>NC_140173.1:140984388-141104787 GCF_963971535.1 Notolepis coatsorum
ATTTGATTCAAGATATCACTGAATCAGAATGATCACAGAAATGTTGAACAGGGCAGAAGTGAATTCAGGGGTCTGGATCCAGGCTTAATTTGAATCAAACAAAGCCTACATGAATAATGAATTCAATGCTGTAATGCACAGGCTGTGTGGCCTATACTGTGGGCATAATGTCTCTGCTATTAAGTTATGCCTTAGTAACCTCATTTTCACAAGACACAACAGGGCCCACATATTGCCCATTATGGAATAGAGCTCTGTATCTCGTAAAAATGCTGTGTGAGAGTGATTATGGTCTATGAGAGAAACTAGCATTTAAAAAAGCAGAATTGTCTTGTCATGGAATCCTCTGTTATCTGCGCGTGTGTGTGTGTGTGTGTGTGTGTGTGTGTGTGTGTGTGTGTGTGTGTGTGTGTGTGTGTGTGTGTGTGTGTGTGTGTGTGTGTGTGTGCGTGCGTGCGTGTGCGTGTGTGTGTGTGCGTGCGTGCGTGCGTGCGTGCGTGCGTGCGTGCGTGCGTGTGTGTGTGTGTGTGTGTGCGTGTGTGTGTGTGTGCGTGTGTGTGTGTGTGTGTGTGTGTGGGGGGGTATGGGAGCTGGGCGACTTATTGTTTGCTTAATGTCATACAACGTTATTGACAGACTGACCAAGGCAACTTTACAATTCATCTGGACTACTGCACTGGCTCGAACGCCTACTGGGCATAAATGTTAGCCTATAACAGCCCAAAATGCTGAATTACGGATATTTATGTTCGGTGTGAGGACATTGTCGGTGAGATTTATGATCCTTCAAATATATAGAAATCCATACTAAAATGATAAAAGGCCATTAACCGCCTCACCCTGTTGCTTATTGTTCTATACGTAACCCGATGCTTTGGTGACATAGTTCAGCCTCGTCTCTCTAAGTCAATTGCAACATTTTAAAATCGGTCAATGAAAAATAAATAAATAAAATCTATTCCACAATGTTCCTCCTGCAGTCAGAGCAGAGTATATAAAGTCAAGTCAAGTCAAGTCAAGAGTTTTATTTGTCACGGCATACAAGTATACAATGAAATGCGGGTGGTCTTGTAAGTCTTGTAAGTCATGGGGGCCATAGGAATTATAATAGGTCCTGTAGCCTCTGTTCAGTTGGATTTCCGGGAAGACCATGCGTTTGATTATCTCTCACTCTCACCGGTATCAAGGCCAGGGGCGTCGTTTTGGTATGGCAAGGTATGGAACTCTCCATACCTTTGTAAATTAATATATATAAAAAATAATTATTTTTTTATATAAAAAATACAAAATTCGTATGTTGATTTAGAATTAGAATGTCAACATTATGAACAAAGCTTCGAAGCTTCGAAGCTTCGAACTATTCGGTACAGCCCTAGCATGTTTTGATATAGTCAATTATCTCACTTTTACTATAGGTGACTAACTCAAATATGCCGCCAAAAAAAATAAAAGGAAAATGGACACACGGACGTTTTTTTGTCAAAGGGCAGCAGAGACAAGTGATACAGGGACACAGGTAAGGTCTTACAATGGCTTAGTGATTATCACAGTGCAGTTCAGCATTCAGTAACCCATACTTTTTGTGAAACGTGTTTTTGATACTACATTCTGTTGAACACACACCTCAAAACTATATGTGCCTATAAGGAAAATTGGCTCAATTGCATGAAAAATAATAGACAGTTATGATATTACATTCTGCTCAGCATAATTTGTATGCAAAATATTGTGGTTCCCTGCTTTAGTCGGTTGACACATTTCTATACTAAATGCTTGTGTAGTCCTGTGTCATCATACCTAAATGTCATATAAGTGAATTGTATATGGAAACAACTCACCAAAAGTGACTATTGCACAACTGATTTGACAAAGAAAATCCAGCAATGGGGGGACACCCCCCTTTGCCCCCCCACCCCCCCCCCCCCCCAAGCGCGCTCCTTGCCATACGTTGCCTTTTACTGAAATTACGCCACTGATCAAGGCTTTACCCGCAAATAATACATGTTTGCAAATAAACTTCTTCGCCCCCGGGAATGAATAATTTCAGACAAAGACGCACACGCTTGTACACACAGATTAGAAGGCGACAATAATCAGCTGTAGCTAGCTACACAATGGGAGTGGGACATGTTTCTAAAAATAGCCCAAGGCAGATCTTATAACAGTAGCACGCTTATATCACGGACAGCCGCTTGTTTGATGATCCCTGCCGTTTTTTTTGGGATGTAAGCAGCAGGCTTTTGAATGCAACGGGGGCACACACACACACACGCACACACACACACACACACACACACACACACACACACACACACACACACACACACACACACACACACACACACACACACACACACACACGCACGCACACACACACCCGCGCGAGCGAAGATGTAGTCTTTCTGTTTGACACACTGACAGTGACCAGTCGGCCTATTAGCCTGATGTGATAAATTGGTGTGAGTCCATGCTCCCGGCATCTGCCTGCGAGTCGTCGATGCGGCGAGGGAGGATTTGCGCGGCTTTATTGATCTGTTGCCCCCGGCCGGCGCACACCCGGCGTGATTGCCATCCTATTATCGGAGCCGACTCCGAGATCCTAACAAAGCAAGTTGTGAGACGCCATTAGTTGTTGCCCCCTCTGTGGATGCACCACGACGTGGCCCTTTTTCCAGGCCTCCTCGCATGTGTGCCGCCTGAGCCCCCCCCCCCCCCCCCTAGCTCTTGTTATTTTGGGCTACCTCTCTCTCCGTTCCAGCCTGGTGCTTCTTCTGAGGGGGAATTACCTTTTTTAAGGCGCCTTGATGTACAAAGGGATATGGTTCTGGGCTGTTGACTTGAATGTAGGCCAATGGTAAAAGTCAGGGCAGAGTGGGATTACAGTATAGGACTAGTTCTATAGTTGATTGGATGTGGGAGACCGAACAGTTGGGTGTTGTTGTTGTTGTTGTTGTTGTTGTTGTTGTTGTTGTTGTTGTTGTTGTTGTTGTTGTTAGCTACAGGAGTGTAGGAGAGAAAATGTTGTCTCTCTTTAAAAAAAAATTAAAATCTGATATAAAAACACTTGTTTGTGAGATCGGTCCATCGACCCTTGTCAACCCTTCACAAAGGTTGAAGGACTGAAATATTGCAGTAAACGATGGGAGTAAACGTGAAGCGATGGCACATGCGTGTGAATTGCTTCCCATGTTTTCTACATGTGCAGGAACTAAAAAAATATATATAATTCTATATTTGATAAGAATATAGGACAGGCAGGCATATAAACATTCAGCCTGTACCTTTTCAGTCACCGCCAGAATCAAAGACCGTTGACAGTGTGGAATGATTGTGCATATTTTTATTGAGTGCGATAACTCAACAACATTCATTCAGGGTACATTTGCTGAAGCATGTATGATATTTGTCAACAACACTTGACCCTTCACACTCACACAGTTCCACCTGGGAGCTGCCCAGTACAACCAACAGTCTGACACTCGGCTTCTCGGTTACAGTGGGTGACAATATTATCACAAGGAAAGATGAAATTACCTACCTGGGTTCCATCCTAGAGGCTAATCTTTCCTGTGACAAAATGGCATCCAATGTAATAAAAAAAGTCAACCAACGAACGCGTTTCTTGTACCGGATCTCCTCACTGGTAAACAAGAATACCCTGAAGACTCTGGCAGGAGCACTCATTCAAGGGTACTACGACTATGCTTGCACCTCATGGTACCAAAGCACCTCAAAGGCACTAAAAAACAAATTACAAACATCTCAAAACAAGCTAGTCAGACTACTACTTGACCTGACTCCTAGAACCCACCTCACCCCTGCCCACTTTGACAACCTAGGATGGCTTAGAGTAGACGACAGAGTACAGCAACTTGCAATGGGCCTGGTCTACAAGATACACTACGCGACCAAGGTACCCATGTACATGTCAAAATACTTCCCAAAGGTCAGTGAATACCACGATCACAACACCAGAGGGAGCTCCACAAATCATGTAAAACCCAGATTCGGCTCAAACAAGGGACTAAACACGTTTCGCAATTATGCCACATCAATGTGGAACGCCCTACCTAAAGCTGTAAAGGAATGTGAATCACTACCCACTTTCAAAAACACTCTCAAAAAACACCTACGTGAGACTGCAATTCGAAACTGGCCCCTACAAATGTCCTAACCTAGTTGTACAGTAAATGACTAAGTAAGGCTTTGTCAGTATTCCAATGTACAGTGTAAAATGTGTGTGTGTCCCCTACCCACCCCCCCCCCCCCCCACCCCCCCCCACCTCCAATGTACAGCCCTCACCCAACCCATCCAACCCCACCCCACCCATCCAACCTCCTCCAATGTACAGTTTCTACGCCAAATGATACACTCCTTTTCTGGACACTTTTGTATCACAAACAGTACTGTATTTGCAAATCTGATATGTCATGAATGTATAGATGTAGCAGTACTGTCTATCTGTATGTCATGTATGTCATATATGTTATGATGAATTGAAAATGGGGGACCCTGATGTAAACAAGACAAAAGTCTTTCTCTGGTCTGCATCCCCTTAACAATTGTATGTATTGAGCTGTACTGTACTGTACCCATTCTGCAATCTGTTAATAAACTTTTCAATCAATCAATCAATCAAGCCGCTTCACTGGAGCAGTTGGGGGTTAAGTGCCTTGCTCAAGGACACCTCAGCGGTTGTTGTTGTTGTGGGGGAGGGTAGAGTGCTGTTGGTTCAATGCCACATTTCTCATTTATCAGCCCTCTCCCATCTAGGGCCTGAGCGATTTCCAAGATATTACTGATGGAAGCAATATTGCAATTGTGATGAAGGATTTTCTTATTTTTTTTGTATTGATTGTCACGATATCTGCTCACATTTCACATTTCTCACATGGGGATTCACACTGGTGACCTGGCGGTCACAAGCCCACTTCTCTTAACGCTGGCCCACTGCTGACCCCAAGGAGTTATTGAATATATATATCGGCTCGGATATCCAAGGGATGCGTGACCTATCGGCTTCGGCTTGTTGTTGCCACACACAGGTTTTGATTGGGTACAGCATAATCGGAATAGACTGCAGAAACAGAAGTCACTTTCAGTCTGTACATTATTGTATTACCGTAGGCATTTTTTTGTATACAGACCACATGTTGATATCAGCTCTAAAATATCGGCCAAGGTGTTCATATCATCATCATCAGCATCATCATCATTTATTTATTCGTACATGGAATTACCACAGTCCAACAGTACATATTCATATAATTCACCAAATCCCATGGCCGAAAGGAACAGGAAGAAGAAAAATTCGGATATATACCTGCCCCTACACACACACAACACACCGATAGACTTATTGTGTAAAACCAAACACAATAAGATGCATCCCTGAAATAGTCCCAATGTTTTTTCCACATGAAATATCATTCATACCAAAATAATCGTTTGGACCACGTTTTTGACCAAACAATGAAGCAACAACAAGGTGCATTTTGGGTCAGGATATTTATTATATATGATAGGATATGGGCCCCTTCCAATCTGTCACACAGACAGGAGTCAACACATGATCCATAATATGCAGACCCTCGTCGGAATACTGAAGCATTTTATAGGACAGGGTCACTTTTTCTTTTCTTTTTACCAGACCCTATCTGATGTGGACTGGTACACTGGTGCAGGCTGTTGAGAAACGTAGCGCTGTGTGCTGCATCCTCTCACCAGCCTCCAATACAATCCATCGCATCGGGGCAGGTGTTTTAGCTTGAAAAACCACGATACATGTCCTTGTCTAAAAACAGGAAGCTCACAGTATAATCAGATGCGTTTTCTTCATCTGTGCTGCTGGTAAGGTAGTGATTCTAAACGGTCGTATCAGGAGTTATGAGTTTAACATGCCATTCATCACACAGAGCCTATATGAAACTCATTAATGTTTGATATGATGTACGTTTTGCAACCATTTCCTCAGTAGGACATGTGGGATATTTGTAGATATATCCTGATGAAGAATGTGCTCAGTCAACCGAGGCTTGGATAATAACAAGGGTTTATTAACCAAACAGATAGAATACATAGAGAGAATGGCTGAGGGCTTTCCCCAGGTAATCAGCTGAAATGACCCAGGTAAAAAGCCCTGGATAGATCTCAAGAGGAGATCTATATAGTTAACAGGGGGGGGGTGTGGTCCCATTTGATAGGTCAGATGGGGGGGGGGGGTACAGGTAATGGGGACACAGGGGAGGGGAGTGTCTTATTCCACAGAGAGGGGGGGGGCACAGGTAAGGGGATATAGGGGAGGGGACTATATTTACATGAGAACATTAGATATTATACCACAATACTCACTTTTCTTTCTTATAATGTGGGTGAGATTAATGTATAATATACCAGGATTGTTTGGAACAGGTAAAAGTGAAAATAGAAAACAATTAAAATAATGAAAATTTTGGCCAATGTGATCTGGTTGTTGGCATAACAGTTTAAAATAGAATTATTTACATACATGATTCATGACATGATCGACTGGACTGCGGTCTGTGTTATTTTGATATCAGAGATGTGGGAATAGACCCTTTTCTTTTATTAATCGCTCAAAATACCTATATCAATGAGTGGTCCTCATCTCTGATATCAAACAACAATTAACATAATCATTAGAAGCTATCGCTGTGCAAATATCTTGGCATACCTTCAGTCGTTCATGTCGTGACTCAGGGGAGCTAATGTGATCGTTGTGCATACAGGCATCGTAATAAACCAAATAAATACATAACAATTTGGACAATGTGTGTTCAGAAGTCTCTTGGTCCACAGGTCTCATTTGCTATGTGTCTCTTCTTGACGATGCAGTCGGGAATATTCACTGGTCGCCGTCCATTCCCTGTCAAGGGTCACTTGTAGCAGTCAACTATAGTGGTCTTGCAGACTCTTTTCCTAGAGCCTGCGCTGCTCTCCATCACCACCGCACATCCGCCACTGTGCTCACGCTTGGCCTTTATCAGGCCTTGAGGCATGGCGGTAGGGTGGTCTTGAACGTGCTGTGTGGTGGTTGGTCCCCCGCTCCCCGTCATCGCGGTACCAGAGGGGCGAGGGTTTGCTGGTGTAGTGGCCTGTCTGTAGGACGCTCTCTCTCACACGGATGACAATCTTGTCATGGGAATCCACCTTGATGGTCGGGGACTTCAGTTCTCTTTTGCAGATGGTCTGCCGCGGGTCGCTGGGGTGAGGCTGCATGTCGTCCTTTCTGTCTCTGTTCCCCTTCCTTTGGGGACGTCTGTGTTGTGTGGGCTGGTGGTTCTCCCACGGTTGTTGTCGTCGCCCCTGGTTGTGTCCGCAGCTCCTTGGCGGCGTCCCTGGTGGTCCTATGCTGTCGTGGGTCGCTCAGGTCACTGGGTTGTGTTCCTCTCTGCCTGGTCCTGCCGTCGTTCGTGGTTCAGGTCACGCGTCGTCTCACTCCTTCTCACTTGTCGTGTCCTCTCACCAATATGATCTGAGGATGATAAAATTGCCTTAGAAAACCTCCTCACATAAATGATTCAACGCCTTTCTGCTAAAGAGGAAAATCATTTTGGGATTAATTCAATTCATTGTAAATAAAATCGCTTAATTGAAAATAGGAAATGCAAGCCAATTGCATTAGCAGTGATTCCTTATGTCAAGAAGGTCACATTCACTACAATCTTATCAGATCTTGTATCTAACTAGATCTTACAGCATTAGGCTTTAAATAAAATTTGTAAATGAATGGCCAAAGTCTTGAATCAGATAAAATAGTCTGTGATGTTAAATTGAAGTTGATCTTACCTCAGGATGCGTTGGGTGTGCCTCAGGATACTTACCTCGCCACGACTTCTCTGGCGTTATTCACGTCTCAGTGTGGCTCGTCATAATTTAGCATGGGGAAAAAACATAAAATCTAGGTAGCCAGTTAATTTTGCATGAAAAACAATCATTCGTTTTGTCATCTAACCCTAACTAACCTTACTGTCATGCATTTGACACTAATAAACTAACCTACACTGTGGCACTCAACATTAATAAAACTAACCTACACTGTGGCACTCAACACTTTGATGAACATTGTTACTCAGCTGATAGAATTGTGCCCTGCCTGATGTTCTGTCGCACAGAACCTGTGCGTCGCTTTGGATAAAAGTGTCAGCTAAATGACCAATATTGATGTTTCACTGGTGTTCTTGATATTTGCAGTCATAGAAATGTATTAGTTTGTTAAAAGGAAGAGTCATGCATGTTATTAGTTAGTGGAAAAATAGAGTAATTTCCTGACTGCATTCATCAGGTACCAGTGAATCATGGTGTTCGCTATGGCAAGCTGGTCTTAAAACATTTCATTCAGTGCCTTTTGTGGTTCTCTGTTGTTATCCATTGTCAGATGAGTCTCTGTGGTAACAAAGAGAAAATCTGCATCTAAAGCGATACTTCCTACTATACTAAGTATAGTGGAGATACTAAGTTGAGTCTCTATAGGTGTGGTCAGAGTCCTCTCTAGGCATTTGCATTGTCTTTCAGCTCCACATCGTCCTCAGCTGATTTTCGTGTTCAAATGTAGATTATTTTGGGTCCTCAATTTAAATGATTGTAGCTGGTCTCACTTTGTGTCTTGTCTGTGTTCAGATGCAAATCACTGGAGTTTCAACTTTTGTGATACAATGTGTTTACACCCCATTCTGCATCTTGACCCAGAGCCAGATCTCTTGGTTGTCTGTAAATACAAACACATGTTAATTTCCCACTCTTTTCTTTTATTCTGGGTGAATCCTCTTTGACTGTCTGTGTGCTCAACAAACATTAGCTAGTCCTTCTCTATTTCATCATCTCACTCATCAATGTTACTGTGGAAAAAGAGGAGGCATGATTTTGGCCTCATTTAAACATTATCTGCATTTATTCATTATCTCTAAAGAAAGGTTGTTATTCTTTCTTTAGCTTTTAGATCAAATCTATCCAATTGATTAGAATCCTATTTAAAACTAGCTTTATGTGACTTATAACGTGTAAATTAAAGCAACATAAACACTCAAGTGATCTGAGATAGTTGTAATTTGCTGTAACTGAGATGATAGTTGTGTATGTACAGTTTCTACGTCAAATGACTCCTGATGTAAACAAATCTGGTATTGAAAATGGGGGACCCTGATGTAAACAAGACTAAAGTCTCTCTCTGGTCTGCATCCCCTTAACAATTGTGTATTGAGCTGTGCTGTATTGTACCCATTCTGCAATCTGTTAATAAAGTTTTCAATCAATCAATCAAAGCATCTATATTTATGATTTTCATACTCACCGGGGACAGCTGTTGTGTTGACGTTGGATCCGTTACGTGTTGTCAATGCAATGTTCGGTTCGTTTCTCCGGTGGTCTGGGATAATGCAACCCGCATCTCGCCACCGCAACTCAACATTTTCCAATAGCAGCGCGCACATACATATACAAATAAAACATATACTACAAGTGGATTTCACGCACCTTCGGCCTTGGGCACATTAAACTTTACGTTCGCCTATGGATAGTTTAATATAAAATCATAGCTTCACGGCGCGCATAGCATGACATCATCGCTCCATGCGACGTTCGTGCGTTCTCATTCGCCTCGGAAATAACGCTTTGCAATTCATACAGTATTTTTCCACGAGCTCTCAATAGCCTGGAATTCCTAAACCAGCGTTTTGTTACCGAATGAACGCGCCTGTGCATATGTGAAAACGTAAACAAACTGAAACGATAAAACTATACTTCCCCAAATGGTCGTTCCCGTGGGCCGGTTGTTGATTCCGGAAATTACTATCCTAGTTTGTCGCGTGAACTGCACCTCAATGTTATTCTCTGTATAACGGACGGCACTCGTCTCTCAATGCTCGGCGCGATATCAGTCGGCATATTGTGCGCATACAAACGAGACTTTAAACAGACAAAACAGCAATAATACATATAAGTTAACGTGTGTGTATATCTGACTGTATTGGACCGCTGTACGTTTAGTCGGCCAGCATCTGCTGCGACAAGGCATTTATCCCTTGATATATAACTACACATCATTATTAAAGTCATAACGACCGAACCTGACTTCGAAATTTACCAGCGATATATTAGATTATATATACCTTTTAATCATACTCTCGGTCCCTGGACCCGCGACTAATGTCCCGTTAAATGTACATTCACGTACTCCCGAGGCATCGCAGGTCATCTTCCCGCTATCTGTATAATCATTTGGTTATTTCAATCCAAATACATCGTTTTCAGGAATGGAAGAGATTGTGGGCTTAGTTTGAGGTTGAAACAATGAATATTTTGACGCTACTCTGGTCCAATAGAGTAGCGTTTTCCAAGGATATCACATCATAATAAGCCCACGTTTCTTGCCTTGTTGCCTATATTTTAGCCTGCATCAGCTAGACTTGGGTTAGCAAACCAACAACCTTATTTTGTGCCCTAACTTTCGGTTTGGCAACAGCTCAAATCCGGGAATAGCACAGACAACCCATCCTCTCAGAACATCTGTCCAGATAAGGACCCAGGTACACGCGTTTCCCCGGTACGATTCTCAATACAGATCAGATATATTAATGCACATTATTCTTACTCAGCCATGATCTCAATATTTGACAACATTCTGTAATGTTCACCTGGCACAGAGAAAAGCGGGAAGGTTTTAATTCCTTGCCATACAATTTTGGTCGACCATCCTATTATACTCACTTTTCTCTGTATAGTTGAAACAATACAGCACGCCGGTAGGACGCAAGAGTCCGTCACAAGTTCGTAGACGCCAATTGTGGGATATTTGTAGATATATCCTGATGAAGAATGTGCTCAGTCAACCGAGGCTTGGATAATAACAAGGGTTTATTAACCAAACAGATAGAATACATAGAGAGAATGGCTGAGGGCTTTCCCCAGGTAATCAGCTGAAATGACCCAGGTAAAAAGCCCTGGATAGATCTCAAGAGGAGATCTATATAGTTAACAGGGGGGGGGTGTGGTCCCATTTGATAGGTCAGATGGGGGGGGGGGGGGTACAGGTAATGGGGACACAGGGGAGGGGAGTGTCTTATTCCACAGAGAGGGGGGGGGCACAGGTAAGGGGATATAGGGGAGGGGACTATATTTACATGAGAACATTAGATATTATACCACAGACATATGAAGACACATGTGATTATACTGTGAGATTGCTATTTTAGAAAATACATGTATCATGGTTTTTTCAAGCTAAAACACCTGCCCCAAATGGATTGTACATGGAGCCTGGTGAGTGGATCATGATGCAGCACAGTGCTACGTTTCTCAATACTAGAGCCATCAGTGAAATGCTGGCTTGTAATAGTTGACATCGCTCCAGACAATGTTTTAGAGCCTGGTTAAAGACACCGAACCTGTCCTTTTAATAATACATTATCCCACTTTACAGGCGTATGAATTCAGTTTCCATGGTAAGACTAAAAATATTCCGTTTCCTCATGTAGGGATATTTGTAATCAGGATAAAAATATGTGTATTTCACCGTATCCTGGATACTGGCTACTAGGGCTGCATGGGCAATTAATCGAGTTTCAGTAAACATTATGTTGTTGGCTTCCTGCACGATCATGAAAACAAAACAATGGAGATAAAACAATTGTTGTTAAAACAATTAATGATCTTTTTGCCGCATAATAATGATTACGATACATTTTTACAGTATGTAAACCGATTCAGTTACACAGCATATGCGTGGTTTCATCAATCCCTTTAGAGTCGTTGAGCCTAAGAAGAGTGTTGCATTTTTCAAACAGGTAGATGCTGTATCTGTTTGCTGGAGAGGAAAAACCCTTCATATCCTATATCTCAATATTTTCTGCTTGGCCTGTTGTGTTCCCCCGAGCCGTTCGACAATTTCTATCTCCTTGAGTGGGGCTAGCGCTTTATAGTGACGCTGCTCCAACCCAGGCTGCCCAAGGCCTGCTGTACTGCACAGACAGATTATTCCCCCCTCTCTCTCTCTCTCTCTCTCTCTCTCTCTCTCTCTCTCTCTCTCTCTCTCTCTCTCTCTGGCTGTCAACTCGTCCTTTTTGATCACCGAGATTTGGGTCAGAGAGGATCCTCTAGCGGTGGGGGGGGGGGGGGGGGGGGGGGGGGGTTACAGAGGTTATGTTGTGGCTGGATGGATGAGGTGGAAATGGCCACAGTATGCATTCTGAGCTCATTGAACTGATGGAGCGTGTTATTTGACTGTGGGAGCATGGCACTAACTCATCATCTCCTATGAGATGGTGGACACCGGGCCAGTTACAGTCAGGCCGGTAACACCCCTCTCCCGTCTAGGGCCTGAGCGATTTTTCCAAGATATTACGGATTGGGAAGCAATATCGCAATCATGATTTCCCTTATTGATTATGATGATATCTGCTCACGTACAGTATGTGAAGTGTTTGAATACTCCCAATGTGCTCATTGAACAGCATGCTACACAGTAAATGTGAACTGTGATATAAAATCGGTCATTTCATCACGATAATTAATTGAGTAGCCTAAACATTCTAAACGTAGTTCCTTGGAAGAGATGCGGTAGGCCTATATATAGCCTATGGCAAATGTGATTGTGGCCTGAAAATTTCTTGGAGAAAATTCGGACTCTCTGAGTCTCTGAGTTGGCCTACTGACCCACCTCCGTTCAGCTTGCCTTCTATTCTAGGGATACACAATATATTGGCGACCGTATTTGCTACGGGACAATATCTGTGATACATTTTCTATTGCCGTCGGTCCAATGAGCTAAACTGGTGTAAACTACTAATGAGTCGTCGCAGTCAACCAGCACCTGCTAACGGGTCTGACCGTTTAGCTCAGCTGGTTAGTGTGAACTACTAACCAGTTGGTCTCAGTCAACCAGCACCTGCTAACAGGTCTGACCGTTTAGCTCAGCTGGTTAGTGCAAATTACTAACCAGTTGGTCTCAGTCAACTAGCACCTGCTAACGGGTCTGACCCTTTAACTTAGCTGGTTAGTGCGAACTACTAACCAGTTGGTCTCAGTCAACCAGCACCTGCTAACAGGTCTGACCATTTACCTCAGCTGGTTAGTGTGAACTACTAACCAGTTGGTCTCAGTCAACCAGCACCTGCTAACAGGTCTGACCGTTTAGCTCAGCTGGTTAGTGTGAACTACTAACCAGTTGGTCTCAGTCAACCAGCACCTGCTAACGGGTCTGACCCTTTAACTTAGCTGGTTAGTGCGGCCGCCTTTGGATCCTATGGTCCCAGGTTCAAATCCACTCATCTACACTTGGCAGGTATATATCAGCGGACATACTGTATATCAGCTTAAAGTAACACGACAACATTTTGGGAAATTAGCTTACCGTCTTCTCCAGAGAGAGACAAGAAGATATATACCAGTTTCCTCTGTGTGCGTTCAGTAGAAAGCTATCTGGCTGCACGTTAGACTAGCTTAGCACAATGAATGGAAGCGGACATGGCCGGTTCACCTTCGGGAGAGGTGGACAATGCCTAGGCTAACCGGTCATGTCCGCTTCCATTCATTGTGCTAAGAATCAGAATCAGAAAGGTTTTGTTTATTTGTTTATTTAAATGGTCCCCATTAGCTGACGCCTAAGCGGCAACTAGTCTTCCTGGGGTCCAACAACATACATACACAAGATAACATACACAGATAGAACATAAGAAAAGCATATATCACAAAAAAAATTAAGTTTCAAGTTTCAAGTTTCTTTATTAGTTGTCATACAGAAGTACAGAATACTTTTATACAAAATGCTTCTTTCTGTTACGCTCCAGAGACTGTGCTAGACAAAAGGATTTAGTATCAAATAAAATAAGTATAGCAAGTATAAAATAGAAGTCACGTACGTAGACACAAGTGTTCAGTATGTACATATGTACAATGTTCAATGCAGAGTAGAAGTAACTGAGTTACCATACAATATACTATACAATATACTAATTACAATATACTATATAGTGCAAAGCAGAAATGGGATGAGGTACAATTTAGGTACAATTTACAGTAAGGTGTACTGAGGTATGGGTTGTAGTGCAAATTCTTTGCCAATAAATATAAAAGTGTGTTTAGGTGTTCTAAAGTGTGTAGAGTGGGTGCTGCAGTGAGTTGTTTGTTTAAAGTGAGTGTGTGCGTGTGGATGTGTGGGCTGTGAGTGCTTTTGATGGTTGTTACATAGTGTTATTGTTCGTTGAGCAACCTGATAGAAGCTTCTTCTGAGTCTTTCTGTGCTTGCCATGAGACTCCGGTATCGCTTGCCTGACCGCAGCAGTTCAAAGAGGCAGTTGTTTAGGTGGCTGGAGTCTTTGATAATTCTCTTAGCCTTACCCATGCACCGCTTGTTGTAAATGTTCTGGAGAGTGGGAAGCCCCCCTCCAATTGTGCGTTCGGCTGAACAGGCCACTCTCTGTAGTCTCTGTAATCATAGAATAGAGAAAAAACATGTATCATAGAATTAAAATAAATGGACAGGAGATGAAAAAACAAGAGATTGTTAGGACAGGAGATGAAAAAACAAGAGATTGTTACGGTGGCGTCTGGTTTTGAACCCAAGAGCAGAACACGAGGCAGAGGAGAATGAGGTGGTTTAGGATGTTTAATTCAGGCACCATGCAGACAGGGGTTAGAATGACTGGAATGTGCAAAAGGAGAGAGGAAGGTCACTCCATGTGATTCCCAGGGAGAGTCCAGGCTGGTGGTGTCTCAGGGTGAGATATTGCTGACCGGGAGCGTGCAATCGTACACACAGAGAGACAAGGTTATAGAGACAGGGCAGGCATAGAGACAGAGCAAGCAACAGTTAGGAGTCCTAGTACCAAGGCAGGTGAAGCAACACTCGGACGAGGAGTGGCAGGAACGCAGGTCTCATATCCTGGCCTGGTGATGATCTGACGAGTCTCAGGTGTGTAGGTTGATCCAGGGAGACAGCGTGTGGAAGCAGGGACAGGAAGCTGCCCATATAAGGGCGTGGAAGCCTGCTGCCAGGCAGGTGAGAGAGAGGGCCCTGTTCTAACAATCCAGTTAGAACAAAATAAATCTATTTATCAGGGTGTGCATGTAAGACTAACATTGTATTGTGTGTGAGTGTATATAGTGTTTAATATTTCTTTTAAAACTAGCCTTTCCTTTGATGTTCCGAACTTCGCTGGGAAGACAGTTCCAGGATACTATCGCCCTATAAAATACCGCCCTTTTCATAAAACTAGACTTAGAGGTAGAGGTAAAGTAATCAATCCACCTCTTGCCCCTCCTGTACACAATGCAATTATGAAGGAACTTAGGAGTTTGAGTAACTCTATCATGAAAATATGTAATTAAGTTAGCAGATACTATTACCTTAACACTGAGCCTTGAGAGACGTGCATGCATGTCAACTACACTAGACCTAGGTGAGCAGCCTAGGACCAGTCTAGCTGCCTTGTTTTGAGCTACTTGTAGTTTTCTGAGTAGACCATTGGATGCAGATGACCATACTACAGAGCAGTAGTCGACTCTAAATGACATAAAACCATAGAGCACACAACTTGACGAAACAGCAATGATGTGAGATAAGGTGAGCACTTCCATGCAGTGTTAATTTTGTCAGCTATTTTCATTTTAGTTTTAGTCTTAGTCATGTGTTAAATGCTCCTTTTTCGTTTTCATCATATTTAGTCACCGTTGTTGGATTTGATCATAATCAGCCACTTATCACCTCTTCATCTGTTGGCTCATGTAGTTTCTGCGTTGTGTTTATTTCTCTCTCCGATGTGTTCTCATACTGGCTGTACAATCTTTGTCATTCCCCTTTAATGACATCCGTAATCATAATAATTCGACCACTGTCAGACGTGTTACCTTTCTTGGAAAACGTTGTTTATTACATAAACAAAGCTTTTGTAATCAGATGGAAACCAATTGTCCTTGAAAAGTCTTGGGAAGAAACTAAATTCATTATTCTAATGATCTCTCCTTTCACCCCGCTCGGTGGTCATCGCGGCCTGGCTGTTATCCCAAAAGCCTGTCGTCGTGGCACTTCAGTCCTCCACTGTATCTGCTAGTGATGATGTGTCATCTTCTCCATTGCTGCCCCCCCCCCCCCTTTTTGCGAGGGGAGGAGGGAGCCGTTTCAAAGTCTCTGATCAAGCTCTTCTCGTCTGTGTGTCGTAGCTAAATCTGACTTACACACGGAAGAAACTCACTTTTCTATATTCTCGCCATAGCAACTACAGGCCCGGCCTCTCTTCTCGTCGCTATGTGACGCGCTGTCATGACAACTGCTATTCACTTTTAACACACATTAAACGTCCGTTCTATTGTCCGCATGTGCGTGCGTGTGTGTGTTGCGTGCCTCTGTTGCATTCAAAAGCCTGCAGGGATCATCCGTCAACCTCTCTCTCTGACCATTCTTTTCTATATTCAGTCCTTATCAGTGTTATGTGCTGAACGACCTTGGCATACACACACACACACCCTGCTTGTTGTCTTCCTTCTCTGAGATGGCTATAGCTGTCATCCACCAATATTTTACATTATATACACTTTGGAAAACCTTGACATCCTTCACCTTGAATGAATGAATGATTTTATTTCTGTATTTTTTTTGAAAGCATAGTAGTAGAACTTCAAAAAAAAAACGAAAAAATTAAATGACCGAAAAGGTGTAGGCTGAAGCCGAGGCTTATAATTGCCTACCCTTTTTACATTACACCTATTTACACAAAAAAAGAAATATATACAAAAAAGAAACATAATTCAGTATATCATTTAGCAAAGGTTACAAACGTTTCATAGTTTTATGTACAAAACGTATACACATTTATTTCTGTTTAAATATATATATATTTTTTTATGTTTTTCTTTTTCTTTTTTCTTTTTCCCTTTGTCACTATTTGAACACAGCTATGTTATAGATCAAATATAACTAGGATAATAATAATAATAATAACCAGCCACAGGTAAGAGCAATTTAACGTAAATTTCAGCTTGATTGTGCCTTGTTTTCATAGCCATTGCCCTGATCAGCGTATGTTGTTGTACTAACGAATGCCGTTATTGACAATCAATTAATCAGAAACAACCCTCCCCCCCTTTCATGCATTCATGATGGAACATAATGCTGATCATATGCATTTGAATTTTTTATTGTAGCATATATAGGGACAAAATGCCAATGGATTAAGTATAATATACGTTGCGAGCTATTACTAGCCTCCCAGGAATTACCCTAAACCGCTCTAAAAACCATACTTATATTCACCACGGTATAAAACGGGAATGTATGGATGGAATTTTTTTGAACGATAGATACTCTATGTCAAATGGGCCATAGTATTGCATCCATAGCTATAATTTAGAATATAGTTACTTATAGCCCTGCAGACAAGGTGACCGACTCCATTGGTTTAATGCATGGCAGCACATATATCCCGTTCCCAGCATGGCAGAGAAAGAGTTAAATTGTGATGAAACAAAGGAGAATATGAACTATGATTTTTCTTTGCATCTTTGACAGTGAATAACACCATGCTAAAAATGACCAGACATGAACAACTGCCACTGAGCTCATTCAGTACCTTCTTGAGATCACGTGGACAAAGAATCGACCGAAATGAATAAAGGGAAGATGATTAAACAGAAGGTTTAGTAGATACAGTACTGCATTCTCCCATCTGGACCAATGCAATTTGAAGTATTATTATAGAATATAGAATAGCATGCTTATAAATGACTTTATTATAGCCAATCCACACATTTATGGATTGGGCCAAATCTTCTCTTTCAAATGGCCGAGTTCAATTTGGATTTAGTATCACCAGGCGTGCATGAAGAACAGACAATGAAATCTACTGTATGTACACTATTTTGAAACTGATTTCAAATCGGATGGTTGCTAAATGCTCAAAATAGGGGAGACAAACTAACTGCGCTCCAATATAAGCCAATAACGTTCAGTTTTGTGGTATATAATCCCGAGTAATAAGACAATTTTTAAATAATAATCAGTAAGTAATTTGCTTGCAGAAAGCTAGAAGCCTTTGGGATGTGTTTTATAAATCAGGTAGCACGGTTTTCATTGGGCCCTTGAAATATAAATAGTCACTCTGAACTTTGCTGTATTGAAGTCCCCCTCATCACCATTCGCTTCATCCCTCGTCGTATTGACAGTGTGGGGCTGCTGGAGTTCCATATTCAGGGCCTTCGTCACTCATCACCGTTGCAAGTTATGAATCATTCATTGTGAGCTCGGCTGATCAAGGCGTTGGGAGTTTGCGGTCACAGGGGCTGGGTTCTTATACCGCATGTGTTTTATCTGGTGTTTACACCGCTGTACAAAGAGGCAAGGGCCTGGGGGAGAGAGGCGACGCTGTCCGCTTGAACTCATCTGGGTTCCTTGACTCGGAGGTATCAGGAGAGAGGGAATATTTCATCTGACGTTGTCACTCCCGTTATATAAACCACTAGGAGGAAGAAACCAAGGTTGCTTTCACAAGCACTGCATGTGCTTACATCAGCTCTGGGCTCCGAAAGAGGACAATAATAATAATAACTTTATTTGTATAGCACTTTTCATACAGAGGTTGCAGTTCAAAGTGCTTCACAACAGCAAAAAATACAGGCATAAGCGAGCATAAAAAGATAGACAGGTAGAATCACAGTGTTTCACATTAGGATCTAGCATCCCAATAGGCTCTCCGCTTACAGTTTTCAGTAACACAAATAGTAAAAATAGTTTAAAATGATTCAGTTTAAAAATAGTCAAAAAATTATAAAATAGAACGGACATAAAAAATACAGGCATGAGCGAGCATAGCTTCAGTGTCACTTAACTTTTCTTTATTTGCTATGGATATGATTATTTTCCTGAAATTACGAGGTCGGGGGGTTTTGGATGAACCTCGACCGCAGTGTCAGATCTTTCATGTGAAAGCATATAACTGGATGAGTTATTTTTCATGACCCCTATAAGAAGAACCCGATAGATTTTGGCGACCCTGTGACCTTTCCTCTAGCGCCACCATCATGCCAAACCATACATTTTCAAATGAGAGTTATCTCCTGCCCCGTTTGTCGTGCGATAGATACACATAGTTGTGGCTCCTCATCAGTGTTGTGCTAGTTACTGAAAAACCATTACTAGTTACTTAATGGCAAATGTTTTAATTGCATTACTGTTGCTGTCTTGAGTTGGTCCTGTCAGTTGACTACCTATTGCAGTGTTCAAATGGATCAAATCGAATAAAATGTAATTGAACCCTGGTCAAAATGAGATTCGATTCAAATGTATCAAGCACAGTAGTACAGTACAACGGAAATAAGTTTGGCCTCCAAACAGAGTCCAAATTTAACAGTAATAGTGCAATAGTAATATACAATACAGGTGATTAAACTGAGTATGAAATATATAAATTAGTACTACTGAGTAATAGTGCTAATCAGATGTATGTACAGAGCTATAGTATTAATATATACAGTGATACAGTTATAAAGACACTATGGTAGTAAGTCATACTGGCCAGCTGTGTAACTAGTAAGAGTAGGCAAGGGATATGTACAGATATAGATATAGTATCTACAGATATGTAAAATGATTATATAAAGGTATGTACAGACAGATGTATATATATATATATATATATATATATATATATATATATATATATATATATATATATATATATATATATTAGGGATGTCCGATATTATCGGCCGACCGATAAAATGTTGTAATTGTATATGTATATACAACATTATTGTACATGCTAGCATACAGAGTTATATGCAGCTGTACAAGTAGGTATATAGAAGGATTGTATGCAGGTATATTCAGACAGATATGGATATATATATTTAAATGTATATATACTGTGGATGTTCCCTTTAAGTTTTCCTGTATCCCCTCTTCCTCTCCCCCTTACACCCCTTACCTGGTAGTCCCGCTCCCTTGTCCCTGAAAGCTTAAGAGGCAAGTTCACAGAATTGGGGGCGGGGTGCTTGATTCTTCTCAAGTCATCTACTGAACGCCTGAATCTAAATTGTATTTGTATTAGTAATGTTTTAACAATATATTTGTATCAACCATGAATATTTGACCACACATACACGTATATGCAGCACTACTGTACCTATTATATAGGTAGACTATAGTATGAGGTAGGCAGTTATGATTATTATTAGGGATGTCCGATATTATCGGCCTACCGATATTATCGGCCGATATCGGCATTAAAATGTGACATCGGAAAATATTGTTATCGGTTTAAATTTTATTTTTATTTTTTTTACATTTCTATAACCTTTATTTACCCAGGCAAGCAAGTAAGAACAAATTCTGGTTTTATTTATTGTCAAAAGTATGCATAATGTTGTGTTAATTCCACAACAAGATATATGTAATGTTAATTACCTGAAATTATAAAAAAAATTGGGGGGGGAAACCCTGCATATATCGGTATCGGTTGATATCGGTTGATATCGGTATCGGAAATTAAGAGTTGGACAATATCAGTATATCGGTATCGGTAAAAAAGCCAATATCGAGCATCCCTAATTATTATGATTACAAATTGCCAAACTTCACTTCCAGACATTACATGTGGTGTGCCGCAAAGGTAAATTTTAGGACCTAAAATAATAGTTTTTATTATACATTAATGATATATGTAATGTTTCTAATATATTAAAATGCATTATATTTCCTAACGATACAAATGTTTTCTGTGCAGGGGAGAACCTTCAGAATCTTTTGGAGGTTGTCTCAGCAGAACTGGGCAAGCTTAAGTTGTGGTTTGATGTTAATAAATTATATTTGAATATTAAAAAATAACAAATTCATGGTTTTTGGGAAACGGAACCTACATTTGAAACCTCCGGTGGAATAAAAAATGTATAGCGTTAGCTTGGAAAGAATATTATTATGAGAACACATTCTTAGGATTCATAATCGACCACAATTTTAGCTGGAAACCCCATGTCAGGTCCAAGTTAGGAATAATGGGGAAAACGAGGCACGTTCTGAACCATGAACCACTATATACACTGTACTGCACGCTCATTATGCCATGTCTCAATTACTGTGTGGAGGTTTGGGGTAATACCCACAAGAGCACCCTACAGGCAATAGGCGGCACCATGCAAAAAAGGGCAGTCAGAATAGTGAATAATGTATTATAATTATTAACACACCAATGGACTATTTCTAAAGTCACAGACATTTACATTTAGGGAATTCAAAACTGCACAAATGGTGTATAAAGCAAGACATAATCTACTGCCAGGCAACATCCAAATAATTATTAATATATATGTTTACACTGCCTGTGTTGTTTTTTACTACCTGTATACTGTGTTGTTTTACTACCTGTACCCCCCCCCTCCCCCCCATGCTGCTATGATGCCTGCATTTCCCCAAGGGGATCAATAAAGGAATATCTTATCTTATCTTATCTTATCTTATATGTTATTTTATTTACATGCTAAAATGGCTTGAAATAAATGCCATTCATTCATTCACAATGTAGGGCAGCTGTATAAATTGGTATAAATTGAGTATTAGGCGATACAATTAAAACATTTGTACTTCCGCACATAGACTGTAATTGGGCAACCCACTGAGGTCAGTGTTCAGAGATTCATGGATTCACAACTGAACTCCCAAAACCTCTAACCCCCCCCACCAGTGGAACCCCCATCCCTCTACCCCACCCGCCACCTACTGCCACCCCTGCTGATGATTGAATCATCATCACCTCACTAGAAATGAACTGTTATTTACTACAACTAATCCTAGTTATTTCTTTCCTTTAGGCCGGTGTTGACCACGGCGTTCACCAGGACTCACCGTTTGGATTAATTGGAGTCACATTAGTGCCTCACATGACCTTTTAAAAGTACTTTACTATTGGATGTCTCCAGTGTTCGGCTCAGACGTTCTGAATTGATATCACGTGACCACACGGCACCACACGGCAGAGAGAGGAAGCATGGCGAGGTCACTGTTTCACGCCATGGCCGTCGTCGTGGTGACCTATATTGTTCACGTGGCCCGTTGTCAAGCGGTTTGCGACCGACGAGCGTCGCTCGATTGGCACACTCAGCAACAGGCAGTCCGGCTGAAATGGACGCTGGCGGGAAACGTCTGCACGAGCGCGGCCGAATGTTGGGATGCCCGGGGGACGGGAGAAGGTCCCCGCGGGTCTTTCGACTTTCCACAGATGTGCCCCCTTCATCTGCAACTCGGGGACAAGCTGTTCGTATCCGCCGACGAAACTCTCCGGCCGTACGGCATCGTCAAACTCGCCAACGCATCGAAGGAGAACTTCGACGGCTGCTCTGCCCCGGGACCGTCCGAAGATCAGCTCCTTGTCCCCGACGGTTTGAACGACACTCGGCAGGTCGAAGCGAAATGGCTCGTCCCGGGTCGCCACTACTTTGTGGCCTTACACGAGGGACACACGCGGCTGTGCAAACTCGGCTTGAGGCTCAGCGTGACCGTGAGAGGACAGCGTTGTCGCAGCTCTCCGCTCGTTCGTCTTTGTTCCGGCAATGGAGCTTGTCAAGCGGGCCTTTGGCAGGACGCCTACCGTTGTCATTGTCACCGCCGCTACTCTGGGAAGTTTTGCGAAAAGTTTGACGCTTGTTCGGAGAACCCGTGTGAGAACAGAGGGGTCTGTTTGAGCAACGGCACCGCGGATCCCAGTCCCGGCGGAATGTACAAATGCTTATGTCCTCCACATTTTGCAGGTAAGTACAATGTTAATCACTCCCGACTGATGCTATCCTTTTGAATTACAGTTACACCTTTTGCTGAAGATATGCTGTGGTTATTATATTCAGCTACTTGTAAAGCATACAGGATGAATGTTTGACCCTTTCACTACCACACTACAGAAGGTTAACCTTTCACTACCACATTACAGAAGGTTAACCTTTCACTACCACACTACAGAAGGTTAACCTTTCACTACCACACTACAGACGGTTAACCTTTCACTACCACACTACAGACGACAGACGTGGTACAGAGGTAGTGGAAGGTTAACCTTCTGTAGTGTAGTAGTGACAGGTTTAACCTTATGTAGTGTGGTAGTGAAAGGTTAACCTTCTGTAGTGTGGTAGTGAAAGGTTAACCTTCTGTAGTGTGGTAGTGAAAGGGTTAACCTTATGTAGTGTGGTAGTGAAAGGTTAACCTTCTGTAGTGTGGTAGTGAAAGGGTTAACCTTCTGTAGTGTGGTAGTGAAAGGGTTAACCTTATGTAGTGTGGTAGTGAAAGGTTAACCTTCTGTAGTGTGGTAGTGCAATGGTTAACCCTTTGTAGTGTGGTAGTGAAAGGGTTAAACGGCCATAATGCATTATTAATCATTCTAGTAACTGTGTGATTTTATTCTTGCCTTTTCTTGCACCAAAATGTAGCTTCAAACTGGTTTACTATGTATGTCCATCCCCCCCTGACAATATAAGAACACACACACACACACACACACACACACACACACACACACACACACACACACACACACACACACACACACACACACACACACACACACACACACACACACACACACACACACACACACACGACACACACACACACACACACACACACACACGACACACACGCACAAAGAGAGACTCACTAGCATATCGGTCTGCATGTCCATGTTGTGTCTCTCTGCGTATGTTTCCGGTTAAACCAATGTATCCTTTCTCTCAGGGGTCAACTGCTCTGAGGTCATCGGTAAGGAAAACTGCGGTAGAATCTGTCGGAGCGGGACGTGTGTCCAGGTGTCGCCCACCTCCTTCAAGTGCATCTGTGACACGGGTTACTTTGGTAAGAAAGGCCCGACGCCTCGGCTTGAAGGTAGAATCTGTAAAGCCGCCAAACGGCGACCTCTCAGCAAAAGAGTCGCTCTTGGTACTTTGTTTACATTTCTTTGTTTTGGCCTGATGTGTGGTTGGATATGAGTGGGTATATGGGAGGGGTTCCTTCTAGGGCTGACCTTCAAAGCTTTTTTTGGCAATCGAAGCTTCGGGGCCGAGCTTCGATTTTAATTCGAAGCTTCGAATTTTTTTTTTTTTTTTTTTTTTTTAATCTTATGTTGTGGGACTTGTACAGCACTTTCGTAAACTTTGTTGTTTTTAAATGTGCTCTATAAATAAAGTGGGTTGGATTAATGAATTAAGTAGCCCCTTTCGTGACTGTGACGCAGCCAACAAGGTTTCACTTGGCTGTGTGATTTAATTCAAGGTGGATCGCTGTTGTCGTTTGAACAACTTCAGATTTCATGGGAACTACCAATCCCCCAAATCAAGAATGAATGAAGTAAGGTCCGGATTCTACATGGTCCGGCAATGTAGACCTTGTAGACTCCACTACAGACCAATTATCAGTGAATGTTCATGCATTTTTAAGAAGGGCAACTTCCACAAAAAAACAAAGAACTCACCAAAACATCTCAGTAGCACCTTATCTAAATGTTCTATTTCATATATGGAGATTCATATTTATTTATGTATTGCATGCATTTCTACATTTTATTTCCTATTTTGTTTATTCATCCCAGTATCTTTCTTTCTTATGTGTGGAATTCTACAAGGCATGTACGGTAGGTGTATATGTGTTTGAGGATGATATCCTTCAAACAGGCAATAGTGATGATATAATTTGGGCAGTGCTGAGCTGGGTTACTTTCCTCCAGTGTATTTGTCCCCCGGCCCCACCCAATGGCCCCATGCGCACACACACACACACACACACACACACACACACACACACACACACACACACACACACACACACACACACACACACACACACACACACACACACACACACACACACACACACACACACACACACACACACACACACACACACACACACACACACACACACAGACATTTACATTTACATTTAGTCATTTAGCTGACGCTTTTATCCAAAGCGACTTACAAGACAGCAAGAAGGGTACAACTCTATCAGCTGAGTAACAATGTTTATCAAAGTGTTGCGTGTTACAGTGTAGGTTAGTTTAATAGGACAAGTGTTGAATGTCCCGTGACTAAGACGGGGAGGACGTGACCCTCTTGCGCCGCCCCTGTGCCTCAAATAGATCCGCTATCAACTCTATCTTTAATCTTTCAAAATGTTCAGTTGCTATCGCTTTTAGCTATATCTTTAATTTTTCAAAATGTACAGTTGCTATTGCATGCACTCATCTGTGTTTCACTACACACATGAGTGCATGCTTACCAACTGTCCGTCTGCAACACTACTATCACCGACATCTAAGAAGGGAGATCCCCCCTTGAACGGCCCTTCTAAGGTTTCTCTCCTCCACATTGCCTGTGGAGCTTTTTTTCCCTATTGTTAGGTTTTAGTGAGTTTTTCCTTACCTTCGCGTGGGGTATGTCTGGGAGTGCTTGCATTCTTTCATTTATTTGCATTCATCTAAAAAATGTTTGGACCCTATGGTGTTCTTGTTCTGTTCTTGACTTATTGTTATGTTGTCTTCTTGACTTGTTTAAAGAAGACCTGTACGGCCCATGGGGACATTAACGTGTGTTGTCGGGCCCTATAAATAAATTTGATTTGATTTGATTTGACAAGTGCATGACAGTAAGGTTAGTCACGGTTAGATTTTTTTTTGTTTTTTGTTTTTTTTTATCATTTCAGATAATGGTTGAAGAAGTGAGTCTTTAGTCGACGGCGAAAGATTGGACGGGATTCGGCTGTCCTAACTGGGATGGGTAGTTCACACACACACACACACACGAAGCTTGTGCCATCGAACGAAGCTTCGAAGCTTCGAAGTATTTAAGACAGCCCTAGTTCCTTCTGCTGGCCACACCTCAGGCTCAACATAACCCCCCCCCCCATCGAGACAGAGGATATGTAAATCAAGCACATTGATTCAAAAGCTAATTATTTGGGGTCAATATCCGCTGCGAGTGATCCAAATGTTTGCCTGAAAGGAACAACAAGGAATATAATAATTTTAAATGACATAATCTAAAATATTTGACAGGATTGCGATGAATGACGTCGATCGAGACATTTGGCAGACATTTTTAAAGTGAAAGGAATCCTATATGGGCTCTTCCAGTGGATGTTATAACACTTTCAAACGTCACCGGTGCAGAGCAGAGTCATTTTAACGCGGGCATTTTTTTTGCAGTAGCAGGAGAATTAAAAAAAATAACACATGTGGAGCAGGAGGCATAAAAGAAACTAAAAACATACTGGAGCCGAACCTGCCTGTCATTCGTCACCTGCGCTTACATATATCTATCTACTCTTCATCATGCAAACCCCTCTCTGCACCAAGGATTTCAAAGAGTCTGTCAGTCAGTGTAAAAACCACCAGCAGCATTCCAGAATGTCAGGGGGAAACATAAATCTGTGTGCTCCCCACTTCTGCCAAGCGGTAAAGCGTAATACAATTTAATTTTTTTTGGAATCCGCCTCGACGTGCTACAGCGAGGGGGGGGGGGGGGGGGGGCGTACCGGTACTGGTTAGCTCTCACGAGCCTGTCGGCTTGTTTATGAGACATTTTCTGCCTCACCTTTTAGCAACGTAATGAGGCTCATTTGCTCCGAGTGATGTACAGTTAGGGTTAATGGATGTCACACAGGAAATGGGTTACGTACAGTACCCTCTCCAGGTTGCCCTGGATAACAGTGTCTCAGAGCAGGAATCACAGTGGAACAAAAAAAAACAACCTCCAGGTGGCTTTCCACCGTTGATTCATTGTTTTTGTGTCGGAGCACAATTTGTCCAGGAAAGCATTCTCGAAATGCTACTCTACCCTGTACTGTACCTTCGCCCAGGCTTTCCGCTTATTATCCTGGGTGATGCGCTCTCAAAGTCACGTCCAGTACTTGCGTTGCTTTTCAACCCGACAAGCTAATTACTTAGACAAAAAAAGATCAATGTTTGTGATGATGATGATGATGATGATTAGTAGGGATGTCCGATATTATCGGCCGACCGATATTATGGGCCGATATCGGCAGTAAAATGTGATATCGGAAAATATCGGTATAAAAAAAAAAACAGTTCTTATTTTATTTATTGTCAAAAGTATGCATGTTGGTTTAATTCAACAACAAGAGATATGTAATGTTAATTTTTACTTTTTTAATTATCATATTTTGCACAGATAATGCTTACATTTAGAAAGCCTTTTGAATGCATCCAGTGAAATTATTAATTACCTGAAATTATTCAGGTTTTTTGGGGGGAAACCCTGCATATATCGGTATCGGTTGATATCGGTATCGGTATCGGTATCGAAATTAAGAGTTGGACAATATCGGAATATCGGTATCGGTAAAAAAGCCAATATCGAGCATCCCTAATGATTAGTATTATTTATTATTATTGTTGTTGTTGATATTATTGTCTATGTCATAGTAGAGAGCCAGATAAAAAAGGACTTTTGGAAAGTGTACAGAATTCAAAAAGCCCTAGCCGCTCTGAAACAAATGGGCATTGCGGCATCACATGATAACAAAGGTATATAGGCCTACTAGGCTTTTTAATATTAATTTAGAAACATATACTGATCTCAGGATGAACACTTGAAAAAACCATTGAACAGGAGAATAAAACTTACATTTTTAAATGAATGATTTAGCAAAATTACATTAACTACAAAGGCTGCAACGGATTCGCCGCACGTATTCCATCTTACTTTTAAAGGTAGAATCTGTGAATCTCGTCAAACAGCGACCTCTGGGCAAAACAGGAGAACGTGATGGTACTGCGCTTTGTTTACAGTTTTTGTATCGGTCTGATGTGTGGATTTGATTTCAGCGGGCACAGGGGGGGAGTTGCAATCACTGCCACACACACCTCAGGCTCTACCAAGAAATCCACAGCATGATTATAAGTCACAACCCACACGTCAGACCAAAACAAAAAAGTAAACAAAGCCCGATACCAAGCGGGGCTCTTTCGCCTAGAGGTCACTGTTTGACGGCATTACACACATTCTACCTTTAATGGACGGCTCTCACTCTGGCATTGGCAGGCTCCCGTTTCGGGTTCCTCCCTCGCCGCGCGGAGCTCTGGCGCCCCGCTGTCCGGTCGGCTTCCTGGGAGTTCTGTGAAGCGCGTGCCACACACCTCCTCCTCCCACCCGCTCCTCCTCCGCCGTCTGCCTCATTAATCACCTGGAAGTTAGTGGCTGTTCCCAGCGCTGGCTGCCCTCGCAGGCCAAAGTCTATGCGTGCAGAATAATGAGCCCAAACTCACGGGACTTTTCAAATGAGGTTTTCCGTTTTGATTGGACTCTCCCCCCCGTGCAGCGAACCTCTGGGGTATTCGCTTTGAGGTATTATCGCCTTTTACGGGGCTATTTCCATTCGGTATGAGGTGTTAATTGTTTTTTTTTTTTATCCCAGTTGATTGTAAGATCAACGTTTGACAGTGCAATTTGGAAAAATGGGGACTTCGGTATCTGCAGTTTTGACTCCTGTTAAACAATTTCATTAGAGGCTGACAGTGAGTGTTTTATTTATGGAGTTAATTACAGCAGATCAAGAACATCGCCCAGCCTATTGTATCTGGTAATATGTAGGTTAATATCCCCAGTCGGAGAACAGATACTGGTAAACATTACAACAACAAAAAACGAAATACTTCCTTATGTAATCTTCACAAAGCAAACCAAAAGGGTTACGTGTATCTAGTGGAGTACCATATCCAATTGAGGATATACGTAAGTAAGTAAATTGGCCTAAGAATAGACCGTTTATATTCTAAAAGGCTTTACTGTTGTCACTGCAGTCCGAAAATCTCACCCATCAGAATTAGAATGACTTATATTCTCCATGGATACATCACCGTATACTGATGTAATCGGCACCGGTGCGTGGACATGCATTACAATGCAAAGAGAGGGCGCAAGATGCACATACAATAGACAATGGACTTAGTGATGAATACTGTATATTTATTAGGGCTGACCCCTATTAGTCGATTAGTCGACTAATCGGTCGAAAGGAGCCGTAGTCGACTGGCCAACCTCTTAGTCGAATATATAAAAAAAAAAAAAAAAAAATGTATCATTCTTTCCAAAATAAAAGAGGCCTAGAAGCGTGGCTAACGCTAATGGCACGCATACCAGAGGCTAACTGCCTAAGAAAACAGGCACAGAGGCACTGAAAGAGGATTTCACCCATCTAATGAACACACTAGACTAGACAAATATCAAGATGTATCCATCAGTGGACCAATTGCATGCTTTTGCAGAGAACAAGAAGCCTTCAGTCGACTCCTTCAGCACCCCCACAGCCCAAATGGAATGATAAAAAAAAAAAAAAAAAAAAAAAAAATTATACTTTTTGTTTTAATAAATTTTGGCCAATCATAGTCGACCATCCAAATCCTTAGTCGGGGACAGCCCTAATATATATATATATATATATGCAATATACACATCATTAATATTCACAGCACGGCAGAAAACATGTTCACATTGATCCAGCGCCACCGTGAGGAAGATGGATGGGACACATGAGATAAATATAAGCATTATTGAACACGGACGTACAAACTAAAAACAGAGAAAACTTGATTCAACAGGTGGTACGAGAGGTAGAGTGTGACCATCGTAACCGTCGTCGATTTCCTTTTATAACATCTGAGACGGGGGAAGGGGGGGAAGTCGAAACTCTAAACTCACTTTCTAGTGTTTACTGGTTAATGGTGCAAAAGCCAGCTCCCCCCACCTCCCTCAAAGGTGTACACGGTTAAGATTGATGCCCATTGATGCACGTGGCGAGGCTGCGGGGAGGCCAGTATCAGCAGGGGATCAGGAAAACACTGTACGTCCAGGAAACAAAGTCAGCAGGAAAGATAAATGACTAGGCAGGTTTATTTATAATTTCTTTTTGAAAAACACAAATATGTAAAAGGAGGAGGAGGAGGATGATGGGGCGGGGCGGGGGGGGGGGTGTTAGGAGAGGGTGTGGATGGGGGCATCAACTTTTATTCACCTTGAACCAACCAGATGTGGTCTAATTGTATCCTTCTTGAATACAATGTCACCCTGGCGGTTTGACATCGCCATGTCTATGGGATAGGGGGGGGGGGGGGGGGGGGGGGGATAGGTGGGGGAGCAGCAGCCAGTTGAAATCGAGAAAACCTCATGACTTTTTCTTCCCCCCAACAGCTTTGAATTTTTGTGTTTTGAGGGTTCCTACCGCCACAGAAAGCCTGGAAAAAGACATGGAACTTTCAACGTGGATTTTTTTTCCATCCCTCAAAAATAGATGCATGTGCCCAAAAAGGCGCAGAAACGCTGCAAACCCTGTTTCATCATTTTGTTTTCACCTGTTCACTGTCAAGCGTTGACTGTTGGTAAATCAAGTTATGTATTGAGCGAATAATAAACCAAATAACATACAGTATTTCCTGTAGTCTGTCAAAATGAAGACTGATGCGTTCAAATCATCCACTCGACAATAGAATGTGTCAACTGAACATAGACGGTGATAAATATAAATCTTTGTCATCTATTTGTCATGAAATACTTGTGGCATTTGGTGCAGGAACCCTTAAACGGACAGTCGGACAACATGGTAGCTTTTAATTAAGGACTACCTTACAGTGATGTGTGAAAATGTATCTATCCTAAGGTGTATTCACTCTATTATCTCTCCCAAAATGTGTTTGAAGACTAGATCTTGGTTCAACTGAATAGTTGTACATTCTCCTTTTTTAATTGGAATACAAATGTTCAAATGTTATTTCCAGTGTGTAGGAAACGGTCCATCAGAACATGTGATGAGCTACTCTCTCGCAGACCCAGAAGCCATAAATACAGGGCTTGACATTAACTTGTTGGCTCACCAGCCACTGTGGCTAGTGGTTTTCCAAAGTCACTAGCCACTCAGCATTTTCACCAGCCAAAAATCTCACACACACGCTATCCAAATATCCAGTTTGTTTTTATAGTGTAAAGTTTGGCTACTTGAGAGAGAGAGAGAGAGAGAGAGAGAGAGAGAGAGAGAGAGAGAGAGAGAGAGAGAGAGAGAGAGAGAGAGATACTCTCATTACGTGCGACGCAAGTAAGCACGCACTGCGTTCAGAGAGAGAGATTACGCGCAACGCAAGTAAGCGTTCTGAGAGAGAGAGAGAGAGAGAGAGAGAGAGAGAGAGAGAGAGAGAGAGAGAGAGAGAGAGAGAGAGAGAGAGACACACGGAGAGAGAGAGAGAAACTTCACTACGACTCTAAAAACGGTGACACTGCACGGTCTACCCCCCAAAGTGGCTGGTAAGAGTGACAGAGTTAAACGCCACTGCCGAATTCTACCCCAATTTGACGGGTGGCGGGTGTTCATGTCAAGCCCTGCATACATACATACAGTAAATGCATACAGTACAGTACAGTGCAGTGCAGACCATAAGTCTGAGTCCAGTGCAATGTTTGTCTAGCTGTACTCCAGGCAGCACACAATGAAATGGAACAATAACTAATTTGTGCAGTGTCAGAAATATCATGAACAAGGACACTATTGATGGTAATTATGGGGCCTTATCATGGTTCTGTTTTCTATTGTAAATACTGGTGGAATGGGCAGTGTTCTTTACTATTTATACTGCAGCATAAGGGCCTGGCTACGTTGACCTGTATCCTTTCGTTGGACATGGCTGACCTAAAATGCTTGGTTCTGTATGACCCTCCTGAAATTGTGCTTCCTACAGTAAAAAAAAGTTAAAGAATAAAGACCAACACTATACAAAATATACAATATACAAAACTAAAATGCAAAAAACAAATGCAAAATGCAAAAAATTAGGTAGAAGAGGTAGTGCAAATAGTTTAGGAATAAATAGATACAATTTGGTGTAATGCTTAAAAAGTGTACCTGTTAAGCTGCAACGTCCCTCATATGGGAAGTTTTTCGGACTTTTTGCAACCGGCACTTTGGCGACCCCTAGTGGCTCGGTGTGCATATTTTGTAATACAATATATATATCGAATTGAAGGCTTATTTGTTGCCTGTCGATAGCGACAAAATCCGACAAAATCCGACAAAATCCGCTCAGCGGTTCTCGAGCCGAATGAACAGCCGAATGAATTAAAGTCTATGAGAAAACTGAGTTTTTCTTTGTACACAGTTTACCAAAATCACTCCTAATCACTAATTTCTGAATGGATCTTTATGAAATTTGGATATGTACTACATAAGGCTTCAGGCTATGGCTCCGTCTGGATTTTTAAGCCATACCACCTTCTGGGAAAATACTACCTCTGGACTACTAACTACTACAGAAAAACTTTAGTAACACGTTTTTTTACAACTCAAGTTCAGACCTATGTTACTCTATTATGTTAGCACTAAAAGTGAATTTTCTTTCTGGAATCAGAAACTTCATAATGTCATCTTTCAAAAGAGACCAGGCTCATGCATGTGCTATAAGTATATAATAATAATATAAGTATGTTGTTTTGGTTTGCAAAAAAAGTATGCAGTCCTCAAAAACGAAAACGAAAATGGCAAATTTTGGAGGTGCCTGTTAAGAGGTGTGTCTAAAGTGAACATTTAAAGTGAGCGTGTTCATGTTGGATGTTGTGTGCAGTGAATGTAGAATGGATGAGTTAGTGTTACATGACTCCGTCTCCACCAGATGAATGTAGAATGGATGAGTTAGTGTTACATGACTCCGTCTCCACCAGATGAATGTAGAATGGATGAGTTAGTGTTACATGACTCCGTCTCCACCAGATGAATGTAGAATGGATGAGTTAGTGTTACATGACTCCGTCTCCACTAGATTAATGTAGAATGGATGAGTTAGTGTTACATGACTCCGTCTCCACCAGATTCATGTCAGTTTTGACAAACAGAAGAAAGAAAAAGTTTGGTGAAATGAACCTTTAGAACCGATTATCCGTCACAATCCATTAGCGAAGCTGTTGTTTCTGCAAACGCACGGTTACGTGATGCTCCGTTCAGAGACTGGTCACTGTGGGCGTGCCCTAACTGTGGAGAGATTTATTTTTTCCGGTGCTCCCGCAGCCTTAGATTTCAAAAGCCACACCATTAAAATGTTCTCTTGTACAGTGTTGATAACAACGAGAACTTAAAAAGACAATATTTAGATGTCTTTGATCAACGATGTTTATCGGTGTTGCTTCTCATCTAAATGTGCTCATCACAGACACGACCCAGTATCTGGGTTGCCTGATACTTTCTCCTGCGTGGTGTCGAAGATGGAAGAACACCGACAGGGATGTCATTGAGACGACATGCACACACTATAATTATTGCCTATGAACCTGGTGGCACGTGTTATAAATAGTTATGTGCTCCTGTTTTCATGCTTCTCCGGTTATTGACTAAATACGTCAATCATCCCTTCTCCCATAGACTACAAGTGACAGTCATGTCAAAAGCTAAGGTCATGGTGCTATTTTCATGTGGCTCCCATGTGACTTCGCTGCAATTTATCCCGCGGTGAGAATCTCAAAACACGGAAGCTGAGTAAGATGAATAACTCTGTACACGCGTGTTATTCAGGTGTTGCTGCTCGTGACGATTCTAATTGACAGGCTTTTTCCTGTCACACTGTGACTGCGGTTCCCAAGTACAAGGGATTTCCTGGCCCTCCACAGCATGGGGAATGTTTTTATTTCACGAGACGCTAGCTTACTGACAGAATGTATAAGAATGACTATTATGATCATAGGTTCCACTGTCTTTACTGTTATCTCCTTGACTGTATAGACATATGGAATTCTGGACTATATCGTATCATACAGGTCCCCAATGGCCTTTTCCTGGGTATTCATTGTTTTTACATAATGAGGGTTTGTCTTATCACTGAGAAAATGTGAACTGTATGTAACTTCTGCAGTTCAGCTGTGACAAGAACCCTCCTTATTGAAACAGTTCAGCTGTGAGTGACAAGAACCCTCCCTATTGAAACAGTTCAGCTGTGACAATAACCCTCTCTATTGAAACAGTTCAGCTGTGACAAGAACCCTCCTTGTTGAAATAGTTCAGCTGTGACAAGAACCCTCCCTATTGAAACAGTTCAGCTGACAAGAACCTTCTCTATTGAAACAAGCCATTCGGAATTGCAGCCAACATTGACATAGATAAAATGACTGACTCATTGCATATGGGTTTAATAAAATGTCCACAGAACTGTATTCTTCAGGATGCAAAAGTGTCTGAAGGATTACCGTATCTTACATGAAGTAGGTCAACTCACGGATGAATTTTCTCCTGAAATTTGGCATATTTTAGACTTCACAAGTGCATCAACATCAGCGGCTTACAGTGAAATCCTGAGTAGCAGCCGATTTAAGAATATCGTTCAAGTGCTCGTGTATGAGCCTTGAGCACAGCTTTGTTTTAGTGATGTTCATTACAGAAAACATGTTGTCTGAAAACCAGGGTTGTCAATTTGGGGTATCCTGGCTAAAGATACCGATACACAATTTGCATGTTTTCACAAACTCACCCTTGCAGTATGGCTTTGAGGCTGATGCTATTTCCCTAGCAATAAGATAGCTAGCTAAGCTTTCACTGCTGCATCACTTATCTCTCAGCTGCCGGTAAAACTGACTGTTGTTTCTTTAGAACCGCTAGCAGGTAATTTTTCTTCTCTTTTTTCAGTTGCAAGCAGTTGCAAGCTATCGTATTTTGACAGGTGGTTGATGCCATCTGCTATTTAGTTCTGGTTCTCAGTGTTGTGTTACAATCTAGAATGTAGCTAGAATGAGAACAGGACTGAAAGAGAGATGTATAGAGGCAGATAGAATGAGAACAGGACTGAAACAGAGGGGTATAGAGGCTGCTAGAATGAGAACAGGACTGAAACAGAGGTATAGAGGCTGCTAGAATGAGAACAGGACTGAAACAGAGAGGTATAGAAGCTGCTAGAATGAGAACAGGACTGAAACAGATCGATATAGAGGCTGCTAGAATGAGAACAGGACTGAAACAGATAGATATAGAGGCTGCTAGAATGAGAACAGGACTGAAACAGATAGATATAGAGGCTGCTAGAATGAGAACAGGACTAAAACAGAGAGGTATAGAGGCTGATAGAATGAGAACAGGACTGAAAGAAAGAGGTATAGATGCTGATAGAATGAGAACAGGACTAAACAGAGAGGTATAGAGGCTGCTAGAATGAGAACAGGACTGAAACAGAGAGGTATAGAGGCTGTTATAATGAGAACAGGACTAAAACAGAGAGGTATAGAGGCTGCTAGAATGAGAACAGGACTGAAACAGATAGATATAGAGGCTGCTAGAATGAGAACAGGACTGAAACAGATAGATATAGAGGCTGCTAGAATGAGAACAGGACTGAAACAGATAGATATAGAGGCTGCTAGAATGAGAACAGGACTAAAACAGAGAGGTATAGAGGCTGATAGAATGAGAACAGGACTGAAAGAAAGAGGTATAGATGCTGATAGAATGAGAACAGGACTAAACAGAGAGGTATAGAGGCTGCTAGAATGAGAACAGGACTGAAACAGAGAGGTATAGAGGCTGATATAATGAGAACAGGACCGAAAGAGAGACGTATAGAGGCTGATAGAATACATAATACATAATACTTCAAATGCATGTTTTGGGACCTCAGAGACCTCTAACATGGGATCTTTAATGACAAACATATTCTCTGATGGGGGTGGGTCAAGTACCTAATGCTTATATAATTGTCCCTGGGACTAAATCATATCAAATGAGGGGTCCTTGGCCTAATGTGTATAGTTGACATGTGTTTATGTTATTAACATAAAAAAAGAAGTTTAGGAACCGCTGGATGTGTATATTCACATTCCAAACAACTCCTGCACTAAGATAAGGTTGTTTCCTTGGGGAAATGCATGTGTCATAGCAGAATGGTGAAGGGGAGGTATGTGCAGGGTAATAGAAGAAAGACATAAATATAGGCAATACAATTTAATCGGAATATAAAAAAATATGAGAACAAAACTATATGTAAACAAAGGTGCAGATGAGAGTCTGTATGCCCTATTGGTTATGATATACGTTACAACTAATAAATATAGGCAATACATATATATTTCTTTATCTTAATATATATTATGAGTAAAAGTAAACAGTATTTACACAAGGTGCCGGTGAGGGTCTGTATCCTAACACGATGTACGTCATACGTTATAGTCCGTGCAGGTGTTGGTGGTGTAATGTCACCAATGTCAGCGTTGGTTGCAGCACTGAAGATGTTTTAGTCACCTGTCCTCCTGTACCCACAGGCCCGCCCTGTGTGAAGAGGAGAGCGCCCTGCGATCCCAATCCGTGCAGCAATGGCGGGACGTGTGACAACGAGGAAGAGGAGGAGGAGGAGGCCGCCGGCGGTGGTGGTGGAGGGTTCGCCTGCCGCTGTCCGCAGGGATTCACAGGCCTCCACTGCGGCGCGCGAGTCGACGTCCCTTGCTCGTCGTACGACGGGTGTCATCCGGAGCCGGATCAAACCTGCGCCGCCGGGGAACAAGTGAGAGAATCCTTACCTCCTTTTTTTTTATCCACTTTTTCTCCCCATTTTCTATTTTTCTCCCATCCCAATTTCGTGTATCCAATTCTTCCCTCCCCCGTCTTGAACGTTTGCTAGACTATGCCTCCCACTGGTCGGTTGTGTAGTGAGGACAGAAGCCTTGCACCACGTGTCCCCTCCGGTACACGAGGAGGCAGCCTGTCGCATCTTTTCACCGCAGCAGCTCGAGCTCTCAGTGGCGAGGAGTAACGCGTGGGAGGCTCACGCTGCCCCCGTCACTTCCTGCTTCCGTCGCACCGGCGTCACCAAACCGACCTGTAGGAGTCGCTGTCCACAACGTCAAATCCCCACCCACCCACCGGCTTTCCCACCCTCTAACACTTGCCAATTGTGTTAGTATGAACGACCGGCCAAGCCGGTAGCAACGCCGAGAGCTGGGCTCGAACCCAGCGTCTCCTGCGTTAGAGGCGAGCGCCTTGCCCACTGCGCCAATCGACCGCCCGAATCCTTACCTCCTTGATTTTATTCATTTATTTTTACCCCCAGAAGAAGATTAATATGAAATGTCACATGCAAATGAATAGGCCGTCTTTGAGGCAGATCAAGTGATGTCGTTTTGAAGGCTTGAGACAACTATTAATATTTCTCCCTGAAATTAGGCATGGGGGGTAAGCGGTGGGCGTGGGGTGGTGGTGGTTTGTGTCTTCTGGAAAGTGCCGGTTTGAACTCGTATGAAACACTTTCTGTGTTTTGACGCAATCTTCCAATTTTCACCTTGCAGGTGAAAATGTTACCCATAGAATGTTTTTATTTATTTTTCTTATCATATCTTTCTCAGGGCTGTTTCATAACAGCTGAGGGTTTTTGAGTTGAAAAACGATATCACACTTGCAGAGAGACCGGTGTTCATAGAGGGACACACGTATCTAATGTATCTCTCTGACATCATAGAGGGACACACGTATCTAATGTATCTCTCTGACATCATAGAGGGACACACGTATCTAATGTATCTCTCTGACATCATAGAGAGGGACACAGATCTAATGTATCTCTCTGACATCATAGAGAGGGACACGCATCTAATGTATCTCTGACATCTTCTCTCTTTTTGTGCCCCCTGAAGGATTTTACATCCGTTATGAAAGGGAAGCATCTTTCACTCCAAATCACAGATCTTTTAATCACATTATTCATTGTTGTTTTTCAAACATTCAAAATAAAGAATATTTTCAGATGTATGAGAATAATAATAACAAACTGTCGACACAGAGCGAGTCTATGGCCCCAATACCTCTGGTCAGTTATACTATATCTATATCATATACTGTAGGTCTTCAGCCCCCCCCCCCCTGATATTTATCCATTGCATCACTGAGCATATTGTGTATTTAAGATTTTAGAATGTATATACAGTACATACCAGAATGTATATCCCGGAGACCGTATTTTATCATTTATTCTATTTTATTCTTATTTTTTATATTATTATACTCTTATTCTTATTTTAGTCCTATATTGACTACCCAAATGTTCAACGTGAGCGATCTGTAGTGCCGAAATTTCCCCTCGGGATTATTGAAGGATTTCTATTCTATTCTATTCTATTCTATTCTATTCTATTCTATTCTTTTTTTTTTATTGATTTTTTTCTCCCTCCATTTTCCTCCGATTTTCTCCCATCCCAATGTTAGTCGTTATGCCAATTCCCAATCCCCTTCCTGGTCGCTGCGCACTTACCCCCCACAGTCGGTCTGGGAGAGTGGAGGCTATCACGTGCTTCCTCTGACACACGTCCAGCCAATCAACCGTTTCTTTTCACCTGGCAGCGCGGATTCTCATTGAGAGGGCGTAGCGTGTGGAAGGATCACACTATCCCACTCAAGTCCTATCCGCGCTTAGCAGGCGCCCCCGACCGAACTGTAGGAGTCGCTGTTTTACAACGACCCGGACCCACCCCGCCAGCTTCTCCCACCCTCTAATACAGCCAATTGTATTAGTGTGAACAGCCAGCCAAGCTGGTGACAACGCCGGAGCTGTGAGCTGGATTCGAACAGGCGAATCTAGCCGCTCCGGGGGTTTGGTGACGAACGCAATCTCCGTTACGCCACCTGACCGCCCCCTATTCTATTCTATTCTATTCTATTCTATTCTATTCTATTTAGGGATGCTCGATATTGGCTTTTTTACCGATACCGATATTCCGATATTGTCCAACTCTTAATTTCCGATACCGATATCAACCGATATCAACCGATACCGATATATGCAGGGTTTCCCCCTCAAAAAACGTAATAATTTCAGGTAACTAATAATTTCACTGGATATATATATAACAAATATTGTTATTGTTTTTTTCTTTTTTTTTAAACCGATACCGATATTTTCCGATATCACATTTTACTGCCGATATCGGCCGATAATATCGGTCGGCCGATAATATCGGACATCCCTAATTCTATTCTATTCTATTCTATTCTATTCTATTCTATTCTATTGTGTTCTTACAGTTTAGTGGGCCTCGTGCGTAGCTCTGGCCCTTGTTGTAATCTCAGCCTTGTTTACTCAAGCCTATACGCGCGGCCCGCGGCCTGGTTTGTCTTGGCTCCGGTGTGTCCGTCCGCAGGGTCCTGAGTGCGCTTGTGCAGATGGCTCTCTGGCTCCGGCGTGCAGGAGGAGACCGCAGAACCCGTGCAATCCGTCGCCGTGTCTCAACAACGGCAGCTGTGTATCCAAGGGACCGGATTACGCCTGCAGGTGACACACATTCCGAGTCGTGATAGAGGCCAAGCCGCTCTCTGAAAAGATGATTGGGGTGGCAGCGGGAAGGCAACGTTAACGTTTTTCCCTCAAGGTGTCGTGAAATTAAACCTTTTTTTCTTTTGCTATTTTAGTATGCCCTTTAAAAAAATTTACTTTCCCTTTTAATGAGATCAATATATGTATATTGATATGCACAGGGATTTTATGCAGTAGTTTAACAAGCTCTGCAAAGGCATTAACCCACGAAAATGGATTATTCTAAATGAACAGGTTTTGTCAAACGGTGACCGAATTCCATATCCGCGTGTGCAATTAATGAGTGGGTGGAAGTCATTGACACGGAGGCTTATCGTAATATTGATTGTGATAACTGACTCCACAACAAGCAGACCTTGTTGCTTCAGTTGTAATTCAGTGGCGTTAACATGCTACCCTGGCGTATGTCCTATAAATCAGCTGGGGCAACGTCTGTATGATGACGTTGATGGGGGGGGGGGACACACACAGGTCTATAATGTTTTTAGCGTGTTATTTCCAGAAAAACCTATCGCTAGTCCAGTGGTGTGGTCGAGGGTATTATGTGGGTGTAGGAAGTATAGTCACCTCTTTTTTCTGGGTATATACCACACAAGAGGGCAATAATGTGTATCTAATCGGGATATCTGCTTCCAAATTAGTTTGCAAGAAAATGCGGCTATAATGTTGAATTGGGTGTATACAGAGTAGGGATGTCCGATATTATCGGCCTACCGATATTATCGGCCGATATCGGCATTCAAATGTGATATCGGAAAATATCGGTATCGGTTTTTATTTTTTTATTTATTTTTTATTTGTTTTACATTTCTATAACCTTTATTTACCCAGGCAAGCAAGTAAGAACAAATTCTGATTTGATTTATTGTCAAAAGTATGCATAATGTTGTGTTAATTCCACGACAAGAGATATGTAATGTTAATTACCTGAAATTATTCCATTTTGGGGGGGGGGGGGAGGGGGGACCCTGCATATATCGGTATCGGAAATTAAGAGTTGGACAATATCGGTATCGGTAAAAAAGCCAATATCGAGCATCCCTAATACAGAGTATCACTAATAACCAACAATTAAGCTTGTCTGAACACTTGAGAGTTATGCAGCGATGTAGTTATCAGAAAAGTAAACAGATTATAGTTCTGTTTCTTTTCTGCATATAGGAAACCGTTATGGCTACACTCATCACAGTGGACACGGTCAATAAACAAGGGTGCACACAGACGCAGTGAAATCAAATTATGTAACTTATTTATAAAAGAGACTAAAACAGGGGAGTACAATAATATAATATGATTTATTCAATATGTTAAGGGATAATAATATGAGTAAAGGAGGCAGGTTCGTTTGCTGTTCGGACAGAGATGTTTGACAGTGGAACGTCATCCAACGCTCTGTGTAGGAGTGTGGGTGTAGACATAATAATCACCCATCAGCCTAATTACTGCTGCAGTATGTACAGTGCTGGGTGGTACAGTAGGGTTGCAGTACACTCACCGGCTCTATTCTCCACTACCACTACGCTACTATACTACTGCATTTGCAGATGATGCTTTTCAATGAATGCAAGTCCAGTGGTTTGTCGTTAAAACCAGCACACACTCATGCCACGACATATTCCTTATGTTTTTAACTAGGGATGTTCGATATTGGCTTTTTTACCGATATCCGATATACCGATGTTGTCCAACTCTTAATTTCCGATACCGATATCAACCAATATCAACCGATACCGATATATGCAGGGTCCCCCCCCCCAAAAAACTGAATAATTTCAGGTAATTAACATTACATATCTCTTGTTGTGGAATTAACACAACATTATGCATACTTTTGACAATAAATAAAATCAGAATTAGTTCTTACTTGCTTGCCTGGGTAAATAAAGGTTAAATAAATGTAAAAAAGAAAAAAGAAAATACGATTAATAATTTCTTTTAACCGATATTTTCCCATATCACATTTTAATGCCAATATCGGCCGATAATATCTGTAGGCCGATAATATCGGACATCCCTACCGTTAACCCTTTCACTGCCACACTACAGACGGTTAACCGTCTGTAATAACCGTCTGTAGTGTGGTAGTGAAAGGGTTACCATTATGTAGTGTGGTAGTGAAAGGGTTAACCTTCTGTAGTGTGGTAGTGAAAGGGTTAACCATTGCGTTGTGTGTCAGTGAAAGGGTTAACCTTCTGTATTGTCGCAGTGAAAGGGTTAACCCTTTGGTAGTGTGGTAGTGAAAGGGCTAAGTACCATTTAGTCCTAGAAAATAATAGTCTGATGAACATCAAACACATTCCATTATTTTCTGATTAGCTTTTTTCGTATTTTTTGTATTGCAGATTCTGCCTTGCATGTTCTGTCTTATTTACATTTACATTTACATTTAGTCATTTAGCTGACGCTTTTATCCAAAGCGACTTACAAGTTCTGTGCGACAAGACAGCAAGAAGGGTATAATTCTATCAGCTGAGTAACAATGTTCATCAAAGTGTTGCGTGTTACAGTGTAGGTTCGTTTATTAGGACAAGTGCATGACATTAAGGTTAGTCGGGGTTAGATTTTTTTTTTTTTTTTTTTATCATTTCAGATAATGGTTGAAGAAGTGAGTCTTTAGTCGACGGCGAAAGATTGGACGGGATTCGGCTGTCCTAACTGGGATGGGTAGTTCATTCCACCATTGTGGGGCAAGGACTGAGAATAGGCGGCTTCTCTTTGATGACCCTCCGGGAGCTTGGATAGGAGTAGATCTGAGGCGGCCAGAAGATGTCTTATGGTGGATCATTTCAGAAAATGGGTCTCTTTTTGGTCTCCATATTATTACAACTTCACAGCCTTGTTTGGCTCAAGATGAACGATGACGTCGGATGATTTACTTTACGAGTTTCTCAGCATTGAGAAGCATCTTGCTCAAACTTGAGGCACTATCAAAATATTCTCTCATATTTTAAGCCCTAAGATGAAGCATTTACATGTATCATTTAGCGGACGCTTTTATCCAAAGCGACTTACAGTACATCCAAAGCACCATATACATAGGTCTTTCTTAAATATGTCAGATTACTTGAATGTTGAAAACCCTCTTCAGATTGTACATTTGAGGGCTATGTACTATACATTCGTAGTTAAAGACCATATAGTCTGTGTGCTGTACAGCAATGCATGATGTTCCCATTTTAAATGATGCGGATAGGTTGTACAATTTAATTTACATTGGCTTCACAATACATGTACATTGGCTTCACAATACATTTACGTTGGCTTCACAATACATTTAAGTTGGCTTCACAATACATTTAAGTTGGCTTCACAATACATTTAAGTTGGCTTCACAATACATGTACATTGGCTTCAAAATACATTTAAGTTGGCTTCACAATACATGTACGTTGGCTTCACAATACATTTAAGTTGGCTTCACAATACATTTAAGTTGGCTTCACAATACATTTAAGTTGGCTTCACAATACATGTACATTGGCGTCACAATTTTGAAGGTTTCATTTTAACGATGGCTCGTCAGCAATGGCTGCTATTTCCAGCCATACTGAAGACCAATGCATCACAGACCTGGGTCAATGCATTAACCCATGAAGATTGTAACGGCGTGTGTATCTGGTGCGATAGCCTGGTTTATCTTTGCTCGAGACTCCAGGAAAATTGATTCTGATGACACTAACTCTCCGCAGATGTCTGAGGGGCTTTGCCGGGAAGAGCTGTGAAGAAATAATTGACTACTGCAGGCTGCTCAATATCACCTGCCTCAATGAAGGATTGTGCTTGAACGTAATTGGCGGGTATAATGTAAGTAATTCAATATTTTCAGGTTTAATGAAATACAAAAAAAAAAAATACTCATTAGGTATGAAGGTGAGTATAAGGTTGATGTTTTTGTTTTCGAATTTTGTTCCATCAAAACCATCTATCCAAATAGAAGATGTTCTCATCTTTGTAGACTTGAGTATCGGTCGATACCGATCCGATCCCGATCCTACAACCCCCCCCCCCCTCTTAAAAACATAAACCTGTGTTTAACCTAGCCATCTATAATACATCACGCTAAAACTGCGAAACAAATCCCACTCCCCTAAAATAATAAATACATAACATACACTACTCAAATCTGCAATAGAGCTGCTGCTTTTTATTTTCAAGTTTCATGTTCAAATGTTTTAGTTAATAAGTTAATAAGACTACAGCGATTTCATGACGGCGTCCTGTCCTCGCCCCCGTTTCCGGTGCAATGCGCAGACATTTTAAAATGATTGGTAAACAAATGTAGTGCTATACACTTTGACTGCTGTTTTGATAGGGTTATGTACAACACTAAAGGAAGCATGGAGAGGTTTTAACAACACTAAAATAAGAGGGCTGCTAGGTGGTGTAGTGGGTAAGGCACTCGCCACCAGTGTGGAGACGCTAGGATTCGCGTGTTCGAATCCAGCTCTCCACATTGTTTTCAGTTTAGCTGGTCGTTCGCAGTAATACACATTGGCCGTATTACGGGGAGGGAAAACTGAAGGGTGGGGATCGAACGTTGTGAACAAGCGACTCCTACAAGTCGGTTGGTGCGCCTGCGCAGTAGAATCAGGAAGTGTCGGGGGCAGCGTGAGCCTCCCACGCGTTACTCCTCGACACTGAGAGATCGAGCTGCGCAGGTGAAAAGATGCGACTGCTGTTACCTCAAGTACCGGAGGGGACTTGTGCTATGTATGACTTAGTCCACATTGCAGCCGGCTTGTGGGAGGCAAGAAACAGCGTTCGTGACAGGGGAGGGTTGAATTGGATGATACGAAATTGGGATGGGAGAAAATATAGAAAAATGGGAGAAAAAGTGGATCAAAAAAAAAAAAAACACTAAAATAAGCATGGAGAGGTTTTAGCAATACTAAAATAATCATGGTGAGGTTTTGACAACACTAAAAGAAGCATGGAGAGGTTTTAACAACACTAAAATAAGCATGGAGAGGTTTTGACAACACTAAGTTTCAAGTTTCAAGTTTCTTTAATAGTTGTCATACAGAAGTACAGAATACTTTCATACAAAATGCTTCTTACTGTTACGCTCCAGAGACTGTGCTAGACAAGATAGTATCAAATAACATAGTATAGCATGTAAATTAGAAGTAGAAAATGAGGTCACAGTGTTCAGTATAGACATATGTACAATGTTCGATGCAGAATAGACGTAACTGAGTTACCATATAATATACAATACTATGCAGTGTACTAATGTACAATACTATATAGTGCAAAGCAGAAATGGGATGAGGTACAATTTAGGTACAATTTACAGTAAGGTGTACGAGTTGTAGTGCAATCCTTCATCAATAAATATAAAGTGTGGGGAGTGGGTGCTACAGTGTGTTTGTTTAAAGTGAGTGTGTGCTATAAAGTGTGGGGAGTGGGTGCTAAAGTGTGTTTGTTTAAAGTGAGTGTGTGCGTGTGGATGTGTGTGCTATGTGCGTTTGATGGTTGTTGTGTAGTGTTCATTGTTCGTTGAGCAGCCTGATGGCCTGGGGATAGAAGCTTCTTATCTTCTAAAATAATGCACAAAATCAGTCTCCCATTCATGAAAGAGCTCCAGACTTTTAAACCAGAGGACATCACAAGTTTGAGTCTTACTTCTTTGGTTTCTGGCTTTGGGAGAGAGTAGCTCATGTTCACAAATATTGAAGTTTCCTACACCATGGAAATAACATTGGATTTCTTAATTTGGGTGGTGTTCCCCTTTTAAGAGCTTAATAAAATAACCACAATGTATAATAATAATAATAATAATAATAATAATAATAATAATAATAATAATAATAATAATAATAATAATAATAATAATAATAATAATAATAATAATAATAATAATAATAATAATAATAATAATAATAATAATAATAATAATAATAATAATAATAATAATAATAATAATAATAATAATAATAATAATAATAATAATAATAATAATAATAATAATATAATGACAATGTGATAAAAAAACAGAAAGATGGCAGCTTAATCAGTTTATTGATGAAGTAGTCAGATAATATCAGAATTTCAGCCACCGTGTCCATCTTCCCTGCATGATTGATGTTTGCGTTGGTCCCATACTCACCTCTCCATTTCAATACCATCAAGCTGTCAAACCCTGTGTCACTCGAGCAGCTCTGTGAATGATGTGTCGATGACTTCATTCTATTGGCTCCTTTGCAAAAAATACTGTGCGTTGGCAGTAATTGATTGATGATTTGCAGTTGTTTCTTTGTTTCTTAACGTCCAATATTAAACAGAGGAGGGATCGTCCACAAGCTGCGATCCTTAGAGGATACTGTGTTTTTTTTCTACGTAAAATATTACTTTTGTTTTTCTACTTTAAGTGTAAATGCCATAAAAATACAGTAAATTACCTTTTATCAAAATATTAACCGTTCAATAAAGGTTGTAATCTGTAAATGTATTTGATTTTACTGAAATTTGACAGTGAGTATTTGGCAACCATTGATGCCAGACATTTACCGTTTTCTTGCAGCTTTTTTTCTTACAGTGTACAGAAGGCCCACATGGATCACTCAAGCATTAGGCCAAAGATTCCCCCATTTGATAATGATAATAATTTTTTTTTTAAACATTCAATATTATATATTAATTTCCTGTTTGTAAGCATGCTTTGCCAATGAGCCAATCAGCAATACCCGCTGAAAAACATGACATGCGTTGGCTGTTGACGTCCTGTGCTGTGCTGCTGTGCTAAAAAGTCCTGACAACAGGGCTCTATGGAGAAACCAAGGCGCTCCACTGACAAGCTTGTTTTGGAATGAAAGTGGATGGATGCCATTTGGCCAAATTAGCATAGCTGTTGAGTGTGACACGTGTTTACATGCGAGAGCTGGGGGGGGCGATATGGCGGAAAATGTACCAATACCAACATTGTGAATCTCTCATGACCTAATTTCTGCCCACGTGACGTTGGTATGTTGGGCGTTCCACCAGTGCAGATGGGCTGTTTCATTACGTGCCCCTTTTTAATTCAACTGAATTTACAACAACCAGTCACATGCTGGCAGACAATCATGTTGACGGAGACGTCCAACAAGACGGAGGACATGGCATCTGTTCACTCCTGTTAAAAAATTATTATCGTTTAATTTATCATTACGAGGTAAATATATACCATGATATGGATATCAGGTCATACCACCCGGTACTACTACATACTGTAGCAAGCGTTGATATGGATGGATTGTTAAATATATATATGTGTGTGTGTGTGTGTGTTTTGATGTGGTTAATGTGTCAATGTATATAATACTCACCATATATCAGGTATAATATATATATAATGTTTTGATGTGCATGTGATGAATGCATATCATATATCAGGTATAATATATATATATATATATAATGTTTTGATGTGCATGTGATGAATGCATATACACACAGCATATATCAGGTATAATATATAATGTTTTGAATGCATACAGCATGCATCAGTATCCTACTTGTGATTATAGTGATATAATAATGTCTTCCACATGACCCAGTCTGACCCAGAGAGAGTCCAAAGCGAGGCCCATTAATCATTGTTAGTGTGTGAAAGGATATATTTTGGACGGACAGCACCCAATCTAATTTACCGCGCGTTGTTACCCGACACCTGTGTCTGCCCCTGGGAAGGTGTGCCCCCTTAGCTCCTCATTATTACCACCGAGTCTTGTTCCGTTAGATCACTCCGTGGCCTAAAACACACCCCGTTAGATGCTTTTGTGCGCGCAAGGTTCGCCACCAACGTCAACGTCGGCCGAGACCGAAAAATAATGTCGTCCGGTGCAAATTAAACCGCTGTCTTGTTTCTATCTCCCTCCCCCCCCCCCCCTCTCTCCCCCTTTCACTTCCTGGAAAAAATTACCAATTGCTAGTCATAATAATAACTCTATTATATAACTCATAATAAATCTGTTTTAATATCCTGTGCGTCCTGAAGCTGACCCTGGCAATGAAAACAAGTAATATGATGCCGTAATAGAATTGAGCGTCTTAAGGACAGTGGACTATCTAATTACATACTTGCTGCATATGGGGGAAACATTTTATTGATGTAGTTTTGCCTGAACGATGAGTGGAAATGTCCCCCCCCTCCCTCCCCCACATGAAGAGTCCCCTCCCTCCCTCCCTCCCCCACATGAAGAGTCCCCTCCCTCCCTCCCCCACATGAAGTGTCCCTCCCTCCCTCCCCCACATGAAGTGTCCCTCCTCCCTCCCTCCCTCCCTCCCTCCCTCCCTCCCTCCCTCCCTCCCTCCCTCCCTCCCTCCCTCCCTCCCTCCCTCCCTCCCTCCCCCACATGAAGTGTCCCCTCCCTCCCTCCCTCCCTCCCCCACATGAAGTGTCCCCTCCCTCCCTCCCTCCCTCCCTCCCTCCCTCCCTCCCTCCCTCCCTCCCTCCCTCCCTCCCTCCCTCCCTCCCTCCCTCCCCCACATGAAGTGTTCCCTCCCTCCCTCTCTCCCCCACATGACGTGTCCCCTCCCTCCCTCCCCCCCATGAAGTGTCCCCTCCCTCCCTCCCCCACATGAAGTGTCCCCTCCCTCCCTCCCTCCCCCCCATGAAGTGTCCCCTCCCTCCCTCCCCCACATGAAGTGTCCCCCCCCTCCCTCCCCCACATGAAGTGTCCCCTCCCTCCCTCCCTCCCTCCCTCCCTCCCTCCCTCCCCCACATGAAGTGTCCCCTCCCTCCCCCCCTCCCCCACATGAAGTGTCCCCCCCTCCCTCCCTCCCCCACATGAAGTGTCCCCTCCCTCCCTCCCCCACATGAAATGTCCCCTCCCCTTCCTCCCCCACATGAAATGTCCCCTCCCTCCCCCACATGACGTGTGCCCTCCCTCCCTCCCCCACATGACGTGTCCCCTCCCTCCCTCCCTCCCCCACATGACGTGTGCCCTCCCTCCCCCACATGAAATGTCCCCTCCCTCCCCCACATGACGTGTGCCCTCCCTCCCCCACATGAAATGTCCCCTCCCTCCCCCACATGACGTGTGCCCTCCCTCCCCCACATGAAATGTCCCCTCCCTCCCCCACATGACGTGTGCCCTCCCTCCCCCACATGAAATGTCCCCTCCCTCCCCCACATGACGTGTGCCCTCCCTGCCCCACAGTGCGTCTGCTCCTCTGGGTGGACCGGGGAGCTCTGTCAGTTTGTGGGCGACGCCTGTCTGATGCACCCCCCCAACAGATGTCTGAACGGAGGGACGTGCGTCACGGCGAGCCAGCCGTGGTCGTCTGCCCCCCCGCAGTACCTCTGTGTCTGCCCCCGCGGCTTCACAGGTGAGGCTCTTAAAAAAAAATTCTGTGGACATAGACACTGGAAGGTGCACAGGGCACAACAGGCGACCACTGGTGATTACCGTTGCTACATCAGCTAACGTTACATAAGTTACATATCGCTGCTGGCGGGACAAAACCTCATAACTCAATTTTTTTTTTTTTTTTTATATAAATCAACTCCGTAGATCATCCTCCATATGTGTGTGTGTGGGTTTTACAAAGTTTAAACAATGGGAAAGCATTAAACCGATCATCTGTCTAAACCTCCTAACTCTATTCGCCCTCAAATCTGTGTTCGTTTTTTTCATCTGCTGAAAAGTTGGGTTTTTGGAGTTATGAGGTTTTGTCCCGCCAGCAGCGATATTTATTACTACCGTTGGCGTTGATAGCTAGCTAACATTGGCTACTATCGATATACAGTGTTTGTCAGACGCGGCCAACATGAGCTTCTCCTCCATTATCGATTTTGTTTGTTTTGTTGTCGATTCCTTTTCAGACATCTCGGATTTGTTCCCACTCGGTTGATTTAATTGGTCCGTCGACAAGAAGGTGACATTGACGTTTGTGCACTCTTTCAATTGAGAGCACCTGAAAATGCGTCGCTTCTAAAACACAAAGCGCGTTAGTTTGGAGGGGACGCATGTTCAAAAAGGCACCTAATGTGATTACAGCCTTAAAGTGGTGTTCCGCCAAGATTAACTCTCAGGTTTGCATTTCTACCCAATTTTAGAATGAGAGTACGCAGTGAGGGTGTTCCAATAAAAATTTTACTTTTGGTTTGCAATTCTATGATGCTTTTAATGCTCGTAATTTAATGCAAATTTTAGGGGATTCTGATTAGAATTACGAACTAAAGGTACATTTCAATGGAACGCTCCTACTGGCTACTGGCTACTACTCCGGTACAAGAATTGGTATGACTTCCATGGGAACTAGACCTCCTGACTTTTAGCTGCTCATGTGTCCAGAGGTAACTTCAGGGACGTGCACAGGACTTTAGAGGGGCAGGTGCTCAAAGGCTGAAAAGGGCACTGGGCCTGTGTGTGTTTTAACCGAGCGCGCGTAGCCCGATTTTTAAGGGCCCTTTTCGGGCGGGGGGGGGGGGGGGGGGGCTTTTTATCCTTGAAATACTCTTTTATCACTGACTTAAAAGGCCCATACACCTCCATAAATGTTCATGGGGGAGGGAATAAGTGCTTACCCTACAGACCCCAAGAAGTGCTGTATATTCTGTATTGTTTAATATAAATGCATTTTTTATTCCAATCCCGATTTGTATTTGAGATTTCCAAATCTCATCGTACTTGACTTCTTCGTGTCCCTCAGTGAGTGTAATACCAGCATTCAACTGTTTCTATCATCATCATCATCACCACCCACGCTATGCATAAAATATATAGGTCGGCGGAGAGGCACGCTGAGGAGGCCGTGCAAACTGCAATGGAATATGGGGCATCTCTCTCTCTTTACCTAATATTTTGATTCTATCCTGACATTTTTCAATTGGAAGGGCAGTCTATATGCGTATCGCAAACAAATAAAAAATAAAAAGATTTTCTTTCAAAAAGGGCACTTTTTTATGAGGCTCAAAAAGGCAGGTGCTCAAGCACCCCTTGGGCTCTATGTGTGCACGTGCCTGGTCCAGAGGTAACGTGTTGATTACCACCATGCTTCTGGAACCACATGCTGAATCCCACCTGGACCTTCTTTACTGTGACTCCCCGGCTCTGTCTTCCTCTGTCTTGCTGCTTCTGAAATGAAGAAGGTCAAAGGACAGGAGTTGGCCGCCTGTGCAATTCTCTTTTACACAAGAAGCTCAGAATGTTTGTGTTCACAATGACCATTTCAGCTTATTCTTATTATTCAATTATTATTTCTCTTTATATTGGGGTTTCAAAACAAGACCATAGTAGATGCAAAATATGATCATTTTCCAATCTAGCCAAAATCACCATTTTGCATGGTAGTGTCTCTCGCCTTTATGACTACAAGGAAATCTACAATTTCTGCCAAAATGAACACTGAATCTACCGGGATCTAATCTGGGACCAGCAAATCCCAACTATCTTGCATCATCAGCTGGCTTGGTGCCATGGAGGTTGGAATTGTTTCTTGTGCCAGGGTGCTCGCTGAGAGGGAATGGAAGGGAGTCTACCTTTTACTGATTGATCGGGCAACCTGCCAACATGAGTTTTGAGAATAAGAGTGATTATTCCAGCCTCACAATCCTAGCCGGCGGATAAACCATGCAGTGATAAAAGCCATTTTTTCCCCATCATATTTATTTGTTTGGTTTAGATACAGGATATTATAAATGAATGTTTCCTTTGTGCCACCTACTAAAATTTTCCAATTCTTCGAATGGAACCAAACGGTGCCAGGTTTCTGTCCTGTATTTACTCCATTGACGGCCAAATACACATGGTGGCAAAATAAAACCGATGGTGACACAGAGAAATGACAACCAATACAAATTAAATCAATAACAACCAATACAAATTAAATCAATAACAACCAATACAAATTAAATCAATAAAAACCAATACAAATTAAATCAATAAAAACCAATACAAATTAAATCAATAAAAACCTATACAAATTAAATCAATAATAACCAATACAAATGAAACCAATAACAATCAATACAAATGAAACCAATAACAATCAATACAAATTAAATAAATAACAACACATACAAATAAAATTAATAACAATGATTACAAATTAAATCAATAACAACCAATACAAATGAAATCAATAACAACCAATACAAATGAAATCAGATAACCAATACAAATGAAATCAGATAACATCACATAACAGATGAAATCGGATGACATCACGTAACAGATGAAATCGGATGACATCACATAACAGATGAAATCAGATGACATCACGTAACTGTATGTGATTAAATCATCACATACAGTGACAGACGTGTCTTCTACATATAGTCTACATATCTGGGTGGGTTAAATGAATTCCTATACCTCCATACAGTACATCTGAGTTGGAGCATTATTTAGCCGCAGCATCCCTGCTGTACCTGACGTTTTATTGCAGGCTGCTGCTGCTGCTTCCCTTCTGCTCGCCTTCCCTTCAACCACATCCGCGACATGCTGCTGCATTATTCACCGCTGTGTGAAATGTGGAGGAACCTTCTTTAAATATCAATGACAACTGTTCTAAAAATACAAGAGAACAGGCTACAGAAAAATTATTATATATATATACATATATAAGTGAGCAGGGTAGAGAAATATTTTTAAACAGGGAGCATGGAAGTAGAGAGCTGAAGACAGGGGTGGAGGGGGGTATTTTATTTATATCCAATGCCAGGACAAAGTTGACTATAATCTCTCCAATTAATACATTTCACCAATTTATTCTGCCAATACGTCAAGTAAATATGCAAAGATTTTGGCCTAATGGCCTTCAGCAGAGCACAGTGTTATATTTCTATATGTTAACATTATTTATAAATATAAATAATGTGCATTATATATAATTCAGCTATACGCAGGTGACAGTTGGAAAAGCCGACACAACCGCACTACACATATGTATCACTTACTGTATCTGACACGCGTCCTGAAAAAGCCTGAAATAGCTGAGTGGACCTTATTACCTCCACCGGGTGGAAGCCTGGGGGGGGGGAGCGATTATGTAGTCGGTCCAGTGTGTGTGAGTGTCTCGTCTGTCTGTCTTCAGCAAATCTCGCAAACTACAGGGCCGATTTTGGATGAAACTTTGCACATAGGCTGCTGACAGACCAAGGACCGGAATTCTTGAATATTTTTCTAATCTGTCAACGATTATTTGAATACATTGTCATCATTGTCCATTGAAATAGATATCCGGTATGAAGTTACACACAATAAAACAAGAGAGCGATACTACTACACAGGTTTGCTGTTCAGAGCCTCCTGTAATCAGCTTTCTGTTCAGAACCTCAGGGAATCAGCTTTCTGTTCAGAGCCTCCTGTAATCAGCTGTCTGTTCAGAACCTCAGGGAATCAGCTGTCTGTTCAGAACCTCAGGTAATCAGCTGTCTGTTCAGAGCCTCCTGTAATCAGCTCTCTGTTCAGAACCTCAGGGAATCAGCTGTCTGTTCAGAGCCTCCTGTAATCAGCTGTCTGTTCAGAACCTCAGGGAATCAGCTGTCTGTTCAGAACCTCAGGGAATCAGCTGTCTGTTCAGAACCTCAGGTAATCAGCTTTCTGTCCAGAGCCTCATGGAATCAGCTGTCTGTTCAGAACCTCAGGTAATCAGTTCTCTGTTCAGAACCTCAGGGAATCAGCTGTCTGTTCAGAACCTCAGGTAATCAGCTGTCTGGCCCTTGTTTACAACATGGAAATGCCATAGTGAACCTATTGTTGTTGATATACTTATGCATTAAAAACATTTATGAATTAATTTCCATCATTGTCCATTGAAATAAGCCCTGCCCCCGTTCATACCTCATGAACCATTAGAGACGTATGGCAGGTGTCAATGAACTCGGCACAGACTACTACTTGTCTAGTTTAACCCCACCCCCATGCTTAACTCATTCTGCGCCAATCACAAAAAAAGCGTATGCACAAGGAGACATAATGATAATCTAGCATTGATTTCAGGAAGATTCGATAATCAGGCGAAAAATGACAACGTGTTTTGTGGATTTCACTAAAACGCTATTATCGCGTCTTTTCCTGTGACTTGGATACTTGTGTGACTGGGAGACTCGTGTGACTTGTGTGACTTGGAGACTTGTGTGACTTGGAGACTTGTGTGACTGGGAGACTTGTGTGACTGGGAGACTTGTGTGACTTGGATACTTGTGTGAGTTGGAGACTTGTGTGACTGGGAGACTCGTGTGACTGGGAGACTTGTGTGACTTGGAGACTTGTGTGACTGGGAGACTCGTGTGACTTGTGTGACTTGGATACTTGTGTGACTTGGAGACTTGTGTGACTGGGAGACTTGTGTGACTTGGGGACTTGTGTGACTGGGAGACTCGTGTGACTGGGAGACTTGTGTGACTGGGAGACTTGTGTGACTGGGAGACTCGTGTGACTGGGAGACTTGTGTGACTTGGAGACTTGTGTGACTGGGAGACTTGTGTGACTTGGGGACTTGTGTGACTGGGAGACTTGTGTGACTTGGAGACTTGTGTGACTGGGAGACTCATGTGAGTTGTGTGACTGGGAGACTCGTGTGACTGGGAGACTCGTGTGACTTAGGTGACTTAGATACTTGTGTGACTGGGAGACTTGTGTGACTGGGAGACTTGTGTGACTGGGAGACTCGTGTGACTTGGAGACTTGTGTGACTGGGAGACTTGTGTGACTGGGAGACTTGTGTGCCTTTTGTGACTTAGATACTCGTGTGACTTGGATACTTGTGTTACTGGGAGACTTGTGTGACTCGGAGACTTGTGTGACTTGGAGACTTGTGTGACTGGGAGACTTGTGTGACTGGGAGACTTGTGTGTCTGGGAGACTCGTGTGACTGGGAGACTCGTGTGACTTGTGTGACTTGGATACTTGTGTGACTGGAAGACTTGTGTGACTGGGAGACTCATGTGACTGGGAGACTCGTGTGACTTGGAGACGTGTGACTGGGAGACTCGTGTGACTTGTGTGACTGGGAGACTCGTGTGACTGGGAGACTTGTGTGACTTGTGTGACTGGGAGACTTGTGTGACTGGGAGACTTGTGTGACTTGGAGACTTGTGTGACTTGGATACTTGTGTGACTGGGAGACTCGTGTGACTTGTGTGACTTGGAGACTTGTGTGACTTGGAGACTTGTGTGACCGGGAGACTTGTGTGACTGGGAGACTTGTGTGACTTGTATACTTGCGTGATTTGGAGACTTGTGTGACTGGGAGACTTGTGTGACTTGGATACTTGTGTGACTGGGAGACTTGTGTGACTGGGAGACTTGTGTGACTTGGAGACTTGTGTGACTGGGAGACTTGTGTGACTTGGAGACTTGTGTGACTGGGAGACTCGTGTGACTTGTGTGACTAGGAGACTCGTGTGGCTGGGAGACTTGTGTGACTTGTGTGACTTGGAGACTTGTGTGACTGGGAGACTTGTGTGACTGGGAGACTTGTGTGACTGGGAGACTCGTGTGACTTGTGTGACTGGGAGACTTGTGTGACTCGTGTGACTGGGAGACATGGTAAATACACAGGTCACAATATGTTTACAGGAACGTTTTGGAGTTGTATTTTGATTGTATTTGGAGCGTATTTCGTGACTGTAGGGCACTCGGGTAAATTTCTGACCCACTTCCAGTGATGAAGCTAAGCTAGGCTAACGGTCCAGGCGTTCCCTAAGCCTAATGCATGCAGAGAGACAAAAAAGTCAAAAAAGTCTTCCAAGAGAACTCTTTGGAAAATATTCGAGAATGAGACCCATTGGGCCTCATTCATGAAGCGATATAAGAACAGATTTCGTTCTTAACTAGCATTTCCCCTTATTTTGTTCTTACCTGGGATTCAGCAATGTTTTCTTATTGTTGCTTTTCTCTCAGGCAAGACCAAATTCTAAGAGTGGTCGAGAGCACTCTTACCCAGATAAGAAACTCTTACCCAGATGAGAAACATTAAAAAAAGCCTACCATTCATAATAATAATAATACATACGATTTATATAGCCCTTTTCCTAATTCTCAAAGACACTTTACAAAACAAACAATATAATACAATACAGTTTTAGTAGATACAGTACCCCCAAATACGACTTTATAAACCCAGAACTTTTCAATAATTATTATTATTATTATAACTTATTGCGTGCGTTCTGCTTCTGAAATGGATTATATATTGCATATATGTACGCATATACAACGCATATTTACAACCTCTCCTCTCCTCTCCTCTCCTCTCCTCTCCTGCTGTTCTTATCTTCTCTGCTCCACACCTAAAGTTCTGAGCGCACTCGTTTTAGCCACAGGGACATTTCAGAACCTATGGTTCGGAAATACCGGATCTGTCACCTGTCATCTCTCTCTGAAAGGAGAGAGCATAGCGGCGGCATATCAGTATACTGTGCGATTGGTTCTTGCAAGCGCGCAGCCAGTCGTTCAGTATTGACAAAGCCTACTTTGCTGGAATGATTTATTTCGCACTAGGTATATATACAGTAGGTATACATATAAGTACAAGTATAAGTCTGTATTTGTCATCAGATTAACACACACACACATGCGATGAGCGACCCACAGGAACACACACGCATGCACTGAGTCGCAAGTCGTGAGACGTGTGTGTGTGTCATTTTGAGATCAGTCGCAAATCGCTTCCTGTTGAATATATCAGACAGGGATCAGATGCCGAACCACGGCTGTTTTACACTCGCCTCATTCGCCTTATAAGGAGATGGTGGGCGTGTCTGTATGCAAATTATTTTAGCGCGAACACGCTTTTGAGTTTAAGAATGAGTGGAATTCATCATGCAAATCTCCTGGGTATGCACAGATTTCGACGTTAAGAACGGCTTGATGAATGTGGCGGTGGCTTTTCTTATTGTTCTCTTAACAGACAGGTAAGCAAGAATATAAGAAAAATAATAAGAGAGTATTGTTGAATGAGGCCCATTGGCTTTATGATTCTCCATGAAAATAACTACTCCTTGCTGTTTAGCCATGGATGTTAGATTAAATGTAGAAATTGACAAGCAAACATCAATTCACCGATGGCCACACTATGTATGCCTTCCTTGGTATCATCTTTAATTGAACGTTTGGTGCTAGTAAGTCTACTGCCCCCACAGCCGCCAAAACAGCCTTTTGACTTCGAGGGAGGAAGGAACAAATATCTTCACTCCAGGGAATTGTTAAAAAGATACAAATATGAAAAGCTAAACTGTAGTGCATTGGGTGTTTTGCTCTGCAAGCGTTGCATCGTTAGATTTAACAATTGAAAGTGATGAGCTATAGGGTATGTTTGTACACAGTAGTGATTGTCACTTTCAGAATGCCTTTCAGCCGAATCACAATGCACGGTAGGAACTAACTCATAGATTTATTAAGCAATGGCACAGAAGAGGAAGTAATGTATGTCAAAGTGAATAATATGGCTGTTTTGGTGGCAAAGCATGAGCCCTAGGCCAGTTCTGTAGCTCATTGCAGCTATGTCATTATTCACCGTAATGTACGACCTTGAGTATTTCATTGCTTTTTTTAATACAACAGTTAGTTCTAACTGTGCAGCGATTGGCTCGGAGGCATTCTACCTGTGATGATTTTCAGTAAAACATTTCTCCTCAATTGATTCATACTCGACAAAATGACAATTTTTTACGAAACCCTCAGAACATTCCGATTCACTGTTTTCAGCATACTCTTCTGTTCTGTTGCTAAAGAGTGCCTGAATTAAATGTAAAAAGTGTTTATCCCCAGTGTAGTCAGGCTTCAATCCCCCCTCCCCATCTAGCCTGAAGTCCTGACACACTCACCTGCCAGTCAGATAAACCCTGACGTAGCATTACATGAGCTAGGGACTTTCTTTTTTCCTCTCCCTCTGCTGCTCAGAGCTCAAGTCTGTCGCCACTTCAGTAATGGAAAAATTGTCTCTTGCAACATGGCAGCTCTTAGTGACTGATAGAATTCATCATTCTCTGACATCTGGAGGGATTTCTGCGGTGGAGTTTTCCGCCGTGCAGCACAGAAAATCCAGGTTAATTTTCCAGTCCTCGCTTGGAAAGAAGGCCGAAGAACTTGATCATAAATCACAACCATGAATTACTCCTAACTCTCTGAGCAAATTCTGCCATCGGTGCCAGAATGAACCAAATATTGGTGGGGCGAACACTTTTTTAAATGGTAGTTTACCAAAACTACTAGCAACTTCACAATGAAAAGTAGTTAAACTACATCTTTACTTACTCCTACTCATCTCTTTCTCCTTTTTACAAGCAGCGATACAAACCCAGAACATCTGCTCATACGGTTTCGGTTCGGTGCCTATTGTGATGTAAATTAGGGTTCCCGCCCGCTCCTAATGTAAATGAGAACGCTGAGTCTCTGAGCCAGGCCAGGTCTCTGAGCCAAATCTCTGAGCCAGGCCAAGTCTCTGAGCCAGGCCAAGTCTCTGAGCCAGGCCAAGTCTCTGAGCCAGGCCAAGTCTCTGAGCCAGGCCAAGTCTCTGAGCCAGGCCAAGTCTCTGAGCCAGGCCAAGTCTCTGAGTCAGGCCAAATCTTCAAGGTATATTGACGCATTTCTTTTTTATCTTTTTTTCATGAAAAAAGTGGCCGTGCAGTGATAATGTTGCTTCCCCTGTGCGACCCCCCCAGGACTGTGCATTGTATCAACCCCCCAGGACTGTGCATTGTATCAACCCCTCAGGACTGTGCATTGTATCAACCCCCCAGGACTGTGCATTGTATCAACCCCCCAGGACTGTGCATTGTATCAACCCCCCAGGACTGTGCATTGTATCAACCCCCCAGGACTGTGCATTGTATCAACCCCCCAGGACTGTGCATTGTATCAACCCCCCAGGACTGTGCATTGTATCAACCCCCCAGGACTGTGCATTGTATCAACCCCTCAGGACTGTGCATTGTATCAACCCCCCAGGACGCGTGAATATTTTCCCTAATGGGGTTGCACTTCCGCGTTTGGTTTGCGCAATCTGATTGGCCACTGACGTTTCTGGTCATGTGACATGTGCGCCAATCGTGTGACGCCTGTTTCTATCACCGGTTAAGCTTAGGCACTCTTTCGAAGTTGGTTAAGGTTAGAGTTTGTCTCAGAGCAGGGCGATAGAACACCAGCCCTGATTCCAAACTCTAACCTTAACCAACTTCGAAAGAGTCGTCTAAGCTTAACCAGTGATAAACTAGGCGTTAGGTAGTTTGCAGGCTGTTCTAGGCGGAAATAGGCGCAGAAACAGGCGTCACGCGATTGGCGCACATGTCACATGACCAGAAACGTCAGTGACCAATCAGATCGTTAGGGAAAATATTCACGCCCCCAGGACTGTGCATTATATCCACCCCCCAGGACTGTCCATTATATCAACCCCCCAGGAAAATCGGGACTATAGCTTGGTCCTATGGCTGGGACTATAGGACAGTGTGACAGTGGCTCTGGAGGTAGAGCGGTTGTCTGGTAATCTGAAGGTTCCCGGTTCGATTCCTGCTCCTCCCGAGCAGCGTGTCAAAGTGTCCTTGAGCAAGGCACTTAATAAATCCCCTTAATTTTCGAGGGCCCGCATGCGGGCCGTCACGCACTTGCACGGTTTGGCCGGGTCCTGAACCGACCAGTCACCCACCGCTGATGCCGAAATTTTTTGACCACCGTTGTAGCCAATGCAATTCTGGAGCCAGCGCTATCCCAGACGAGGGCTGATTGCAACGAGAAAGACAAAGAAGAAGCCTGACAAGGTATATGTTTTGACTAGCGTGTCGCAAACAATGTCAGCGGACCGCCATTTTGGTTAATCATGCAGAATTACTGCGGTACACACATTACAAAAACAATTCACTTTTCCGTGCGATTGTTATAAACGTTGGACCTGTATGATTATAAAACGTCAGGCTATGGAGCCGTTATGTTTTCCAGCTCCTACCTCTCAGCTGGACCCCAAAAACAGGCATCTGGCAAGTAAACAGAAATGTTTACTTCTGTGTGTAAACCTCTGTAACTCTATTTCATTAGCACCCAAAGTGACTCAAAGTAACTTTATTAGCCGACAGTGAGGGAAATAGAGCAGTCGCCTGGCAATCCGGAGGTTCCCGGTTCGATTCCCGCTCCTCCCGGGCAGCGTGTCGAATCGATGTGTCCGTGTCGAATCGATGTGTCCTTGAGCAAGACACTTAACCCCTAATTGCTCCCGATGAGCAGGTTGGCACCTTGCATGGTTGCCTCGGTGTGTGAATGTGTGAGTGAATGTGTGTGTGAATGTGTGAGTGAATGTGTGAGTGAATGGGTAAAATGTGAGTAACAAATTGTAAAGCACTTTGGATAAAAGCGCTACATGTATATAAAAAAGCAGCCATTTACCATTGTGTAAGGAACTTCAGAATGTTACCTTTCAAAAGAGACTTCACATGCAGACTCATGCATGTGCTATAAGTATAAAGTATAAAAAAATCGCAAATTACTTTGGGTATGCAATCGTCAGGTGTTTTATGCAACTTGTGGGGTATCCATAAGTGGTTAACCCCTAACTGATCCCGATGTGATTCAGATTCAGATTCAGATTATTTTATTGTCACAGCTTTTAAAATGTACATACATTACGAAAACGTGAGATGCTTGTTTTCCTTGGCTCCTCAACCGTAGTAGTGTGCAATACAGTGCAATACAACAAATATACTTTAAAGAATCCTATACTATACAATATAACTTTACTATGGTACCCTAATGTTGCTATCCCTATAGGGCTGTCTTAAATACTTCGAAGTTTCGAAGCTTCGTTCGATGGGCATGGGATTCGAATATGAAAATAAAATTTGATTCAGCCCCCCGAAGATTCGAATTCCAAAAAAGAAATCGAAGGTCAGCCCTAATCCCTATACTATCTATACTCCTATAACAGACTCATACATGTGCTATAAGTATAAAGTATAATAAATCGCAAATTACTTTGGGTATGCAATCGTCAGGTGTTTTATGCAACTTGTGGGGTATCCATAAGTGGTTAACCCCTAACTGATCCCGATGTGCAGGTTGGCACCTTGCATGTTGGTGTGAGAATGGGTAAAATTTGAGAGAAAAAAAATTGTAAAGCGCTATATAAATGCACCATTTACCATTTACTATCGCTCCAGCTCGCCAGAGATGACCGTATTGTACTGTGCGTCAAAATGGATGGAATTGTACTGTGCAATATAGCTATTATACACAATCTCACGCAAGTTGTATATATATACAGTATATGCAAGCCATGCCTGAAAGCAATCCGACTTCTTGTAAACAATGAGAAAGGATGGCAGTGAAAAGCATGCATCAAGAGAGCGACTACTCAAAGACAACCACACAGACGGAGAGATATACACTGAATATTCTTTTTGATCCACTTTTTCTCCCCATTTTTCAATTTTTCTCCCATCCCAATTTCATATATCCAATTCTTCCCTCCCCTGTCTTGAACGTTGCTAGACTATGCCTCCCACTGGTCGGTTGTAGGGAGGATAGAAGCCTTGCATCACGTGTCCCCTCCGGTACACGAGGAGGCAGCCTGTCGCATCTTTTCACTGCAGCAGCTCGAACTCTCAGTGGCGAGGAGTACGGCGTGGGAGGCTCACGCTGCCCCCGTCACTTCCTGCTTCTGTCGCACTGGCGTCACCAAACCGACCTGTAGGAGTCGCTGTCCACAACATCAAATCCCCACCCACCGGCTTTCCCACCCTCTAACACTTGCCAATTGTGTTAGTATGAACGACCGGCCAAGCCGGTAGCAACGCAGAGAGCTGGGCTCGAACCCAGCGTCTCCTGCGTTAGAGGCGAGCGCCTTGCCCACTGCGCCAATCAGCCACCCTGCAGCCCGAATTCTTGTAAAAAATGAGAAAGGATGGCAGTGCCATTAGGCAGGTCCTTGGTAAAAAATTAAGCAGCATGTACTGTATGTATTTAATACATTTATTAAAGTGTATTAAATAAATAAATACAGTTTAACTTTATTGGGTATATAATTGGGGTAGCTGCTACGCGCATGCCTACCAGCCAGCCAACCATATCAAATTCAAGTTGGGATTTGTGCCTGCCCCCGATGCCAGGAACCAATCGACCAACACACAGCAGGATACTCAAGATCCCAACACCTGCAAGGACCATGAAAAGCTGACACAGTGTATGAGAGCTGTCTGCTACATCATAATGCGGCACTACACTATGACAAAGGGTCCCGTGCTTTGCTTCTCCGGTGCTGCAGGTCAAGCTTTCTTAGGTGACTTCTTCCCCCGGGCGAAGATGCGTCTGAAGAAGAGATCGGCTCCACCGACGATAGTTCATCATCCTCTGATTGCGACATTCTGCCTAGACATGCAGAGGACCCGGCACTCCCTCAACCTGAGAATGCTGAGAGAAGTGCGTTCCTGATCTAGATGCCTCGCTAGCCATCCGGCGATTCACGCTCATCCGCCGCCACCAATGAGGCATTCAACTTTGATGCAATATCGTCAGGCAAGTGGTGGTGGCGCCGCAAACCGCCTACGGTGAAGGTCAACTGAAGCGGCTGATTCTCCAGAAGCCTTCATAGCTCCAGCATGTTGAGGAATCAACCGATGACGTAAATATCAACTGTTTACCAGCGCAAGCTGACGGAAAATGAGGAAGATGCCCGTGCACAGGAAATTAACCTAGTGGCATGTGCATGCTTGTCTCCCTCGCCGAGACACAGGCCGTTGCTCGCCAGTGGTTGGCGCCAAACACATAATATTACGTTTTTAGATCCTTTGATCTTTTTCCTCTGATCCCCGTTCTAAATCATCATCCGGGTCATTCTAGCCGTCCCTGGCGCGTCTATTCGAATACCAACCGGTTCATGCTTCCGCGTTCGCGTTTTGCGAATCTGATTGGCCACTGCTGTTTCTGGTGCGATCTGATTGGCCACGGACGTTTCTGGTCATGTGACATGTGCGCCCAATCGCGTGACGCGCCCATTTCCGCCTCGACCAGCAGCAAACTACCTAACGCCTAGTTTGTCACTGGTTAAGCTTAGGCGACTCTTTCGAAGTTGGTTAAGGTTAGAGTTTGGAATCAGGGCTGGCGTTCTATCGCCCTGCTCTAAGACAAACTCTAACCTTAACCAACTTCGAAAGAGTGCCTAAGCTTAACCGGCGAAAGAACTTGCCGTCACACGATTGGTGCGACCAGAAACATCAGTGGCCAATCAGAGCGCAAAACGCGAACGCGGAAGCATGAACCGGTTGGTATTCGAATAGGCGCGTCCCTGGCTCGTTTGTATACGTTGGAATTGCAATGCCGATCGAATATCACCAGGTGGCAGTATCGTCTGTGTCTGAACTGGAATTGCATTGGCATGGATACACGTCTTCCTTTCTTTTTTTCCTTGGTAGGGGCTCCACCTCCTGCTTGAACAGAGATTCACATTGATCTCCTCGAAATTCCGTTGCCTAAGCGTATTTTACCATCGAAACGACATATACACTGGTAATCGCATTGGCGATGCGATCACTTGGAATTATTCTTTTTGGAATACCTTCTGGCTAAGGTAAGGTATATTCTATGTCTATTTTACCGAACCTGAAACGTGTTTTTCTAACGATCAGAGTTCTGTGTTTTACCGCCCCCCCCCCCCCCCCCCCCCCTTGATGATTTTGTGAAGTTACATTATGTAGATGTTATATACCTTTGATTTTGGAGTATTTGGGGGTTCAGGGAATCAAGCAGAATGATTTGGGCTTATTGCACATAACGTGTTTTATCTCACAATCTATGAAAAAATACTGGATTATCTTCAAAATGCTGATGTTTAGCGTGTAATAAACTACAAACTACAGTGTGTAGAAACAAACTATTTTTTCCATGTTGCACTACAAGTAGTGTCTGTCAAATGAGCCACACCATTGTCTCCACAGGCAGCTATAATACAGAACACACACACACACAGCTCTGCAAACATCGTGAAACACCACGGAAATTACTATTTTAAGCTGGCCTTCTAGCGGCAAGGATGGGGATCAAGCATGGCGCTGAAAGTGTTAAGAGGAGGCAGAGCAAACACTTCATACTACTTGCTAGTGTGACCTCTGTTTGACGCCATCTTGTACAGTTCACTGTTTGGCAAATATTGACACAAAGTGACTGAGAAGCTAGAGCTGAGGAAGATGAGAGACGGATGGTGCCATATCTCCTCCATCTTAAGAAACAAAAACAGGAGTAGAGCCTTCTACTCCTGAGTTGCAGGCAATGGCTTCTAATGATTTCTAATTTACATGCTATACTATGTTATTTGATACTATCTTGTCTAGCACAGTCTCTGGAGCGTAACAGTAAGAAGCATTTTGTATGAAAGTATTCTGTACTTCTGTATGACAACTATTAAAGAAACTTGGCCCCCAATCCAAAAAAACTCAATGGCAGCAGTTCTAATAGTCATGTGTCTCCTGGGTACCATGGCAGCAGCCCAGCCATTAGTGCTGCTTCACATGTAGTGCTGCTTCACATGTAGTGCTGCTTCACATGTAGTGCTGCTTCACATGTAGTGCTGCTTCACATGTAGTGCTGCTTCAAATGTAGTGCTGCTTCACATGTAGTGCTGCTTCACATGTAGTGCTGCTTCACATGTAGTGCTGCTTCACATGTAGTGCTGCTTCAAATGTAGTGCTGCTTCACATGTAGTGCTTCTAGTCTGGGTTCAGATAGCATAACCTGGGGCGGCTATGTGGTGCAGTGGGCAAGGCGCTCACCACGAATACTGGAGACGCTGGGTTCGCCTGTTCGAGCCCAGCGCTCCACATTGCTTTCAGTTTAGCTGGTCGTCCGCACTAATACACATTGGCAGTATTATTAGGGGGTGGGAAACTGATGGGTGGGGATCGGGCGTTGTGGACAGCGACTCCTACAGGTCGGTCGGTGCGCCTGCGCAGTAGAATCAGGAAGCAATGGGGGCGGCGCCCCTCCAAAGCCCAGACCCCTGACGCTGAAAGATCGCGCCACGCAGGTGGAAAGATGCGACTGCTGTTACCTCGGGTATCGGAGGGGACTCGTGCTATGTATTACTTAGTCCACATTGCAGCTGGCTTGTGGGAGGCAAGAAACAGCGTTCGAGATACGGGAGGGTTGAATAGGATGATACGAAATTGGGATGGGAGAAAAATTGAAAATGGGAGAAAAAGTGGATCAAAAAACAAAAAAAATATAGCATAACCTGAATCTGTCATGTTAAAAACAGTGACTATTGTCAGTTCCCCAGTCAGTGACGGCAGACCTGACTGTGTGCACAGATGTGTCTCTCTTGGGCCGGGGAGGCGCCCGTCTCGCCTCAGCCGTGGGAGGAGAATGGCAGCCCAAACGTCTCCACATCAATTTACTGTAATCGATGGCGTCCCACCTTGTGCTGCAGGAAGGTCTTTCCCCATTTCCCTTAATAAAAGGGAAAATGTTCTGGTCGGAATAGACAGCAGGCCAGTGGCCGCGTACAACAACCGTCGACGAGACTGTGGACGTGGGCGGTTCTAAACCCGCGGCTCTACACATACTGGGTCTCCTCGACATCATGTCCATGTCCTCTGGCGTGGCGTGGTATTTCCACCCTTGAGTGGCCACGCGGACGTGGAGACAGTTTCAGAAAAGCGGAAGTAGATGTGGTCGCTTTCAGGGAGGAAACACTATGCCCCCCTGTGGTTCTCACTGAAGCTCAGGGACAACCTCCTGTTGTTGAGTGTGGATGCACTGGCCCCAAACCCCTGGTGTGTGTTTCCTCCCCCTCATCTCATAGCCCCATTCATCACCAGGTCAAGAAGGAGGAGCTGTGTGCTCTGCTGGTGGTGCCGGACGGACACCGGGGCACAGCGTGGTACGAGAATATGATGACATTGCTGTCTGGGCCCCCTTGGCTTCGGGGGGGGACTGTAGTCTGGCCCCTGAGAGGCGGATTCTGAGTAGCTATGGGCTATGGGCTGGGCTTACATCAGGGTCCCCCATTTTCAATTCATCATAACATATATGACATACATGACATACAGATAGACAGTACTGCTACATCTATACATTTATGACATACCAGATTTGCAAATGCAGTACTGTTTGTGATACAAAAAGAGTCTAAAAAAGAGAGTATATACATTTGACGAAGAAACTGTACATTGGAGGAGGGGGGTGGGGAGGGGGTTGGGTTGGGTAGGTGGGGTGGGGTGGGGGGGCGGAACTACATCGGAGGTGGTTGGGTGGGTGGGGTTGGTGGGGGATGGGTAGGCAGGTGGAGGGGTAACTGTACATTGGATTATCGACGAAACCTTACTTGGTCCCAAGAAGAGGGTCTCGTGTATTATTGGGTTAGGACATTTACTGTACATTGGAGGGGGTTGGGTTAGGACATTTACAGGGGCCAGTTTCGAATTGCAGTCTCCCGTAGGTGCTCCTTGAGCGTGGTTTTGAAAGTGGGTAGTGATTCACATTCCTTTACAGCTGTGGGTAGGGCGTTCCACATTGATGTGGCATAATTAGTCATGTAGTTTACGTAGTTAATTACAGTAGTTAACTACTGTGGGTCATGTAGTTTAGTCAATTAATTACAGTAGTTAACTACTGTGGGTTATGTCGTTTAGTTAATTACAAACTACATATTTCCCTAGAAATTGTGCATTTTCCTGATTCCACCTCAGCAATTGCTCCCTATCCTTTCCTTAAAACACACCCTCAGACAGTGAGGACTGGCCTGCCCTGGTCCTTAAATCCTTAAATCAAACCTTAAATCAAACACATATACTATGAATTGAAAATGGGGGACCCTGATGTAAACAAGACGAACGTCTTTCTCTGGTCTGCATCCCCTTAACAATTGTGTGTATTGAGCCGTACTGTATTGTACGCATTCTGCAATCTGTTAAATAAAGTTTTCATTCATTCATTCATTCTATCCACACCTACTTGTGTCAGTTGAGTTGTACCTCTGTGTGTAACAATATGAGATTCCAGACTCGGATTATTTCTCTGTGATATTTCCCTGTGATGTCATTTGGATGTAGTTGAACAACTTTTTTTGAAAGTAGTTTTAGTTTGACAAGCTAAAACCTTTTGAGACTAGTTAACTACTTTTCATTGTGAACTACTGTAGCTAGTAGTTTGGTAAAGTACAGTTTTCAAGTAGTTTCCCCAACACTGGCTCTCAATATTATCCACAGATTGTACTGTTATCAGGGATGAGTTAAGCAGCACAGTGTCGAAACCCAACCCTAACAACATTAGCAGTTCTTCTAGGTGGAGTAAAGGGATCAGCTGCCGATATGTTTTGGCGGAGCCATGTCGGGGGAGGCACCTGCTCCGAAATCGGAGGCTAACACACTGGATTTCAAAACCAATTAGTCTTGGTTTCTACAGGCTGAGATTGCAGAGTCTCTCTCTGCAGGCTGTCGGGCCGCATTTGAAGTGATCTCTGTGTCCGTGGCACTGAACGCGGGGGTCAGCGTGGAGGTCATTTGCATGGCGCCGTCATTGTCCTCTCCTTGTTCCTTTTGTCAGGTTTTACATAAGGGACCCGTCATATCCTTCCTTCTCGGAAGCAGCATTCGATTTGACGAGGAGGTGAAGGAGCAGTTATAGTCTACTCGCTACAGGGACTCCCAGGCTCCTATAATTGCCATGAAATCTGGTACTCTTTTCAGGCTTCTCTTCACTGGACTGGTTACACATAGCGCTAGCTTTGATATGTGGGTGTGTGGAACTATGCTAGAATGTTCATTCATTATATATGATTGGCTGGCTGGTTGGTCGATTTGTGTGAAGGAGAAAATGGCTATTCGGGGACTAGCCATAGTGTCTTTGAAGCTGTGCACCAACTCATATAACTATAGAGATACATTTGTATGTATTATTTTTCAGTGGTCACAAAGCAACAGATGGGAGGGCCGTGGCCATTTGAGTGCTGCTAGCTACAGAAGAAGTAGTCGGTGGTTGCAGGCGTTTGTTCCGGTGCTCTGAATTTGCCAGTTAAACATGGTCAGACTCTGTACTAGGGCAAGCATTTACAAGGGAAACTGCAGAGCCAGGCCGTTGCTCACAACGACACTCCGTCATTCTAGCTAACAGGGAAATTAGGACAATCAGGTGCTTCTTAATAACCTTCAGTCGATATTGACCCATTCTCCACCCCGAGTTGGCCATGTTTCATCCTCCATATCATTTAGCCCTCATGAAAAAAAAGAATCCCATGCTACTCTAGCGACGCCACTGTACACACTGTGTCCGCGTAATTAATTTTATTGACAGTCAACGGTGTCTCTCCATTTTTCAGCAGGATGGATTTGGACAATTTGCAGCTGCACAACATGGCATATTTTGTATATAATGACCTGTACGAGCGGCCGCGCAGACCATATTAATCATAGCGTGCGCGCTGCCGGGCGAGGTTGCCTCTGTCAAGAAGGGCCTTCTTCTACGTGTCTTCGCCGTCCTGTAATTGATGACAGGATATTTTAGATTAATAACCTCCGCCGTAACATTTCCAAAACGAGGACTTGGCGGGACGGGCTACACACAATGCTATAGCGCTGAGCATGTCTACTGATTCTGCGTGAAGAATGTCTCTGGAAGAACACAACACAACACACACACACACACACACACACACACACACACACACACACACACACACACACACACACACACACACACACACACACACACACACACACACACACACACACACACACACACACACACACACACACACACACACACACACACACACACACACACACACACACACACACACACACACACACACACACACACACACACACACACACACACACACACACACACACACACACACACACACACACACACACACACACACACACACACACACACACACACACACACACACACACACACACACACACACACACACACACACACACACACACACACACACACACACACACACACACACACACACACACACACACACACACACACACACACACACACACACACACACACACACACACACACACACACACACACACACACACACACACACACACACACACACACACACACACACACACACACACACACACACACACACACACACACACACACACACACACACACACACACACACACACACACACACACACACACACACACACACACACACACACACACACACACACACACACACAATCTCCTCTCTGGCTCTTTCAATAATGTCTCCATTATACACGCCTATCTATGCACACACAAACAAACACGCCACAGCCGCCTTTACCGGCAAAACAAAACAGCCAGAGGTTGATTGGCCCAGAAGCATCGTGATGTGTTTTTCGTGCCTAATTCTGCATGGATAACGTGCAGGAGCCAGTGGAGAGGCAAATCTCGTCAGCTGGCCTGTGAGACGAGTGGCTACCAATGCCAGAGTGATAACGAGGCGTTGGCCACACCTGGGGCGCCTCGTCGGAGAGAGAGTCAAGTCAAGAGTCAAGTCAAGAGTTTTATTTGTCACGGCATACAAGTATACAATGAAATGCGGGTGGTCTTGCCCGCAACGATGTGCAATACAGTGGTACAACATATAATAGAATCCAATAAAAACAACATTGTGCAATAACAGGTAACAGGTAACATGGTGTGACATCTCGGTATCTGTACATAGTTATTTACAGAGCATTATAGGACATGCTAGGTAGCTTTGGTAGTGCAATACACTGTTACTGTTGCTATACTAATTTAAAGTGACCTTTCCTTTTGGCAATAAGTGTGGGTGAGTGCGGCATGAGTGTGTGCCCGCTCATGTTAAAGTGTTAAAGTGGCTGCTAGTGCACAGCGTGCGTGTCTTGTGTGTGCTCATGTGTGCTTGTGTGTGGATAGTTCAGTGTTCTGTGGCACTCAATGTTCATTGTTCAAGGCTCTGATGGCCTGGGGGAAGAAGCTGAGCCAAAGCCTATCTGACCTCAGCAGCTGGAACAGGCTGTTATTGGGGTGGTGGGGGTCTTTCATTATTCTGCAGGCTCTGGATTTGCACCTCTTGTTGTATAGAACCTGCAGGGGAGGTAGTGCAATACCCGTGGTACGCTCGGCTGAGCGCACCACTCTCTGTAGGGCGGAGGGAGGGAGGGGGTGTCCCAATTGTGCTCCGTTGGCTCAGTGTCTTTTAGATGAGTTTTTGGTTTTTCAGTTTTGTGAATGATTTTGGTCCAGAAAATACATGGGTTTTGGGTTTCACTTTGTTAACTCGCTGACGCTTGAGCGCCAATCACGAGTATAGTCGGGTTTTAATCGCTATTTCTTTTATTAGCGATATCCACTCATTTTCATCCATCCAACCGTTATCGTTGGGAATGGGTCTGAGCTCGCAAAAGGGCAAATGCCGCCGCCTATCGTCTCCCGGATGGTATTGCACATCATTGGATTGGATTGGCTGGGGATGTGCATCAAGAAAAAAAGTCTGGTCCGGGTTTTGCTTCTCGGGCATGCAGTATCGTTGTACCACGTTGACTGGGGGGACTGGGAGCAGCGTGGATTATGTGTTTTGGACTATAACGTTGGATCAATGGACGCGATCGATATTTGGAATGGCGATCAGGAATTGGATTAATCTTTTTGCAGAACATCTGATGTGAGGTAAGGACTCTATGTTACCAGTCTTGGGTTAATCAGATGTTTTTTTCATAGCGATCACAACGTGTTTGTGTGTCTGTGTGTGTGTGTGTGTGTGTGTGTGTGTGTGTGTGTGTGTGTGTGTGTGTGTGTGTGTGTGTGTGTGTGTGTGTGTGCCGTTGGCGCTGAGTAAGGCACGGATAAGCGATTTTTCAGCCCGCTTTTGTATCGTGCATAAGGACACATATACTATCGATAATCTAGCGTTTATTTGAAAACGATTCATAAATCAGCCTGTACAGCAGAATCAGGAAGCGACGGGGGCAGCATGAGCCTCCCACGCGTTACTCCTCGCCACTGAGAGATCGCGCTGTGCAGGTGAAAAGATGCGATGGCTGCCTCCTCGTGTACCGGAGGGGACACGTGATGCAAGGCTTCGTCCACATTGCAGCCGACCAGTGGGAGGCATGGTCTAGCAAAGAATTGGATAATACGAAACAAATTGGGATGGGAGAAAAATTGAAAATGGGGAGAAAAAGTAGATACAAAAATAAATAAAGGAACATGTCTGGACTACTTTTCTGTTTAATAAAGGACCATATCTGGTTAATAAAGGACCATGTCTGGTTAATAAAGGTCCATGTCTGGTCTACCTTTGTGTTTAATAAAGGACCATGTCTGGACTCTGGACTACTTTTCTGTTTAATAAAGGACCATGTCTTGTCTACCTTTGTGTTTAAAGGAACATGATCTGTACTACTTTTCTCTTTAATAAATTACCATGTCTGGTTAATAAAGGTCCATGTCTGGTTAATAAAGGACCGTGCCTGGTTGATAAAGGAACATGTCTGGTTTACTTTTATGTTTAATAAAGGACCATGTCTGGTTAATAAAGGTTCATGTCTGGTTAATAAAGGACCGTGCCTGGTTGATAAAGGAACATGTCTGGTTTACTTTTATGTTTAATAAAGGACCATGTCTGGTTAATAAAGGTCCATGTCTGGTTAATAAAGGACCGTGCCTGGTTGATAAATGGCCATGTCTGGTTAGTAAAGGGCTGTGTCTGGTTAATAAAGGACTGTCTGGTTAATAACAGTTAATAAAGGACTGTGTCTGTCTGGTCATTTAATATTTTTTTTTTATCTTGTCAAAAACAGTTTTTTATTAACCACAGTGTTTTTGTATTTAGTGTCAGCGATGTTGGCTTGTGCACCAGCACCATTGCAGGTTGGATAACATTGCAGTAGTGCATAGTGGCCCTTTACTGCTCAGTCTGCACTGGTAAGACCATGGGCTGGCTGTCCCTGACTAAAGAAATTAGTCTGATAAGTTACACACGCTCCAACCAACCAACATCAAAAGGAAATGTAGGCCTGTCCAGTGCTCTCAGAGTAGGGCAATGTTGATTCAGGGAGATACTTTAGAGGATGGATTCAAGACAATAAACTGTATTCACAACTTAATTGTTCTGTCTTCAACAGAGTAAAAAAAAAAAAAGTATTCTTCGTCCACTGATCTGTCGATCAAATTTGAGTTCATTTAATTAGAAAATTGTTATTAAAATGTGATATCGCCTGGATGTAACGTCTGAGACTGCTCCGTAGACACTGTGATGACACCAGGATGTAACGTCTGAGACTGCTCCATAGACACTGTGATGTCACCAGGATGTAAAGTCTGAGGACTGCTCCGTAGACAAATGAATGGGCCACTGGCTTTTTAAATTATATTTAATTGAACGTTTTCATATCCCAAATGAAGTTCATGTTATAGTATCGCTAATGGGTCTGAAGCAGAATTCAAACCTCATTAGGTTTGTAGGAACACAACACAAACATTTGATGGGCTCCTCACCACACGCATTCTTCCCCCTTGTTCCCCCGCAGGACCCCACTGTGAGTCTGACATCAACGAGTGTGCTTCCAGCCCCTGTCAGCACAATGGTACCTGCTCCGACTTGGTAGGAGACTACACATGCAAGTGTCCCACAGGTATGTCTGGCTGTGTTCTGAATTCTCAACTCAAATAGTTAGCATTGTTATATTCAGTACACTAGTTGCATAGTAATAATTAGCCAAGCATTAGCTCTCTTCCCTCGTCTCCATGAAACTTTTTTTTTAAATGTTTTTTTTTGTATTTGTATTTGTCATTGACCGCCACGCTGTTTTCCCATCTCTACTCAATGGCGCCAGCGTTATTGACCATTTTAGAGATGTTTTCGGACCCATCGTGTGTTCTGTATTATAGCTATGGAGACAATAGCAAGGCTCATTCGACAGGCATTGTTCATAGTCCAACACTGACTAACCAGTTCATCTCTACATACTTTAGTTTGTGCGCTATTCCATGCTAAACATCGCCCCTTTCCAAAATAATCCAGTCTTTTTTCATAGAGCGCAAGATATGACGCGTTATATGCATTATGCCCAAATCGTCCGGGTTGCTCGCCTGAAACCCCAAATACTTCCAAATCAAAGGTATATACCATATACATATGTGTCTTCACAAAATCATCAAGTCCATTAAATTACGACACTGTGATCGGTACAAAAGCATGTTTTAGCTTAAAAAAATACCAGCAGGTTACCTAAAATAGACCTTACCTCAGTCAGAAGGTACTCCAAAATGAATAAATCCCAGTCGTCCCATGGCGATCGCAATTACTCGTGTATATTGGGCATGGCTATCATACGGGAAAGAATAGGTCTGAGGCACCAAATCTCCTACCGATTGCTATGTCCTGATCCACTTTGAGGCGGAAGCAGCTGGATGTAACTCAGTACTGGAAGACAACTGATATCCCCAGTTCAAAAGGTAGGCGCTACTGCCACCTGGCGGGATTCGATCGTCATTGCAATTCCAACATAGGCAGCTGTGCCAGGGAAACACAGGCAGCTCCGAGTGAGTGTTTAGAACGGGGATCAAAGTAAACATGTCAAAGGATCAAAACCCGAGAAAAGTCTGTTTTGGTGCTCAGCGGTTGGCGACGAAACCAGAGTAAAGTCGGGTTTGGCGGCCAATGAGTTAAGGAACATTTTATAAAATAGAATGTAAATGTCAGAATTCACGTCTCCTACACATCCAGATTGGCCCATGTTCAAGATTTTGTTTCTAAAGTCTATCTAATTAATAATTTATACATAAGAATGATAAATAGCCTAAATATGACATTTGTGGGCTATTTTCCTATTTTATGAGAAATGAGGAGCAGATACCCCTAGTGTTTCCCCTAGGATTTTTTTCAGGGGGGGTGTCAGGCCCCCCGAAACTACTAGTGTTGTCGCGGGGCGCGCGTGTCACGGATACGTGGTGTCAACAGTAAGGCGGTTGTTAGTATCAGTGCATTTCTCTACACTGAGCTGAAATGAAACAATTGCACATAAATTAGGTAAATAAATATGAACAATTAACAATATTAACAATATTTATTTACAACACATACATTTACTTATTTACAATTTTACACACAGTAGTTACAACACACATATTAACTATTTACAACACAGGGAGGCACATACAACACTCATATAACTATTTACAACCCTTACAAAGCCAAAGGTTCAATGGCACATTGCACAGATGTGGTCATTGCACTTGATTTCCCTAGGTTTCCTGAAAAAGATTTCAAGGGCCTCCTGGTAGCAACTGGGGGACCATTGATGGAAACCATCATGCAGGCTGCAAGATGCTCCCCCTGCAGCCTGTTCTGATTGAAATTAAAACAGACATGACATACCTTTCATCGACTCCACGTGACGTTGCGTGGCAGCCCTATGGTGGTCAGATGTCTAACTTGTCCTTTCGGTAGGACTTGCAGGGAGACTCAATGAACGCACGCTTCTGGCTACCCCTAGTAGCTGACTTCTTATGTTGCCGACATATCCTACAGAACATTCCTTAAAATAGAAAAAAATCGGGGGCGGTCAGGTGGCGTAACGGAGATTGCGTTCGTCACCAACCCCGGAGCGGCTGGATTCGTCTGTTCGAATCCAGCTCACAGCTCCGGGGTTGTCACCAGCTTGGCTGGCCGTTCACACTAATACAATGGACCTGTCTCAAACCCTGCCCTCTTTTCTTGATCCTCCAATCACAGCTGTCGCTTACCTCGGACTTCCTCGTACAAACAAAGTTTGTACGAGGAAGTCCGAGGTAAGCGACAGCTGTGATTGGAGGATCAAGAAAAGGGGCAGGGTTTGAAACAGGTCCATTGGCAGTATTAGAGGGTGGGAGAAGCTGGCGGGGTGGGTCCGGGTCGTTGTAAACAGCGACTCCTACAGTTCGGTCGGGGCGCCTGCTAAGCGCGGATCGGATCTAAGTGGGATAGTGTGATCCTTCCACACGCTACACCCTCTCAGGGAGGATCCGCGCTGCCAGGTGAAAAGAAGCGGTTGATTGGCTGGACGTGTGTCGGAGGAAGCACGTGGTAGCCTCCACTCACCCAGACCGACTGTGGGGGGTAAGTGCGCAGCGACCAGGAAGGGGATTGGGAATTGGCATAACGACTAACATTGGGATGGGAGAAAATCGGAGGAAAATGGAGGGGGAAAAAGATAAAAAAAAATAATAATAATAATCGATTTCCTCTTGGCCATGTTGATCACAGCGAAACCACATCTCCAATGCATAATGGCGTTAGCTAAACGAAACTTGTTTTAAGGTAAATTGGCTTTCAGTGTGTCGAGCGCACTCAAGTTGTTCGGACATTCTGAGGGCTCATAATGCACACTGGACGCTCTGACCGAAGAGTCCGTTTATCAGAATGGAGCAGATTTTCAGAGTGAATTTATTAACTCACCTTAACTCAATCAGCGCCAGACCCGAGGATAGTCGGGTTAACTCGCCAACCGTTCAGCGCCATACCCAAATATAGTCGTGTTTTCATCGTTATTTCTTTTTAGCGGCACGGTGGTGTAGTGGTTAACACTGTCGCCTCACAGCAAGAAGGTCCAGGCTTCGATTCCCGCTTGGGGACCAGGTTTCCATGATGCCAGTTACCCAGGTGGGGTATCTCCCAGGCCTTTCTGTGTGGAGTTTGCATGTTCTCCCCATGCTCGCAAGGGTTTCCCCCCCGATAAGATAAACCCAATGGAAAAACATGCACAACAAAGACGGACAGGAGCACTTGGATTGGTCCCCTGGCGCGGCTCACGTTGACGCCTGTCTGCTCCCGGCTGCCCTTGGGGGGGAAGGACGACGGGATGGGTTAATCGCAGATACGAATTGCATGCATGCATCGCATGTGTGCCGATTGATGACCTCGGAGCAGGTCCTAAATTATTATAATTATTTTATTCGATATTTTTATTCATTTCTCTCACATGGACCTCGGGGTTACCATAGGGAATCACTCTGAGATTGCTAGAATGCAATACCGGCCGTATCCTGCAAGGTGTAACCTGGTGTTACATTTAATTCACTCCGGGCGCAGTTTTTTTGGTCAGGCGAGTCGAGCGGTTCACTTGATCACATTGAAACACGTCCAATGCCCCCGATGCATGTGTTGTGGTGGATTATGTTGGCAACACGATGGACACCAATACTGGAAATCGCGATCAGACAATTGGAATATTCTTTTTGGGGTACCTCGTAGTGAAGGTAAGAACTATATGACATCAATCCTGCTTTGATCCAACCATGATTTCACATTGATCGCAAAAACCCTGTGTAACGTACTCCAAAACGTATGCCGTTGGTGACAATCAAAGCATAAAAAAACTACCCCCCCCCCTTTCATGCATTCATGATGAAACATAATACCTATTATATACATCTGATTTGGAAATAGTAGCGTGTCCAGGCGAGCAACGCCAACGCTTTTAGTAAAATTCACGTATTGCTCCATAGCGCCATTTTCTGGAATTAGCCAGGATTACTCTGAAACGATACTTATATTCACCACCACGGTATAACACACAAACGTATACATGAACAAATGTATTCTTTTTCACATATTGAACGATGGATAGTTGATGAGCCATAGTATTGTATCCATAGCTATAATATAGAATATAGATATAGCCCTGCAAACACTGCCACGCATCCCTATGGCGCAGTAGGAACTAAGATGGGCTAGACTTGTGGGCACTGATTGAGTTAATATGCGCTGTCGCTTCTCGTTGTCAACTTAAACAATAAACATAGCCGTCTATGGCAACGCTAGCTCACTAGCTTGCACATTTTTCTCATTAAAGCAAGCTAACTAACTGGGCTGCTGTTTCAGGAGGGGCGGGGGTCCCGTTGGCGGGGCGCGCCTCCCCTTCAAGGCAATGGTAGGGGAAACACTGGCCCCGGTTCCAATAGCATCGTTTTCCATGTTTGATTGTTAAACTGACATGTCTACCTTCAAAAGATACTTATAAGCAGTACTCGAGTTGAGGGGGGATGCGGGGGGATGCCATCCCCCCTGAAATAAAAACGGTCAATATCATCCCTCTTCTAAAACGGCCATCCCCCCTTCCCATCCCTTACATCAAAGTATCAGAATGTTTAATGTTTAATAAACATGTCTGCGGCACTGGCCATCCTCTCAGTCACGAGAGCATGCACTCGCAATTCGGAAATATGCTGCGCATCACTGTCAAACGGTGCGCGTCTCGTGCCACTGACTGTCGGTCGCTTAGCTTTAATTGACAGTGGCACGAGACCCGTGAAAATATCAGATGTTTAATAAAAATTCCCACGGCATGTCCCCCCCAAAATAGGAAATATATGAATTGTCCCCTCCAATAATAATTATGTAGTATCAAGAGTAGTGTATCTACTCCCACTCTGTAATTCTAGTAATTCTACTCCTAAAAGCTTCATTTGTGTATTCAAATCATTAAAATGTTCTACCTGGGGGACGATGCCCCCGGACCCCCATACTCTGCGTCCCCCCCAAACTTGTCATGAGATCTGCAGCCCTGACCATCCCCCCTGTTTTTTTTTCACAACTCGAGCACTGCTTATAATCATTATTTTTTTTCTTGATTTGGAGTAGTGGAAATATTTAAATATTTGTCATACAAGGATGACCCATGACATCTCATGACAACCTTTGAACAGATAAATCTATAAATCATCATATTCCGGGAATTGGTGTGAATGAAGGCTGCTCTTAGTGCAGTAACCTAGGAGAGGAGAGGCTGTATGCTGTGCGCCTCGGGTTGGTTCTGAAATAGGTCTCTAAAGGCACACGCACACGCATGCAATACATAATAATGAATTGCACATGCATAACTCATGATGATGATTTTAGACAAGCTTTCTCTAGGCTTTTTAAATTGTAGGGGAGACCTTGCTCATCATCGAGCAGCCGAAATACGAGAGAAAACGCCAGCCTTTTCCTTGATCTCTTTTGATGCACAACTTTTTAAATATGATTACTAATATTTCCAAAAGAGACAGGGCAGTCCTATACAGGTCCTTTTTCACGGCAGTCCTACGTGTAGTTTTGGACGGCGAACAGGTGGTGTGCCTATAGGTGGAGCGCTGTGTCAATGGAGCATACATTCTTTAAAAAAAAATGTAATAATACAATTTATATCTGTGTCCATCTCATTATCCGTGCTTTCCCAAATTCATATTCGGATTCGGGCTCATCCCTAATGTAAGGCATTTTTTTTTTGATTGGTTTATATTCTGCATTCGTCCAAAGCCATTTTAAGTTTTTCTTCTGAAAAAAAATCTTACTCACCACCTTGCAGAACACTGGATAGAAAACGACGGAATTATAATAAAAAAAAATACCAAAAAAAATACCACCTTCGGATTCTTGTCTGACAATCCATAGTTATGAGTCCAACCTCCTTTGATTGACAGGCAGTTGGCTTATTAGATTTCGAGGGGGATCGTAGAGACCAATCAATTCAAAGCACAAGGATATGTTTACAGTGCACTCGTTGTTTGTGTTCTACATCACTCCTGTGCTCTACATCACTCCTGTGCTCTACACGTCACTCCTGTGTTCTAGAATCTAGATCACTCCTGTGTTCTACATCACTCCTGTGTTCTACATCACTCCTGTGCTCTACATCACTCCTGTGCTCTACATCAGGGGTTCCCAAACTTTTCAGGCCAGGGCCCAGAAAATAAAGCGTCAGAGAGCCGCGGCCCAATGCACATCGTCAGGCCTTTTTTTTTTTTTTTTTTTTGCCATGCAACCGATTTTTTAAGCCAAATATCACTTCAATCCTTTTAAGTTAGTTCAAGTTAGTTATTCATTTATATGTGCTATTTATGAGAGGGCTAACTTGTTGCAAAATAATAATGATAATAATAATAGCCTCATTAAAATACTATTGTTGCTTCGGTTGTTTTCAGCGTTTTATGTGCATAATCTGTTATTTAGTTTGAAATGTTCGTTGAAATAAGTAGATTTTTCGTTTTTGTTTATTTATTAAGTTAATATAAAACCATATAGTCACATTTTAGAATACAATAGAATAGAATTTTAGAATACAACTAGAAACACTGTCCTGGCCTGCTTCTAAGTTCAGTGGCCTGACAAAAAAATTAAATAAAAATTAAATAAAAAAAATTGATTTTTATTTTTATTTTATTTTTTTTAATCATCTCGCGGCCCACCCGTGGCTGCTCGCGGCCCACCTTTGGGTCGCGACCCCGACTTTGGGAACCACTGCTCTACATCACTCCTGTGTTCTACATCACTCCTGTGCTCTACATCACTCCTGTGCTCTACATCACTCCTGTGTTCTACACCACTCCTGTGCTCTACATCACTCCTGTGCTCTACATCACTCCTGTGCTCTACATCACTCCTGTGTTCTACACCACTCCTGTGCTCTACACCACTCCTGTGCTCTACATCACTCCTGTGCTCTACATCACTCCTGTGCTCTACATCACTCCTGTGCTCTACATCACTCATGTGCTCTACATCACTCCTGTGCTCTACATCACTCATGTGCTCTACATCACTCCTGTGTTCTACATCACTCCTGTGCTCTACATCACTCATGTGTTCTACATCACTCCTGTGCTCTACATCACTCCTGTGCTCTACATCACTCCTGTGCTCTACATCACTCCTGTGTTCTACATCACTCCTGTGCTCTACATCACTCCTGTGTTCTACACCACTCCTGTGCTCTACATCACTCCTGTGCTCTACATCACTCATGTGCTCTACATCACTCCTGTGTTCTACATCACTCCTGTGCTCTACATCACTCATGTGTTCTACATCACTCCTGTGCTCTACATCACTCCTGTGCTCTACACCACTCATGTGCTCTACATCACTCCTGTGTTCTACATCACTCCTGTGCTCTACATCACTCATGTGTTCTACATCACTCCTGTGCTCTACATCACTCCTGTGCTCTGCATCACTCCTGTGCTCTACATCACTCCTGTGCTCTACATCACTCCTGTGTTCTACATCACTCATGTGTTCTACATCACTCCTGTGTTCTACATCACTCCTGTGCTCTACATCACTCCTGTGCTCTACATCACTCCTGTGTTCTACATCACTCCTGTGCTCTACATCACTCATGTGTTCTACATCACTCCTGTGCTCTACATCACTCCTGTGCTCTACATCACCCCTGTGCTCTACATCACTCCTGTGTTCTACATCACTCCTGTGCTCTACATCACTCATGTGTTCTACATCACTCCTGTGCTCTACATCACTCCTGTGCTCTGCATCACTCCTGTGCTCTACATCACTCCTGTGTGCTCGTACTGGAAGAACATGTGATAACACAGTTTCCCCTCTTTTCTCCTACTATATGAGCCATAGTGCCAATTTCATCAACTGGTGTGATGAATGAATAATACCTTTAAATCCACTGAATTGAGAGTGAATTGACCCCGTCTAATTAATATATTTCATGCATGAGTGTAGCTGCAGCCATGTTATCCAAAACTTCTTCTGATTACTTTGTGTGTGTTTTTCTTTTCTTTTTAACGGTATGGTGAAATTGATGTTTTAGTAACATTGATGAGCATTCTAAAAGCAATTCTTAAAAAGATTCAATTTTAAAAACAATCTTAAATTGTATTTAACACTGTATTTTGTATTTTGTTTTGTTTTGTTTTCTGTTTCTTTGCTGCATGTAATTTTAGCCATCTTAATTGTTAGTTTCATTGTGTATTGTATGTTGAGTACTGACTTTTAATCATTCTGTTTTGCAATAATTGTTTTTGTATGTTTTTTTGTGTGGACCCCAGGAAGACTAGCTGGTTGCCATGGCACCAGCTAATGGGGATCCGTAATAAAATAAAATCAAAGTCTCTGGTTCGCCCTCCTCCTCCGTTGGCGTCAACGTACTAATCATGTGTTGTCTGTGTTTCAACTGTCCCCCTGCAGGATTCTTGGGGAGTAACTGTGAGGTGGACGTCGACGCCTGTGTGTTGCCCAACACCACCTGTCCACCAAACGCTCAGTGTTTGGACCTGCCCGATGGCCTCAAGTATACGTGCCGCATACCGTGTCCGCAAAACATACAAGTGGGTAAAAAACTAGAGCTGGGCCGTTAACGGCGTAAACGTGCTGCGTTAACGCGATACTAGTATCGCGCGATAATATAATTGACGCAGTTAACCAAAAAAAAAAGAAAAAAAAGAAAAAAATAGAGATTAGACTGATTGAGTCAAGCCATGTCACATAGTTCAAGTTTTAAATGCTTCTTTCTGTTTTGCTCCTGAGAGTGTGCTAGATACTGTACTGTACTGGTAATATTATTTATTTGTGTTAACTTCTGAATAAAACAACTTATTAAACACAAGTACATCTTATTGAACATTATTTTGATATTTTGATTAATCTAGATTAAATCCAGGATTGCAGATAGATTAATCTAGATTAAAAAAATGTATCTATGCCCACCTCTAGTAAAAACAAATCTAAAGGGGCACTTCATCAAGAAAACAACCGTCTTTTGGTTGGAGAGCTATTGAATGTTATCTGGAGGAGTGATGTCATCTGGAGGAGTGATGTCATTTGGAGCACTATTTAGCACTGGAGGACTGGAAACAGTAGGGGAGCAGCTAGCCTATATTGGCTCCCGTCAAAAGTGAAGAAATGCAACTTCCATCAACTCCCGAAACGGATGCGCAGAGATTAAATAAATTATATCAATCTTCTCGTGTGACTCTGGGGGAAATGGCAAATGAATGTATTACCCCAAAATGTTGGGAGTGTTCCTTTTAAACATCAAGCTTGGCTGCTTGTAAATCTAGATACCTTCCTAGATACGTACGTCCCAGGGTGATAATGGTACTTAGTAATAACCAGACCTGACACATTCAAATCAGTTAAAAATCGAATAATATACATATATATATATTATGAATAGCATAAATGCTGAAAAATGGAAACTGTACTACATTTTTCATGGAATAGAAAAGGTTTTCTTGGTGAATCAATCGATCGCACTTAAGGCTGCAACATAATGTGTATTATGAGTGAATTTCCCCTTTTTGAAATGTCACCATCTGCTACCGTGTTTAAAGGACAAGTGTAAGTATTTATAATGAATTACCTTTGCAAGAACGTCTCGTCCTCTTTCCTGTACGCGCACTGGTAGAGAAAGAGGCTTCGTCTCACCAATTACAATCAGATGGGAGCCCTCGAAATAGGATTTATAATGACACACAGATGCGAAGTTCAATTTCTGTGAACTTTCAGTTAGATTACTAACTTCAGGGCGGCTGATTGGCGCAGTGGGCAAGGCGCTCGCCACTAACGCAGCAGACGCTGGGTTCGAGCCCAGCTCTCGGCGTTGCTACCGGCTGGCTGGTCGTTCATACTAACACAATTGGCAAGTGTTAGAGGGTGGGAAAGCCGGTGGGTGGGTGGGGATTTGACGTTGTGGACAGCGACTCCTACAGGTCGGTTTGGTGACGCCGGTGCGACGGAAGCAGGAAGTAGCGGGGGCAGCGTGAGCCTCCCACGCGTTACTCCTCGCCACTGAGAGTTCGAGCTGCTGCGGTGAAAAGATGCGACAGGCTGCCTCCTCGTGTACCGGAGGGGACACGTGATGCAAGGCTTCTGTCCTCACTACAACCGACATGTGGGAGGCATAGTCTAGCAACGTTCAAGACAGGGGAGTGGAGAATTGGATATACGAAATTGGGATGGGAGAAAAATAGAAAATGGGGAGAAAAAGTGGATACAAAAAAAAAGATTACTAACTTCAGTAATCTACTTCAGATTTAACAATTTGGCCTGTAGCCTTGTTTTCAGTTAGATTACTAACAATTCAGACTTTAGCCTTTAACAATTTGGCCTGTAGCCTTGTGTTCCATTTTAAAATGTACACACTACTGTATATCAGGGCTTTGGCTGGACTCTTCCCTTTCTTTCTCCGTTCACATTAATAGTCTTCAGTCTAAAGTGAAAGCCAGACTGGCATTTCTCTTCCGTAATAAAGCTTCCTTCACACGCTCCGCAAAAACTCACCGTTGTAAAGATGACTATCTTGCCTATCCTGGACTATGGTGATGTCATTTATAAAATGGCGGCTCTACACAAACGGGACACTCTTCACCCTTCTGCTATCCGCTTTGCCACCAATGCACCCTTTAATACACATCACTGTCTGTGACCTTTACAAACTGGTTGACTGGCCCTCCCTCCACACCCGCCGACTCCAACATTGGTTCCACTCCCTTTACAAGACAATCCTGGGTAAGACCCCACCTTATCTTTCCTCCCTGCTCCACATTTCTCATAGCACTCACGGCACAATATCAAGCGAACTCATCAAACTAAACATCCTGTTATGGTTTGACACCGACCCCAAACGCAACGACACAAGAGAGTTGGATTCAGAGTTGCCAAATACAAGGGCTTGTTTATTTGGTGACTAGAATAAGTAAAACAGGGAAAGCAGGTCAACAAGAACAGGTACAATGAACAAGGGGCAAAGTTCTGCTGCTCTGCAGCTTCTCCCGGAAGGGTAGTCTTGGGAAGCAGGAGCAGGCCTCTGTACCGCTCTGCAGACTCTCACGGCGGACCTCTCAGATGTTGTGCAAGACCGAGAGAGGGAGAGAGGGAACGGGTCAGTGACAGAGCAGACTTGAAACGAGCTGGAGGACAGGGTGTTATATTCTTCGTGTTAAACAACACAGTGATGTGCAATCCTCCAAAAACAGCCCAAGTGAAATATCTTCATGTACACACACAGTGAGCAAAAATCCAAACACCGTCCAAATGTGAAATACTATCTTCGTGTAAACACACAGTGAGCAAAAATCCAAACACAGTCCAAAAGTGAAACAATATCTTCGTGTAAATACACAGTGAGCAAAAATCCAAACACAGTCCAAATGTGAAATAATATCTTCGTGTAAATACACAGTGGGAGGTGGAAGATCCCAAAATATTATTCCATTAAGGAAAGGGCAAAACGATAAGGGCTGGGTGAGTGACTGTCTGACAATAAAGGTGGTAGACTTCAGTGTAAAGGTTACACACACGAAAATCGGAAATAGGTCAAGACAGTCAATCTAGATAAACTCACCCAGACGTGCTGCGTAAAGGAACAGGAACAAAGTGGAGGCGAGCGCGCGCCACGGAGCAGGTATCCAAGCGAAGGCTTCTAGGAATTCCTGGAGAATAGCACAGTGAAACAGAAGCAACGGGGAAAAACATCCAGCGACAAATCAAGACGAACCAACAACTTAGGGTGGGGAAAACGGGGTATAAATAATGAGGGATCGATTGATTGAAAGGCAGTGACAGCTGGGGAATGTGATTGAAAAGCGTGGGGAAGTGAGGGAACCAATCAGCGACGTCTCAGATGACGTCAGCGGGGAGAAACGTGTGAACGAGGGAATTGAAATACTTGACAGAAAAAATGAATGAAAACAAAGCGAGGGTGGTTAAAGGAACAGAACGAGTGAGAAGGCAAGGACAGAAACCTCACAGTACCCCCCCCTCAACGGGAGCCGCCCGGCGACCAGGCCGACCCGGCTCGTCAGGATGGGCCCGATGGAAGTCGGTGATCAAGCCGGGATCCACGATGAGCTGCCGGGAGACCCAGCTACGCTCCTCAGGGCCGTAACCCTCCCAGTCCACCAGGTATTGGAATCCCCGGCCCCGCCGACGAACGCCCATCAACCGGCGGACCTGCCACTGGGGGTGACCATCCACTAGCACAGGAGGCGGTGGATCAGGAGCCGGAGGCATAAGGGGACTGAGGGAGACGGGCTTAACCCGGGAGACATGGAACACGGGGTGGATGTGCATGGATGCAGGAAGCTTCAGGCGCAGGGCCGCCGGACTGAGTACCTTCAGGACCTCGAAAGGACCGACGAAGCGAGGGTTGAGCTTCTTGGCCGAGGACCGTAGCGGGAGGTCCTTCGCGGAGAGCCACACCCTCTGCCCAGGGCGGTAAGTCGGCGCGGGAACCCGGCGCCGGTCGGCACCACGACAGGCGCGCTCAGATGTCCGGAGCAGCGCGGTCCTGGTGATCTCCCAAACGCGACGGCAGCGGTCGAGGTGGACCTGCACGGAGGGAACTGCCACTTCCGTCTCCAGTGCGGGAAAAAGAGGGGGCTGGTAGCCTAGGGAGGCCTCAAAGGGGGAGAGACCGGTGGCGGAACTGACCATTGAGTTGATCGAGTATTCAACCCAGGGAAGGAAACGACTCCAGGATGCCGGCCTCTCGGCTGCCACACACCGAAGAGCAGACTCCACGCTCTGGTTCATCCTCTCCGTCTGCCCGTTTGTCTGGGGATGGTAGCCGGAGGAGAGACTGACCGTTGCCCCCAATCCCTTGCAGAAAGCCCGCCAAACCTGGGAGGTGAACTGGGGCCCCCGGTCAGAGACGATGTCCTGGGGGAAACCGTGAAGGCGGAACACGTGGTGCGTCAGGAGGTCCGCCGTCTCGGCTGCTGAGGGAAGCTTGGAGAGGGCCACGAGGTGGACCCCCTTGCTGAATCGATCCACCACGGTCAGAAGGCAGGTGTTCCCCTGGGAGGAGGGTAGTCCAGTGACGAAGTCGAGCGCCACATGTGACCACGGACGGCTTGGAACGGGAAGTGGCTGCAAGAGCCCGGAGGGTGCCTGGTGAGAGGCCTTGCTGCGGGCACAGACCGCGCAGGCCAATACGAACTCCTTGACGTCGTTTCGCATGGTGGGCCACCAGAAACGACGAGCCAGGAAGGAGAACGTGCGATGGACGCCTGGGTGGCAGGCGAACCGGCTGGTATGGCCCCACAGCAGTACCTGGGACCGGACAGAGTCAGGGACGAAGAGACGGCTCCTAGGGACGTTGCTTGGAGCACGTTGGAAGCGTAGGGCACGCCTCACCACACCCTCGATGCCCAAGGTGATGGCTCCAACCACTCGGGCCTCCGGGATGATGGGAGATGGGTCCTCAGAGGGTGGAGCCCCCTTGGAGTGCATCCGGGACAGGGAGTCGGCCTTCGTGTTGCGGGAACCGGGGCGGAAGGTCAGCGAGAAGTCGAACCGACTGAGGAAACTGGCCCATCTCGCCTGCCGACCGTTGAGGCGCCTGGAAGCGCGGATGAACGTTAGGTTCTTGTGGTCCGTCCAGATGGTAAAAGGCTCCTCGGCACCCTCTAGCCAATGACGCCACTCCTCCAGAGCCGCCACGACCGCCAGTAGCTCCCGATTGCCGGTGTCGTAGTTCCTCTCGGCGGGGAGGAAGCGACGCGAGTAGAAGGCGCAAGGATGAACCTTCTGGTCGGAAGGAGAACGCTGGGATAGGACAGCGCCCAGGCCAGAATCCGAGGCGTCCACCTCCACGATGAACTGTCTCTTGGGGTCAGGGTGGAGCAGGATAGGAGCGGAAGTGAACCTTCTCTTGAGGGAGCGGAACGCAGCGCATGCCGCTGGGGACCAGTCGAACGGCAGAGCGGGGGAGGTCAGCTTGGTAAGAGGCTCCGCCACTTGGCTGTAGTTCCGGATGAACCTTCGGTAGAAGTTTGCGAACCCGAGGAAACTCTGTAGCTCCTTCCGAGTGGTGGGTTCCGGCCAATCCTCCACAGCCTGGATCTTGCGAGGATCCGCTCGGGTCAAGCCCTTCTCCACGATGAAGCCCAGGTAGTCGACGGAGTTGGAGTGGAAACGGCACTTCTCCGCCTTGACGAAGAGCCGATTGTGGAGGAGGCGCTCCAGCACCCGGCGGACATGCAGGATGTGTTCCTCGAGGGTCCTGGAAAAGATAAGAATGTCGTCCAGGTACACCACCACGAACACCTCCAGCATGTCACGGAGGACATCGTTCATGAGTGCCTGGAATACCGCCGGGGCGTTGGTGAGACCGAACGGCATCACAAGGTACTCATAGTGGCCCCTGGGGGTCTTGAAGGCGGTCTTCCATTCATCGCCCTCACGGATACGGACAAGATGATAGGCACTTCGGAGATCCAGCTTGGTGAAGAACGAGGCCTGGGTCAGTGGCTCGAAGGTGGAGCTCATGAGAGGTAGGGGGTATTTGTTCTTGATGGTGATCTCGTTGAGCTGACGATAGTCGATGCAGGGTCGCAGGTCCCCATCCTTCTTTCCAACAAAGAAGAACCCGGCCGCCACCGGGGAGGAGGAAGGCCGAATGAGTCCTGCTTCCAATGACTCAGAGATGTAGAGATCCATCGCCTTCTTCTCCGGGGCAGTCAGACTGTAGAGGCGGCTGCCGGGAAGGGGAGCCCCTTGGCGGAGGTTGATGGCGCAGTCATAGGGGCGGTGAGGTGGAAGGGACTGAGCCCTGGTCTTACTGAATACCTCCATGAGGTCGTGGTACTCGGGAGGAACGGACGAGGGATCCGGGGGCAACTCACCAGCCGGTCTCCGGGGCGGGGGACAAGACGCCGCCTGTAGACAGCGGGCGTGACAGGAGGAGCTCCAGCCCCTGATGGTACCGGAGGCCCAGGCGATGTGGGGCTCGTGCAGCGCGAGCCAGGGCCTACCCAGGACCACCGGGACAAGGGGGGATTGGGTAATGAGGAACTGGATCCTCTCTACGTGGTTCCCAGCAATGGTCAGCAAGACTGGGCCGGTCCGTTGAGAGATGTCGGCCAGGCGGTGTTGGTCCAACGAAAAGATCTCCAAGGGCCTCACAAGGGCCTCAAGAGGTATGTTGGCTTGGGTGGCAAACTCGAAGTCGAGGAAGTTCTCGTCTGCCCCAGAGTCGATGAGGGCCTCCACCGTGGCACGTTGGTCCCCCCAGGCCAGGGTGACGCTCAACAGATGGTCAGGTGGTGCGCGGCGCTGGGAATGGGAAAAACGGCTCACCAGGATCTCCCGGGGTCTTGGTGAGCCCGATCTTTTGGCCGGATAGGGCAGTCGGCGAGAAAGTGTCCCGTACCTCCGCAGTAGAGGCAGAGATCGGACCTGAGCCTTGCCTGACGCACCACCTGGCTCAGACGAGAGCGTCCCAGTGGTATGGGTTCCTCCTCGCGCACCGGACGGGGAAGCCTGTTACCATCAGTAGTGTTGGGGACGGGGCGTCCAGGAGTCCGGGGTGCTTCAGGAGGTGACAGTCGGGTCCTCTCGCGCCTTCTCTCCAGGAGGCGTCCGTCAATACGGATGACAAGGCTAAACAGCTCCTCGAGGGAGTCGGGCACCTCCCTGGTAGCGAGCTGGTCCCGGACTGCGTCACTGAGCCCCCTAATGAAGGTTAGGCGAAGAGCAGGTTCGTTCCATCCACTCTCCACCGCCGCCAGTCGGAACTCCATGACATAGTCCGTCACCCTGCTGCTCCCTTGTCGGAAGGTCCCCAACCGGGCTCCAGGGTCCAGACCTCGGGCTGGATGATGGAACACTCTGCGGAGCTCCGCCACGAAGTCTGGGTAGGAGAACAAAAAATCTGCTTCCATTGCCCAGGAGGAAGTGACCCACTGGGCAGCATGGCCTGAAAGTAGGTTGGTTATATAAGCCACTCGGGACCCATGAGCAGAAAAACGGCTTGGTTGATGACGGAAAACCAACTCACATTGCATGATGAATGTGGCACACTCCTCGGGATTACCGTCGAACAGCCGTGGGACGGAGAGAAGGGGTTCCCGAGGAGCGAGATCTGCTGGGGCTGCGGGGAATGTTCCTGAAGGGTGTGAGAGATGAAAAGAATTAACGGCGTCGCCCAGCGAGTTAAGCTGGGCGAGAATCTCGGACTGTTGTCCCGCCATAGCGGCCATTGAACCCTGCATAGGCAGGACCTGGTCCCTGAGGTCCTGCACCGCAGCCGCAGCCCGCTCTAGTTGGAGGCCATGATCCCTGGTCAACTCGACTTGAAATGCAAGTGCGGTTCTGACCCCCTCTGTGTCGGCTGGGGTCGTCATGGTTGGTTCGTAATGTTATGGTTTGACACCGACCCCAAACGCTAACGACACAAGAGAGTTGGATTCAGAGTTGCCAAATACGAGGGCTTGTTTATTTGATAAGGAATAAGTGAAACAGGGAAAACAGGTCAACAAGAACAGGTACAATGAACAAGGGGCAAAGTTCTGCTGCTCTGCAGCTTCTCCCGGAAGGGTAGTCTTGGGAAGCAGGAGCAGACCTCTGTACCGCTCTGCAGACTCTCACGGCGGACCTCTCAGATGTTGTGCAAGACCGAGAGAGGGAGAGAGGGAACGGGTCAGTGACAGAGCAGACTTGAAACGAGCTGGAGGACAGGGTGTAATATTCTTCGTGTTAAACAACACAGTGATGTGCAATATTCCAAAAACAGCCCAAGTGAAATATCTTCATGTAAACACACAGTGAGCAAAATCCAAACACCGTCCAATGTGAAATACTATCTTCGTGTAAATACACAGTGAGCAAAAATCCAAACACAGTCCAAATGTGAAACAATATCTTCGTGTAAATACACAGTGAGCAAAAATCCAATACAGTCCAAATGTGAAATAATATCCTCGTGTAAATACACAGTGGGAGGTGGAAGATCCCAAAATATTATTCCATAAAGGAACGGGCAAAAACGATAATGGCTGGGTGAGTGACTGTCTGACAAAAAGGTGGTAGACTTCAGTGTAAAGGTTACACACGAAAATCGGAAATAGGTCAAGACAGTCAATCTAGATAAACTCACCCAGACGTGCTGCGTAAAGGAACAGGAACAAAGTGGAGGCGAGCGCGCGCCACGGAGCAGGTATCCAAGCGAAGGCTTCTAGGAATTCCTGGAGAATAGCACAGTGAAACAGAAGCAACGGGGAAAAACATCCAGCGACAAATCAAGACGAACCAACAACTTAGGGTGGGGAAAACGGGGTATAAATAATGAGGGATCGATTGATTGAAAGGCAGTGACAGCTGGGGAATGTGATTGAAAAGCGTGGGGAAGTGAGGGAACCAATCAGCGACGTCTCAGATGACGTCAGCGGGGAGAAACGTGTGAACGAGGGAATTGAAATACTTGACAGAAAAAATGAATGAAAACAAAGCGAGGGTGGTTAAAGGAACAGAACGAGTGAGAAGGCAAGGACAGAAACCTCACACTTATAGATGTGGGAAGTTTTCCATATCCATGTGAGGCAGCAACATGTATAATACAATACTTAAATGATCACTTTTGATGACAATTTGTCAGGCGGACAGATTTTTTTGTCTTTTGGGGTATTCTGAGTGTGATATTTGACAATAGAAAGGTAGTAAGCCCCAGAGTATTATTCTGATACTTCCCCCTATGTGTCAGGATACACCATGCAAAGTTTCAGACTTATCTGACCATTTATGCAGTTGCATAAATGTTTTGGCCCCTGAGGCCAAACGGGGCTAAGTTGGAGGGGTGGACCTGGCTCCCGGCCTACATCCTCCCAAGATGACAACGCTCGCCCCCACAGACCAGGGTTTATCAGAGACTACCTCCAGAATTTGCGAGTAGAGAGAATGGAATGGCCTGCCAACAGTCCTGACCTCAACCCAATTGAACACTTGTGGGATCAGCTTAGGCGTGCTATTCGTGCAGGGTGACCAACACAACTAAGCCACTCGGGACCCATGAGCAGAAAAACGGCTTGGTTGATGACGGAAAACCAACTCACATTGCATGATGAATGTGGCACACTCCTCGGGATTACCGTCGAACAGCCGTGGGACGGAGAGAAGGGGTTCCCGAGGAGCGAGATCTGCTGGGGCTGCGGGGAATGTTCCTGAAGGGTGTGAGAGATGAAAAGAATTAACGGCGTCGCCCAGCGAGTTAAGCTGGGCGAGAATCTCGGACTGTTGTCCCGCCATAGCGGCCATTGAACCCTGCATAGGCAGGACCTGGTCCCTGAGGTCCTGCACCGCAGCCGCAGCCCGCTCTAGTTGGAGGCCATGATCCCTGGTCAACTCGACTTGAAATGCAAGTGCGGTTCTGACCCCCTCTGTGTCGGCTGGGGTCGTCATGGTTGGTTCGTAATGTTATGGTTTGACACCGACCCCAAACGCTAACGACACAAGAGAGTTGGATTCAGAGTTGCCAAATACGAGGGCTTGTTTATTTGATAAGGAATAAGTGAAACAGGGAAAACAGGTCAACAAGAACAGGTACAATGAACAAGGGGCAAAGTTCTGCTGCTCTGCAGCTTCTCCCGGAAGGGTAGTCTTGGGAAGCAGGAGCAGACCTCTGTACCGCTCTGCAGACTCTCACGGCGGACCTCTCAGATGTTGTGCAAGACCGAGAGAGGGAGAGAGGGAACGGGTCAGTGACAGAGCAGACTTGAAACGAGCTGGAGGACAGGGTGTAATATTCTTCGTGTTAAACAACACAGTGATGTGCAATATTCCAAAAACAGCCCAAGTGAAATATCTTCATGTAAACACACAGTGAGCAAAATCCAAACACCGTCCAATGTGAAATACTATCTTCGTGTAAATACACAGTGAGCAAAAATCCAAACACAGTCCAAATGTGAAACAATATCTTCGTGTAAATACACAGTGAGCAAAAATCCAATACAGTCCAAATGTGAAATAATATCCTCGTGTAAATACACAGTGGGAGGTGGAAGATCCCAAAATATTATTCCATAAAGGAACGGGCAAAAACGATAATGGCTGGGTGAGTGACTGTCTGACAAAAAGGTGGTAGACTTCAGTGTAAAGGTTACACACGAAAATCGGAAATAGGTCAAGACAGTCAATCTAGATAAACTCACCCAGACGTGCTGCGTAAAGGAACAGGAACAAAGTGGAGGCGAGCGCGCGCCACGGAGCAGGTATCCAAGCGAAGGCTTCTAGGAATTCCTGGAGAATAGCACAGTGAAACAGAAGCAACGGGGAAAAACATCCAGCGACAAATCAAGACGAACCAACAACTTAGGGTGGGGAAAACGGGGTATAAATAATGAGGGATCGATTGATTGAAAGGCAGTGACAGCTGGGGAATGTGATTGAAAAGCGTGGGGAAGTGAGGGAACCAATCAGCGACGTCTCAGATGACGTCAGCGGGGAGAAACGTGTGAACGAGGGAATTGAAATACTTGACAGAAAAAATGAATGAAAACAAAGCGAGGGTGGTTAAAGGAACAGAACGAGTGAGAAGGCAAGGACAGAAACCTCACACTTATAGATGTGGGAAGTTTTCCATATCCATGTGAGGCAGCAACATGTATAATACAATACTTAAATGATCACTTTTGATGACAATTTGTCAGGCGGACAGATTTTTTTGTCTTTTGGGGTATTCTGAGTGTGATATTTGACAATAGAAAGGTAGTAAGCCCCAGAGTATTATTCTGATACTTCCCCCTATGTGTCAGGATACACCATGCAAAGTTTCAGACTTATCTGACCATTTATGCAGTTGCATAAATGTTTTGGCCCCTGAGGCCAAACGGGGCTAAGTTGGAGGGGTGGACCTGGCTCCCGGCCTACATCCTCCCAAGATGACAACGCTCGCCCCCACAGACCAGGGTTTATCAGAGACTACCTCCAGAATTTGCGAGTAGAGAGAATGGAATGGCCTGCCAACAGTCCTGACCTCAACCCAATTGAACACTTGTGGGATCAGCTTAGGCGTGCTATTCGTGCAGGGTGACCAACACAACTATTGGCTGACTTGAGAGTTGCGACAAATCCTGGTTGAGGAGTGGAATGCCATCCCACAGCAGTGTGTGACCACGCTGGTGTCCAGCATGAGGAGGTGCCCGGCTGTTGTGGCTGTGTATGGTTCTTCCACATGCTACTGAGGCTCCTGGCTGTTTGTTAAATTAATCAATTGTAAAATTGCCATTATGTATAGTTTCTGCCTTGTTACTGATGGACTCCAATCATCCAATCCACCAAACAAGAGTCAATAGCAACAGCAGAATAAACTTTGAATAAGATTTGGCTAATTCTTCATGGGCGCAACCCACATACTCGGCAGTGCTGCTCATCCCACAAATGCATGTTCCTTAGAAATGGGGCACCATAGGGGCGGTTAGGTGGCGTAGCGGAGATTGCGTTCGTCACCAACCCCGGAGCTGTGAGCTGGAATCCAGCTCACAGCTCCGGGGTTGTCACCAGCTTGGCTGGCCGCTCACACTAATACAATTGGCAGTATTAGAGGGTGGGAGAAGCTGGCGGGGTGGGTCCGGGTCGTTGTAAACAGCTACTACAGTTCGGTCGGGGCGCCTGCTAAGCGCGGATGGGACCTGAGTGGGAGAGTGTGATCCTTCCACACGCTACGCCCTCTCGGAGAATATCCGCGCTGCCAGGTGAAAAGAAGCGGTTGATTGGCTGGACGTGTGTCGGAGGAAGCACGTGGTAGCCTCCACTCTCCCAGACCGACTGTGGGGGGTAAGTGCGCAGCGACCAGGAAGGGGATTGGGAATTGGCATAACGACTAACATTGGGATGGGAGAAAATCGGAGGAAAATGGAGGGGGAAAAAGATAAAAAAATAAAAAAATAAAAATGGGGCACCATTTAAATGGGAAATAAACAGGCTTTCCAACGGTATAAAATGTATTGCCAAGAAGCATTGTTACAACAGAAATAATCAGCCAAACACAAATTTCCAAACTTTATGTTTATCACACTAAATAGTTAGACATGATGATCTTCCGGACCTTTGCTTCAAGAAATTCTCTTAACTGGACCTCTTAAAATGTTTATTGAATACCCCTGTTTTATTTTATTTATTTAAACTTTTTTTTTTTATTGCATTTTCCATATAATCTTTTTACATGTTTTCCACATCATATGATACAATACCCCTGTTTTAGTGGAATATAGTAGTATATATTTTCTGTTAGGATATCTGGGTAACAGTACTGTATATTTGCATATCGTGTATGTCACAAATGTAACGGTACTATATACCTGTGTATGTCACTATGAATTGAAAATGGGGGACCCTGATGTAAACAAGACAAATGTCTTTCTCTGGTCTGCATCCCCTTAACAATTGTGTGTATTGAGCCGTACTGTATTGTACCCATTCTGCAATCTGTTAAATAAAGTTTTCATTCACCTTGTGTCTACTCTAGGAGCTACCACATTTGAAGAGTTTGCTGTACAGACAGGATGTCTACTGTGGGACCTTCATTGCGGCCTAACCAGCGACAGTTTCTAACGTGATTCTCGGCGGAGCAGCAGTTTTCAAATAAAAATTAAACTTTTTTGACCAGTCCAGTAGAATCAACACACAACCAGCATCTCAGTAGCTCACAAAAAAATGAATTGTTCTACAAATTGATTTGTTATTATGCCTTGTAGTTAGGCCTGCCACGATAACACATTTTGCTGGGCGATTAATTGCCCCCGAAAATATTGCGATAAGCGATATTATTGCGACCGGTTAGAGAATTTTTGTTGAGAAATTTATTTCCCAAAACTTTTATTTTGAAGCCCACCGCTCCGTCTTTTCCGGTTTTAGACTTTTATTTTGAAGCCCACCGACCGTACCGGAAGTATTGTTGTGATTATCCTAAGCAGAACATATGAGCCGACAACTTGTCTCGTCCGGTTGTTTTTGAGCTAATAACAAATGTTGAGATTGTTGGTGAACAACTAACTTTAGGTTAGTTTTAACGTTAGCTACTAACGTTAGATGCAGCTACTACAGGCAATCAACGATGAGGAGGAAGCGTCAAAGCAGTATATAATAGAATAGCTGTGGTGCGTAAGCACTGCAGCACGACTCGAAACTACCGGAGTGTTATAATAAATTAATTCATGTTTAACTTGTCCCCGTGTCCAGTCCTTTGACTAGCCCCACCCGTTCATTGTAAACAATGATGCATGTAATTGTATTAACGTTATTCTGTGTTGTACTTGTAGCTATGCTATACGTTGTATTTCGTTTGTTAGTTATTTAGCTAATGTTGTTAGCATGGAATGAGAATCAACGCTCTATCTTTCATCTTTATTTAGCAGTCCAGTTTCTCCGGGCAGTAGCGAGTAACTACTTGGGTCTAAAAATAGCTAACGTTACACTACAAATAATGCTACTTGGTTAAAAGGAGCAACACTATTGAGAAATGTAGTTAAGCTGTGGCGTTGCCCCACGGAGCTCCCGTGCTGTACTCTAGTAACGTCAGCGGCCCGCCTCCCAACACGGACAGTGACTGACAAGCGGCACTGGTTCCGCCTCATTAAAACAAACGCGCAAATAGCAATTAATCGCGCCCGTCAAAATCATTGCATTCATTTTAATTATCGCAGCAATTAATCGATTTATTGCTTATCGCGGCAGGCCTACTTGTAGTTATCGGGTTTAGTATGATGAGTGTATACATGTATGTATCTTTGGCTAAACTAAGTAAAAGATGAGCTCATCAACCACATGTGATACACATCAGACTTGAACATGTCAATTAATGATCTGATCATACTCTATTGATGGCTAGGATATTAAAATGTTAAATGTCTTTTGTTCTTGGATATGATAATGGTCTAATTTAAGTGCATTGGATGTCTTGTCTCCTGTGGCTACAATAAAACTTGTATTTTTGGTACACAATCTACATGTTTAAAATCACTATCCCTGTGTAGTTAGTCATTGAGCTATGTCACTCAAATACTATAACGTAAGTATGTGCACCTGCACCATACAAAAGGCTGTCATATTAGATCAATTAAACAATTTTGAAACAATGCAGACTGGTGAAAAGAAAATCAAACCTTACTGTCATGCACTTGTCCTAATAAACTAACCTACACTGTAGCACTCAACACTTTGATGAACATTGTTACTCAGCTGATAGAGTTGTACCCTTCCTGCTGTCTTGTTGTACAGAACTTGTAAGTCGCTTTGGATAAAAGCGTCAGCTAGATGTAAAGTGGTTGACTATAAGTACGTATTCAAGACCTAAACTCTTTCTCTGCATCCCCTTAACAATTATGTGTATTGAGCCGTACTGTATTGTACCCATTCTGTAATCTGTTCATACAATTTTCAATCAATCAATCCGCAGCTTAATTACTGTAGCGATATAAGAGTGATTGATTGATTGAAAACGTTAACAGATTGCAGAATGGGTACAATATATAGCTCAAATACAACAACTAACGGCTAAGAGGATGAATACATGGAGAGAAACATTTCTAAATCGTCTTGAATCTATAGCTCAACATGAAACAATTCGCAATTTATCATAAAATAAGTAAGTATAATTTTATTTCAACCAGAAATGCTTACAATAACGTTAGTTATAGAAGGGAATTCATTTTGTGAAAAAGTGTTCATGAGGCAGAATTATTACAACACAGCCTATATAACTCGTCATTGATTGATTGATTGATTGATTGAAAACTTTATTAACAGATTGCAGAATGGGTACAGTTAAGTACAGTACAGCTCAATACACACAATTGTTAAGGGGATGCAGACCAGAGAAAGACTTTAGTCTTGTTTACATCAGGGTCCCCCATTTTCAATTCATCATAACATATATGACACACACGACATACAGAAATATTACAGATACAGTACTGCTACATCTATACATTTATGACATACCAGATTTGCAAATACAGTACTGTTTGTGGTACAAAAAGAGTCCAGAAAAGAGAGTATACATTTGACGTAGAAACTGTACATTGGAGGGGGTTGGGTATAGGTGCAGACCAATATCTTTTTAATTAAAGCAGTGCCATTGATTACAGTCCGCTGCTGCCACCAAACGATGAACTCGACGGGCACTAAGACTCGGGGGGCTAAACGGGGAGGGATGATAAGTGTACAGTACACACCAGTTATGTACAGCGATGCAACCCTATCTCCCATTATCAGGAGGAGGCGATAAACTGGCCGGGTGACTTTTCCTCGGGGATGACAACACAAGCACAATGTAGTAGCCTATACACACGCCGATGTTCTAGGTTAGACAAGTTAATGAACAAGCTACAAGTACAACCACCGACTCTTCTCCAATTTAACCGTTTATATAAATTGCACAATGCGTCGGTGATTTATGCTATTATTATTAGTGTATGATTGATTGATTGATTGAAAACTTTATTAACAGATTGCAGAATGGGTACAATACAGTACAGCTCAATACACACAATCATCACTGTAAATGAGGGAAACCTCAATGCTTTCACGAGTATAAATAAAGGTTTGAAATGAAAATATATTTCCCCAATGATAAATCCCTATACGGATGGACCGCGGTGGAAACTAAAGTGACAGACTGATTACCTTTACATTATGAATTTGCCCCCTGGTGGATTGTTAGGGGAACGTTGTTTATATTCCAATTCGTTTCTAGGCGGGTGTGCGTGCGTGTGTATTGTCGCAGCGCAAGTCAAATCGCTTGCAATGCAATCTGCGAACGACACACGCACGCCCGCCCGCCCGCCTAGTTATTTTATTAAGTGTCATGTCAGGTGTAACGTACATCACACGCACGCGCAAGTCGCGAACACACACGCGTAACGCACAGCACACGCACGCGACGCGCAAGTCGCGAACACACACGCGACACGCACAGCACACGCACGCGTCTGCGCAAGTCGCGTGCACACCTAGAAATACGAACCAACGGACGCGTGTAGTGTGTGTGCGTGTAGTGTGTGTGCGCGTGTGTGTCCATTCTGAGTTGATGGAGATTACAGGCGAGCGTCAAACGTTTGATGTCAGATCGCATGCGTTTGCATGCGTTTAGGTCTGCGCACCCTGAATCGTTTCAACCCCCATACATGCGCACAGAACTGATTTATACAGTACACACACACGCACGCACACACACGTCACGCACACACACACACAAGCGCATATACGCAAGTGCAATCTTTCTATCATACAAGCTCTTCTTGCTCTCTATTTGTGTGAATGTGCGCGTGGAAAGCTGGCGCGCAGCACAGACGCTTGATTCAATATCATAAGCAGGTAGACCCCCATCACGAATTCCTTGCCACATTAGTATTCACCTCCACTGCCTGTGTCACACAGAATGAAGGGGGAGATGCATTCAGATAGCCAACACCCAGACACTTAGTCTACCTGCGCTTTTTGTTATGTAAAACGGTGGCCGGGTACTTAGTCACAACGAATGGATACAGCGAATTTTTGTGTGCGCGTACACGCGTGTACACATCCGTGCGTGATCGCACGTACTTCTGCCTCAGTGATCTGGTAACACGGCGTGTAACCGCGTGTGACCACGACTGCACCACTGCCCGTAGACCGTAGTACAGTCCATCATGCAGTCCTCTCATGGTACGCCCGACTCTGGCGGCCTTAATATGTGTACTGTACTTACTGTACGTAGGGCAGAGCATACACAGTACATTTCTCAGAGTACATTTTACTCAAACTGAGTACATTTTACTCAAAACTGAGTAAAATTTTACTCAGTTTGAGTCAAATGTACTCTGCGGAATTGACTGTGTATATAGTATCTACTAAATCCTAATTGTTGTGAAGGATCAGATTAAACCGAATATGTATATTTATTTATATATATATATATTTAAATAGTGTTTGTATATCGTTTGATATCCCCTGTATATTCCTTGTACAATATGCACTGAATATCCCTTTAGTCTACTAAACAGCCCATAATAGTTTCATTCTACCATTGGACGAGAACCTGGCGCCAGGTTGCCATACCCCTAGGTCCAAGTTCAATCGTGCCGCCCAACATGTCGTGGCAAGCCCCGGTTCCGCGTAGGAATACGTCTGGCGAAATACGAATGGTACTATTTGTTCATAGCGCATATATATATGGCGCAAGTAAAGTAGAACTTTCTTTTAGTCCAGTTCTTTACCCTCCAACAGAGTGACAGACGCGAAGCCTCACCCACGACGCACGTGTGGTGTAGTAAGGCCTACTTGGCCTCAGAATAGGCATTGAGATATCGTGCGGATTAATAGTTGAATAGTCATAGTTTGGCACTATACCGTCGAGTTGGACGTATTCTATTAAGCTAATAATAGTCTATTTATGTATGGTGCATCGTTCGGTTAGAGTTATAAAATTATCAGTACCCCCATCGTTCCTGACGTTATCTGGACGCTTAACCAGGCTGGGCAGACCCCTAGTGGTGCTTGCATCCGAGGAGCTCCGGGCCAGGGCGACTGGACCTGTATATTGGATTACTCTACCCGGACGACGGCGAGCCTTCCACGGCTTGGATTATGCTTTGGGTGCTTTGATTATTCCATGGATAACGGCCAACACTGCGGAGTGTTGGAACTACCCCCCGGAGAGGACTCCAGGTGAGACGGCGCTCTACACCAGTGAGGTCGCCTCACGTCTCTCCGTTGTGGACCGGCAGCTACCGTCCACCAGAGGGTCCAGCTGTATTCGTCTGCGGACCGAGGTTCTGTGGGCACCGTGTTCAAGACTTTGAATTCTCCCAAGAAACCGTCGGCCAGATGGGATACCGCCAGCGGCTTCTCTAACCCCCCCCTCCTACTGTCTTACAACCAGCGGGACCCCCCCCCCCCCTTAGTGTATCCAGCTATAATCATTTAAGTACCATCGCTATAATTTCCTAAATATCCAGGTTGTATACTTACTCCCTGCGTAACCAGAGATTGGACATTCAATGTTGATTTACCTACGAATACTCATTTGCCATACAAGTGCATATTTCAAATCATAAGTGTAAACAAGTGAACGTTGTATATACCTTTTGCTATATTAAATATTCGATTTGTACATTTGTGTGGATTCGTTTCATCAGGTGGGAAAGTGTTCATCATACTTATATCATGTACTGGATGGCCAGAAGTTAAAGTACAAGAGGTAGTGGTATTAAATACCATATCTAACAATACAGTCAGGGAATTGTACCCCTCAGTTACAATTGGTCCTTCGAGCTGGAGGGTAACTAGTGTAATATTAATATAGTGTTATTAATATTAATATTGAAATGGCCTATGATGAACACTCCACGAAACGGTCCTCCTAACCTAGAACGCCCGCGGCGCAGACGACAGCCACCTCAGTACTTAGAGGATTACACTGTCAGTCAACTACCTAGCCTTCGACAAACGGTAAACGCGGTAAAAGTAGAAAGTAAAATTATGTCTGACCTTAACGACCAGGTTTCCCTGACCACAGAGGCCCTAGTAGGTCCTAATGTAACTGACCAAGCTCACGGTGGGGACCAGGAAGGAGCTGACATGCCTTTACCCCCCGCCACTACCCAAGAAGTAGTCCCCGACCAGCCCCGGGAGGAAGACAACCCTACAGAGAGAGAACTCTGCACGGAAGAAGAGGAGGAGAGCGCCGAGGAAATAGAGCTCCAGGACTCCCCAACGAGTACCCCCAGGAGCGGCTCACGCAGGAGCGGCTCACCTCCACAACCGCCTTCCCCCAGCGAAGCGGAGAGGATGCTACAACAGGCGTTCCTCGTCAGCCTGACAGCCTCTACCAAACGCGATCGACTTCAGGGTGAACGCGACCGTCTCCAAGCACAACAACGGAGCGAAGAAGAGCGCACACGCCTGGAGATGAGACGCCTTCAGACAGAAGAGAATATGGCAAGAGACCGGGCCGACGCCCAGCGCGCCGCTGCCGGTGCCCAAAGAGAAGCAGATCTCACCAAGCGCGAAGTCGAGCGCGACAAGTTACAAGCGCAGCTAATGGAGCAGCTGATCCGCAAGGCAACACCCTCTCCCTCCGCCAGGGGTTCAAGGAACTCGTCGAGACAACAGTCAAGGGCAGCGTCTCCTCAACAAGCAAGCGACCCTGAACTTGACCAACAGACCGAGCCTAGACCCCCCGCAGACCCCCTTCCCAGACCGGTCCAAGCGAGACCCAGCTACAAGGAAGGAGCGGCATACACTGCGGAGAAGCTAAATAAACGATTACAGGATCTGGAAGATCTGATAGAGGAAGAAGAGGGAGAGGAGGAGAACCAAGCCCGACGACAGCACAGTACTCCACCGGACCAGGAGGTCCAGCACAGTCCAGGCTATACCCCCGCGGCGCTGCGCTACAGACCCCCGACTCTATTCGCGGGTGAGCACGACGCACGACCAGCCCAGAGGAATAGCACCTGGACCAGCGGGCCATGGTACCCTGTCAGTACCAGCCCACAGCGAGGCGCAAGAGGGGACTCGCCCAGGAGGTCTCTCCCCCAGCGCTCGCCGATGTATCAGCCATCCACGGCGTCATACATTGCCACGCCGTCATTTCCAGACTTCGCCTATGAGAGTCGAGCACAGTACACGGAGCTCCGGATGTGCTTAGAGACAATGATGGTGGATGTCGCTGATGAACGCCACAAGTATGCAATATTACTGAAGCACCTGAAAGTACCGCGAGCGCACAATATAGCGCTAGCCTATGCCACCTCTTCGACACCATACACAGTGGCCCTAGCGGCGCTGGACCAGAGATATGGACGTATATGGGATTACATAATCCAAGAGATAAGGCATATTGACCGCCTACCCCCAGCCACAGACAATCGCTCATTAGACGACCTGTCAATCAAAGTGCAGTCCCTGGTAGGGATGCTGGGAGCGCAACGGGAAAAGGGCATGCATGAGCTATACGCCAACTCTAACGTCGAGAGGATTTTGGAGAAGCTGCCACCCGCAAGACAGGAGTGTTTTAGGCGGCAGAGAGACTACCGGGATCCCAACGGCCCCGAGCCATCCCTCCTTGATCTAGCCGACTTCCTGGTGAGAGAAGTCAGCAGCTTACGACTGGATACCTTCGGGCGGAGCACGCCAAGCTCCAGAGAGGGACCCAGGAGAATAAATGATGGAAGAAGATCGGTGACTGTCATGCACCAATCAGAGTCAGTACCGAGCAGTAAGAGTCACAGCACCCCCTCGAGAAAAGAGAAGTGGAAGATAGCGTGTCCCTACTGTGAGAAAGAACACTGGCTGTCACAATGCGACCTATTCACAAAGATGAATGCAGAAGAAGTGAGTCAATGGATAAAGTCCAACAGGCGCTGTTACCGATGTGCGCGGCCACACATGGCAGCCGAATGCCGCCTAAAGAAAAGGTGCAGTCGGTGCGATGGAGCCCATCTAGATATACTACACGACAGTAACAGAAGACGGCCTCCACCTGCACCATCGAGCGGCACCAAGGCAAGTGTCATGTACATTGACCCCGCCAGCAGCAGCGGCGCCCAAGTGCTCTTAAAGGTAGTCCGTGTGACATTGAGCTACCAAGATAAAGTCATGGACACTTACGCCGTCCTTGATGACGGGTCAGATAAGACCCTTCTGCTCGCGTCCGCTGCGGCCCAGCTGGGACTGCGGGGGAGCAAGAACGAAATGACGATTCGGACAATAAGAAGAGATGTAAAGACGATAAAGGGCGAGAATGTCTCCTTCACTATCGCAGCAAACGGGCAGCCAGAGCGACGGTACAAGATTACAAATGCTTTCACCAGCCAAGAAATAGGACTATCGCAGTACACCTACCCTGTCACCAAGTTGATGGATAAATATGTGCACCTGCGCCAATTACCTATCCCGCTCATAGACGGCGCTACCCCGACCCTGCTGATAGGCTCCGACCATGCAGAACTCATAGTCCCGATCGACCGGGTCCATACAGGACCCCGAGGCTGTCCTGCAGCAGTCGAGACCCGCCTAGGGTGGACCCTACAAGGCCCCCTCGCTAAATCTCTCAACCGAACAGCAGCCACTAGCTGCCTCCACTCCAGAACGACAGAAGAAGACACCACTCTCCTGCAGCATGTCGAGAGGCTATGGACACTAGAGACAATGCCCTTTAAGAACGAAAAGAAAGATATTCGTTCTAAAGAAGACATTTACGCCATCAACCTACTCGAGCAGGGGACAAAGAGAGTCACAGTAGGCGGAGTGATGAGATACGCAACTCCACTCCTGAGGCGAGAGGGAATGCCCACCTTTCACGCAATGAAAGACGCCACGGAGCGCTATCTATTGAACACGGAGCGGCGCCTAGCCAAAGACCCCGCTCAAGAGAGTGTGTACCGCGCTGAGATTGAGAAGCTAATCACAGCGGGACACGTAACAAAGATTGACATTAAAGAGGCCGATCAGACGACCGAATCATGGTACGTGCCGCATCACAAGGTCCATCACAACGGCAAGGATCGCATTGTGTTTAACTGCAGCTACCAGATCGGATCCCAAAATCTGAATAAAGAGCTCTTGCCCGGCCCCACACTCGGCCCCTCCCTACTAGGCGTGTTACTGCGCTTCCGCCAGGACAAGGTGGCTATCAGCGGGGATATCAAAGGGATGTTCTTGCAGGTGAGACTAGTAGAGGAGGACAAGCCTCTGCTACGGTTCCTATGGAGAGAGAAGATCGGAGATGAGAACCCATCCATCTACCAGTGGGAAGTACTCCCTTTCGGAACCACATGCAGCCCGTGCTGTGCTACATTTGCACTACAGGAACACGTCGCAGAGGACCCAACAGCAGATGAAGAGGTCCAACACAGTGTGAAGAACAGTTTCTACGTGGACAACTGTTTACAAAGCGTTTCGACTCAAGAAGAAGCCGAGGCTCTCCTAATCAAGTTACGCGCCTCCCTGATCAAAGGCGGCTTTGATCTCAGGCAGTGGGCCAGCAGTGACCCGCACGTATTGCGCAGCCTCTCCCCCGCGGACAAGGCTGCCAGCAGCGAGACCTGGATGGCGACCATCCCAGGAGAAGCCCAAGAAATGACACTAGGACTAGTCTGGCGCTTCAAAACAGACTCGCTCCACTATAGACACAAACCCTTGGCTCCAGAGCAGGGAAGGTCGACGGCGATACCGACCACCAGATGGAGAGTGTACAGAACACTCGCCAGACAATATGACCCGTTGGGATGTATTCTACCTTACACCACCAGGGCAAAGATGATTGTACGAGCACTATGGGACAAGGACCAGGGCTGGGACGACCCAATACCCGCACACCTTGCCTCAACATGGAGAGAGTGGGAGACGGAACTCCGCTCACTCCCAGGCGTCAATATACGCCGCAGCTACTTCGCATCCACAGTGAGGCCAGAGACATGCGAGATTGATCTACACGTCTTCAGCGACGCCTCCGAAGTAGCCTATGGATCGGTGGCCTACTTGCGTGCCCAAGAGAAGGGAGGAAAGATACACACTGCTTTCATCCTGGCCCGCTCAAGAATAGCCCCACGTAAGCAACAATCTATCCCACGTCTAGAGCTCTGCGCAGCCCTAGCAGGAGCGCATCTAGCCACGTTAATCCAACGTGAACTCACCATTCCGGTGCACAGAACAATCTTGTGGTCAGATTCCACGACAGTACTCACATGGATCAAGTCTGATTCATGCAGATACAAAGTCTTCGTGGGAGTCAGAGTCACCGAGATTCAAGAGTTAACAGAAGCAGCGAGCTGGCGGTATGTGGACACCAAACACAACCCAGCTGACGTCATCACCCGGGGAATGTCTCTGGATGACCTAACCCGTCGCAACATCTACAGTGACGGACCAGAATTCCTCAAGCTCCCGGAAGGAGAGTGGCCTACGCCCACCCCACGGGAAGCAAGTAACGAGGAGGCTGAGAACAAGAAACCTATGTTCTGTGGACTGAGCACAGTCGCCTCCACAGACCCCAACATAGATGACTGCATTACCCTAGCGAGTGCGCAGCAAAGAACATTCCTGCGGCACCACCCAGAGATTCAGTCCACCACTGACATGTCAGCAGCTGACTACGAAGAAGCAGAACTTCTTCTACTACAACGAGCCCAGAGAGACTCGTTCCCCGATGAGCTAGACTGTCTACAGGGAGGAAACCCCGTCCCATCAGACAGCAGACTGCTCCACCTGGCACCAGAGAGTGACGCCCATAATCTCATCAGAGTGGGTGGTCGCCTGCGGAGAGCCCCCGATCTACCGGATGATATTAAGTACCCGATCGTCTTGAACAGCCGACACAAGGTCACAGAGCTGATCATAAAGAAATACGACGAGGATGTACACCACGCAGGAGCAGAGAGAGTCTTCGCGGAGATCAGACGTCGTTATTGGATACTGCAAGGCAGACAAGCAGTACGGCGCTTCCAGCGAACCTGTCTAGACTGCCGTAAGTGGCGCGCGCAGCCCAGCATACCACGGATGGCTGACTTACCCCCCTGTCGCCTCCGAATCGGCGACAAGCCATTCCACTCCACAGGCATGGACTGCTTTGGCCCGTTGTATATAAAGAGAGGAAGAGGAACCGAGAAGCGGTGGGGTATTGTATTCAAATGCATGACCACCAGAGCGATACATATCGAGCTCCTTCCGACCATGAGCACAGACTCATTCCTTATGGCCTTCCGAAGATTCACATCACGGAAAGGAAAACCGTCTACATTGTTGTCTGATCACGGGACAAATTTTAAAGGCGGAGAAAGAGAGCTGAGAGAGAGCTTCCAAGCTATGGGCCCAGAACTTAAGACCCACCTCGCTCCATCCCAGATTGACTTCCAGTTTAATCCCCCGAACGCACCCCACTTCGGTGGAACCTGGGAACGAGAAGTACGTTCTATAAAGACAGCCCTGTACGCCGTGCTTGGGGCCCAGACTGTGGCGGAGGAAGTCCTAATGACAGTCCTCACGGAGATCGAGGGAGTATTGAACTCAAAGCCCCTCGGTTACGTCTCCAGTGATGTAGCAGATGTCGACCCAGTCACCCCCAACACACTCCTAATGGGGCGGCTGGACCCCGCGCTACCCCAGACAATGTACAGGCCTGAAGAAGCGAACGGCCGAAGAATGTGGAGGTACAGTCAAGTACTAGCTGACAAGTTTTGGAGCAGCTTCCTACTCCACTACCTACCGTCTCTACAGACCCGCCAGAAGTGGGTAAAAGAGAGAGACAATTTGACAGAAGGAACAGTCGTCATGATTATTGACCAGTCACTACCCAGAGCTATGTGGCCGGCTGGCTGCGTAAGCAAAGTGATCACCGGTGCCGATGGCAAGGTCCGAGCAGCTGAAGTACTTGTCCAAGGGCGCACTTACACACGTCCCGTGGCGAGGCTCATAGAACTGCCCCGACTCCCAGATACTATCGATGATGACCATGACCCCATGACTTTGTGAGTTGACTGACCCTTACAGCGGACCTTGAGTGGTAGACAGTGCGGTTAATCTGTCTCTGCTTAGCTAATTAGGTGAGACTAATTAGGGGGCGGCTGTTGTGAAGGATCAGATTAAACCGAATATGTATATTTATTTATATATATATATTTAAATAGTGTTTGTATATCGTTTGATATCCCCTGTATATTCCTTGTACAATATGCACTGAATATCCCTTTAGTCTACTAAACAGCCCATAATAGTTTCATTCTACCATTGGACGAGAACCTGGCGCCAGGTTGCCATACCCCTAGGTCCAAGTTCAATCGTGCCGCCCAACATGTCGTGGCAAGCCCCGGTTCCGCGTAGGAATACGTCTGGCGAAATACGAATGGTACTATTTGTTCATAGCGCATATATATATGGCGCAAGTAAAGTAGAACTTTCTTTTAGTCCAGTTCTTTACCCTCCAACAGAGTGACAGACGCGAAGCCTCACCCACGACGCACGTGTGGTGTAGTAAGGCCTACTTGGCCTCAGAATAGGCATTGAGATATCGTGCGGATTAATAGTTGAATAGTCATAGTTTGGCACTATACCGTCGAGTTGGACGTATTCTATTAAGCTAATAATAGTCTATTTATGTATGGTGCATCGTTCGGTTAGAGTTATAAAGTTATCAGTACCCCCATCGTTCCTGACGTTATCTGGACGCTTAACCAGGCTGGGCAGACCCCTAGTGGTGCTTGCATCCGAGGAGCTCCGGGCCAGGGCGACTGGACCTGTATATTGGATTACTCTACCCGGACGACGGCGAGCCTTCCACGGCTTGGATTATGCTTTGGGTGCTTTGATTATTCCATGGATAACGGCCAACACTGCGGAGTGTTGGAACTACCCCCCGGAGAGGACTCCAGGTGAGACGGCGCTCTACACCAGTGAGGTCGCCTCACGTCTCTTCGTTGTGGACCGGCAGCTACCGTCCACCAGAGGGTCCAGCTGTATTCGTCTGCGGACCGAGGTTCTGTGGGCACCGTGTTCAAGACTTTGAATTCTCCCAAGAAACCGTCGGCCAGATGGGATACCGCCAGCGGCTTCTCTAACCCCCCCCCCCTCCTACTGTCTTACAACCAGCGGGACCCCCCCCCCCCCCTTAGTGTATCCAGCTATAATCATTTAAGTATCATCGCTATAGTTTCCTAAATATCCAGGTTGTATACTTACTCCCTGCGTAACCAGAGATTGGACATTCAATGTTGATTTACCTACGAATACTCATTTGCCATACAAGTGCATATTTCAAATCATAAGTGTAAACAAGTGAACGTTGTATATACCTTTTGCTATATTAAATATTCGATTTGTACATTTGTGTGGATTCGTTTCATCAGGTGGGAAAGTGTTCATCATACTTATATCATGTACTGGATGGCCAGAAGTTAAAGTACAAGAGGTAGTGGTATTAAATACCATATCTAACAATACAGTCAGGGAATTGTACCCCTCAGTTACACTAATGAAACAAGTAATTAGAATAATATAAGCCTATATACTGTTCATTCATTAGACACGTAGGCTATACTGGCGCACACAAGACTTATGGAATATTAATGCAGTCTATTTCCACATGATTAGCTTTAGTTCTTATTTATTTATTTATCCACTGTCATTTGCAGTGTTGGTGTATAGGCTACATAGTGTATTTCAATATCTGTTTGATTTATTAATGATATATTTGAAGGAATGCAAGTTATAGCTATATCAAACAAATGTCTGTCCCATTGTACCAATCATGTTGGCTATAACCTGCATTCTTTCACATGTATAATTAATCAATAAAACAGATATGTAACAAATAAGAAATACAAATCCCACAGAAGGCATTAAATAATTATTATTTTCAATAATTTCACAATAATTGCATAATTGTGTTTGAATATCTGAGTAATTAAAGTAATTATACATTTGTCCAAAATAGCTGGTTCAGATATGGTTAATCCAGTTGCCCTGTGATCAGATGAATCCATATTATAAATCTTTTTCCGACATCCGCGTAATTTCTTATCGTAGAAATATTGTCATATTTATTTTAATTATGATTAAGTAATTAATTCCAAGGAGGCCTGTAGTGTTGACATGAAGGAATCACTATGATTCCTCCCAAATAAAGCCATTAAGAACATAGGGAACACAGTCTGTCAAGTTAATACAATTTTCAATCAGTCAATCAATCATAATTAAGTGTTCTCCTCAGCACTCTTAAATTCTGCTCTCAGCCACGGCCAAATCCGATCTCAGGAAAATTTGTGGAATCTCGCTACTAACCCTAATATGTCTTAAATTAAATCCGTTCGGGAATGATACCCATTGTCCGTCATCCTATAGTAAGAACATTCCACCCTTCCAGAGAAGACAATAAAAGAGAAATGAACAGAAGAGAAGAAAAGAAAAGAGAGGAGAGAAGAGAAAAGGAGAGGAGAAGAGAGGAGAGAAAAGGAGAAGAGAGGAAAATAGAGGAGAATGAATGAATGAATGAAAACTTTATTTAACAGATTGCAGAATGGGTACAATACAGTACGGCTCAATACATACAATTGTTAAGGGGATGCAGACCTGAGAAAGACGTTTGTCTTGTTTCCATCAGGGTCCCCCATTTTCAATTCATATAGACATTTATGACATACACAACATACATGACATTTATGGCATAGGGACATATAGGTATTTAGTACTGATACATTTGTGACATAACGGTATTCAAATATACAGTACTGTTACCCCTAGATCCTGACAGAGTATATACATATGATGGGGAGGGGACTGTACATTAGGAGGGGGTGGGTGGGTGGGAGGGAAATATACATACGGCGGGGAGGGAATATATACATGCGGTGGTGAGGAGACTGTCTATTAGGAGGTGGTGGGGGTTTTGGGCATTTACGGTGGCCAGTTTCGAATTGCAGCCTCCCGTAGGTGCTCTTTAAGAGCGTTTTGAGCGTTCACATTCCTTTACAGCTTTGGGTAGGGCGTTCCACATTGTTGTGGCATAATTGCGAAACGTGTTTAGTCCCTTGTTTGAGCCGAATCTGGGTTTAACATGATTTGTTGAGCTTCCTCTGGTGTAGTGGTTGTGGTATTCACTGACCTTTGGGAAGTATTTTGACATGTACATGGGCACCCCGGTCGTATAGTGTATCTTGTAGACCAGGCCCATTGCAAGTTGCTGTACTCTGTCGTCTACTCTAAGCCATCCTAGGTTGGCAAAGTGGGCAGGGGTGAGGTGGGTTCTGGGGTTCAGGTCAAGTAGTAGTCTGACCAGTTTGTTTTGTGATGTTTGTAATTTTGTTTTAAGCGCCTTTGAGGTGCTTTGGTACCATGAGGTGCACGCATAGTCATAGTACCCTTGAATGAGTGCTCCTGCCAGAGTCTTCAGGGTATTCTTGTTTACCAGAGAGGAGATCCGGTACAAGAATCTAGTTCGTTGGTTGACTTTTTTTATTACATTGGATGCCATTTTGTCACAGGAAAGATTTGCCTCTAGGATGGAACCCAGGTAGGTAATTTCGTCTTTCCTTGTGACAATATTGTCACCCACTGTAACTGAGAATCCGTCGGTCTTGCTGAGTTTGTTATTTGAACCGAAGAGAATGGACTCTGTTTTGCCCATGTGTAATGATAGTTTGTTATCAGCGAGCCATATGCAGATTTTGCCTAGTTCCGTGCTGAGGGTTTTTTCAACCTGCAATTTGTTCTTGTCAGAGACCAGCAGGGCTGAGTCGTCCGCAAACAGGAACAAGTTGCAGTCACAGGCTGACGACATGTCATTTGCATAAATTAGGAAGAGTAGCGGTCCTAGTATGCTTCCTTGTGGAACACCACAGCTCACTGTGAGGGGGGGGGATAGAGTACCGTTTACCTCTACCATCTGTTCTCTCCCCTCCAGGTAGGATTGCATCCAGCTCACTGATAGACTATCAAAACCAATTGCTTTTAGCTTGTCCATTAGAATGGAGTGATTGACAGTGTCGAAGGCCTTTTGTAGGTCCAGCATGACCATGCCGCAGTATTTGCCCGCGTCCACCTCTTGTTTGATGTGGTCGTTCAAATAGAGGAGGCATGTGTCAGTGGAGTGGGACGTTCTGAAGCCAGATTGGAATTCGTAGATTAGATTTTTTTCCGACAAGTACTTTTCGACCTGTTCATAGACTATTTTCTCCATGACTTTCGAGATGGAGGTAAGAATAGAAACAGGGCGGTAGTTGCCTGGGTCTAATTTGCTGCCCTTTTTGTGTAGAGGGGTCACTCTCGCAATTTTGAAGTCCTTGGGGACATGCCCCTGTTTTATAGAGAGGTTTATTATGTGTGTGATGACTGGGGTGATGGCGGCTGCTGCGTCTCTGAGGAATTTGGAGGGGATGTTGTCAGAAGAGAAGGGAGGTGAGAAAAGACGAGGTGAGAAGAGACGAGATGAGAGGAAACGAGAGAATAAGAGAAGAGATGAAAGAAGAGGAGAGAAGAGGAAAGGAGAAGAGAGGAGAGAAGAGTACAGGAGAAGAGAGAAGAGGAGAGAAGAGAAGAGGTGAAGAGAAGAGAGGAGAGGAGTGTAGCGAAGGAGAAGAAATGAGAGGAGAGGGGGAAAGAGAGAAGGAAGGAGGGATTTTGGAGGAAGAATGGCGGATGAGTAGAGAAGGAAGAAAATATGAGAGAGAGAGAGAGAGAGAGATAGAGAGAGAGAGAGAGAGAGAGAGAGAGAGAGAGAGAGAGAGAGAGAGAGAGAGAGAGAGAGAGAGAGAGAGAGAGAGAGAGGGGGGGGGGGGGGGGGAGGAAGGGAGAGAGTGGCAGGGAGTCATAGAAGGTGAGAGGAGTAGGGAGATGGAAGGAAGTACAGTACAAGAGGAGAGGAGAGGAGAAGATAAGATATGATAGGAGAAAGGGAGAAGAGAAGAGAGGAGATGTGAAGAGAAGAGAGGGGAAGAGAAGAGGTGAAGAGAAGAGAGGTTTGGTTTTCATGTATTGAGCCATTACAAGACCTGATCAAACAGAAACTGTGTTTCTATGATCAGAAATTCTCAAACAACTCCTCACCCCCCACAGAGCACCCCTTCTTAAGAACGGGTTGTCCAGACAAGCGCTCTTGGTTTCTCTTGCAAGTTTATTAACCAAAGCACACAATAACTGCTTCTTAACAACACTTGCTGTTGCTCAAAAACACTGGATGGTTACAATAAGTCAAGGTTTGCAGCGGATCTCCAAACTACTTTAACAAGAATGTTCTCTGATCGTATCTCGTCCTTGGCAACGTAGATATAGCTTATTCTTCATCATTGGGGCAGTCCGTCCAAACGTCTTTTTCTTCTTTTCATCATCATCATCTCTTTCAACTCTCTCCTAGTGTCTAGGTGGCCCTGTATTTATAGCAGGCCAGAAGCTATGGTGATGACATCACAGCCAGTGACATCATACCAGGTTTTCCTCCAATCCACAACAGTTTTGGTTTGACTTTGAAAAAGTAGGCATGGCTTACCTAACTGCCAAGCTTTCAGACAATAATTCTTTACAACTCATTTTAAGACTAAAACATTGTTACCATTACATTTAATACACATGTTATATGAATGTCCAGCTTCCTCTTTCAAGAACACACATTTCAATATAAAACATTCCTTAGTAGGATCAGAATAAATCATAATCCTTCTAAATAATTATCTTAAATGATACTCTTTTGTTGTAATTAGAAGACATATGGTTTTTCCCTGTTTATTCTTAAAAGACTTTTCTTTATCATAACATCAGTTCATCGCATTGGATAGATTAACACCGTCGAGGACCACATTTGTTCTTAAACTCATGATTTGACATCATATTACTCACAGATACTACTAGAACCAAATTCTCCTGGGAACATACCGTTTTACAGTTTCCCATGAATTTGCATCGCCTCTTCACTCCCAGGTTGTCCATTGTGGCATTACCTTTGAGGCTTGCTTAGGTGTCAAAAGTAATCAAGACATTCAAATCTGTTTCTATTCTATGACTTTGGTGCTTAGTAACTAAGTGTTGTAATATTTTCATTCATTGTCCTACGCTGGAGGCCAACTGCTTAAATGTAAATTAGCACTAGTGTTTTGTTTATCTGGTCATATAATCTCCTCACTTCAGTAATAATTGTACTTTAGTCTTGTTCAAATAGAATATGAAAAGCTACATTTCTAATGTCCAAATTCTGAGCATTGTCTAGTTACAGAATAAGTTATTCTTAAAAGATATATACTTTATCACCTAATACTTGAGATGTATTATTTTAAGTCACTTCTTTAAAAATGCTTTATTTAATCCGGTCCTCAAACCTATATGTTATTTTTGAATGTCACAAAACAGCCATACCATTTGTGCCTAAGAGCCACAGAATACATTAACTTCAAATCCTGATAGGAAGCTTCACATTTGACATGGTCAATTATTTCCTTTGTGTAGGTTTCTTTGAAGCTGTTTTCAACATAGTAGCTCGTATGGTCACAAGACTAGGTCATCTCCTATCCTCTGTCTAGTGATCTCAGCTGTGACTATACTGTATTCAAATGAACCATGTGTTTCTTGTGAGTTCCGCCACCTGAGTTATTTACTTTAAACCTTATCTTGAGTTCCAAAATGGAAGTTGTACAATTCATTTAAGAACAAGTATAATTTACCCCAAATTATACTACAATCCACAAAGAATGGATTGCACGGAGCAAGTTGCACCCTTACTTACAATTCATTATGAATTGAAAATGGGGGACCCTGATGTAAACAAGACAAAGGTCTTTCTCTGGTCTGGATTCCCTTAACAATTGTGTGTATTGAGCCGTACTGTATTGTACCCATTCTGCAATCTGTTAATAAAGTTTTCATTCAATCAATCAATCTGCACGGTGATTGATTTAATGAAAATGTTATTAACAGAATGCAGAATGGGTACAATACAGTACGGCTCAATACACACAATTGTTAAGGGGATGCAGACAAGAGAAAGACTTTCATCTTGTTTACATCAGGGTCCCCCATTTTCAATTCATAATGAATTGTAAGTAAGGGTGTGTGGTATAATTATAATATAATGTTCTCATGTAAATATATTCCCCTCCCCTATATCCCCTTACCTGTGCCCCCCCCCCTATCTGTGGAATAAGACATCCCCCTCCCCTCTCCCCAAACCTGTACCCCCCCCCCCCCCATCTGACCTATCAAAATGGACCACACCCCCCCCCTTGTTAACTATATAGGTCTCCTCCCGAGATCTATCGGGGTCTTTTACCTGGGTCATTTCAGCTGATCACCTGGGGGAAGCCCTCAGCCATTCTCTCTATGTATTCTATCTGTTTGGTTAATAAACCTTGTTATTATCCAAACCTCGGTTGACTGAGAACATTCTTCATCAGGATATCCACAAATATCCCACAGGTGCAACTTGCTCCGTGCAATCCATTCTTTGTGGATCTACAGTAGCCCAATTGTCCGTCATCCTATACTATAATAAGAACATTCCACCTGTGGGTAATTTTGTTTGCTCCTCGAATCAGGACAAAAGGATATAGAATATTAGACACGGAAAAGAGTTCAACAATATGTCTTGTATTTTATTGAAAGGATCAGAATTAGAATGACATCATATTTACGTAGGGTGGTCCATGGAACACTTAAACAGACATTAATGACATGACAGAAGATATGACGAAAGGATAACCAGGAAGGGGATAGAGGAGTATAGTAGGACATAAGAGAATAGATGGAGAAAAGAGAGATTACTGTAAAGCTAGAAGTCCAGAAAGACAGAAAGAAGGCTTGTGACTCCAAACCAAGAGAGTGGAGTCCAGCCAGAAAGGAGATACCGGAAAGAGAGAGAGAGAGAGAGAGAGAGAGAGAGAGAGAGAGAGAGAGAGAGAGAGAGAGAGAGAGAGAGAGAGAGAGAGAGAGAGAGAGAGAGAGAGAGAGAGAGCTAATGCCATAGCCCTCCTTCTATGCTCTGCTCTGTCCATAGGCGTATGTGGTCGGTGGCCAATCCAACACTGGCCCAGAGATAACTAGGGAAAAGGACAGCTGCAAAAGAGGAGAGAAGAGGAGAGGAGAAGAGAGGAGAGACGAGGAGAAGAGAGGAAAATAGGAGAGAAGAGGAGAGGAGAATAGAGGAAAAGAGGAAAGAATAGGAGAGGAAAAGAGATGAGAGAAGAGAGGAGAAGAGAATAGAAGAGAATATAGGAGAGAAGAGGGAAGAAGAGAAGAGAGGAGAGAAGAGTGGAGAGGAGAGAAGTGGAGAGGTGAAGAGAAGAGGAGAGAAGAGAAGAGAAGGGAAGAGAGGAGAGGAGAGAAGAGAAGAGGTGAAAGAAGATGAGAGAAGAGAGGAGAGAAGAGGAGAGGTGAAGAGAAGAGGAGAGAAGAGAAGAGAAGAGAGGAGTGTAGCGAAGGAGAGGACAGGGGAAGAGAGGAGAGGAGGAAAGAGAGAAGGAAGGAGGGGTGTTGGACTAGGGAGAACAGGAGAGATTGAGGGATTTTGCAGAAAGAATGGCGGGTGAGTGGAAACGGAAGAAAAGAAAGAGGGATAGAGCAGAAGGAAGGAGGGAGGAGAGAGAGAACGGAGGGAGGAGAGAGAGCGGAGGGATCTGCAGCAAGGCAGAAGACTGAATAGAGACAGCCAGAGATGTGGGAAATCAGCGGGTGGCAGGGAAGGAGGGAGGAGAGGAGAGAGGGAGCAAGCGGAAGATAGGAGAGAGAGGAAGGAGAGCGGGGCTGTGATTGCCAGCCAGCATGTAGCTCATAATTAGTGTTGTGTTTTCTCTCTCTGCCTCTCTCTCACTACGTGTCTCTCTCTCTCAAGCGTGTGTATATATCTATCTGTCTCTCCCTCCCTATGAGTCTCTTGCTCTCTCTGTTTCTCTCTCTGTTTCTCTCTCTGTTTCTCTCTCTGTTTCTCTCTCTCTCTCTCTCTCTCTCCTCTCTCTCTCTCTCTCTCTCTCTCTCTCTCTCTCTCTCTCTCTCTCTCTCTCTCTCTGTCTCTCTCTGTCACACCTTGCTGTCTTCCATGCCTGTGTGCTCAAGGTTAATGGCAAGTTGGGGATGAGGACCCATATAAGGACTTACAGTACACACACACACACACACACACACACACACACACACACACACACACACACACACACACACACACACACACACACACACACACACACACACACACACACACACACACACACACACACACACACACACATGCACACACACACACACACACACACACACACACACACACACACACACACACACACACGCACACACACATACACACACACACACACACACACATGCAGACCAGAGGCATTACTGTATGTTGTATATTTGATGTTTGAAGAATGCATTTACCACATTGTTGGGTCAAAAACCATGAATTGGGCCTTTTAAAGGAGAACGTTTAAATGAAAACTTTAAAATGTACCTTAAAATGTAACTACTAAGGAACCGACCAAGGAAGATGGTCTTCATAAACTAACCAATTATCATATTTCATTCATTAACAAATCTGTACAAATGTCTGCTGTTGCTTTATTATTGTCCGTTCATCACGTGGTGTTACGATTCTGGTTCCTGACTATGGTCGGGAACCACCCACCTTCTCTGTCATCTGTCACCTGACTGCTGTCACTTGTTTTTCCCTGTCATTTAGTGCTGTCACTTAGGGGTTGGCTTCTGATTGGCTGTCACGGGGGTGTGTGTGGAATGTTGGTATTTGGTGGCTATTTAACATTCCTTTCCTCTGCTTGTCATTCGTCAGGTCTTCACTATAGGCGTTTTCGGAGATAACGCGGCCGGTTCCAGTTCTGGACCACCACTAAGCTCCATTATCTATTCTCTTGTTCCTTGCCTTTGGCATAGTATCCTAGTATTACTCTTTGTGTTCTTTACTATTAAAGTCGAACCTGTTCAAGAGTATACCTTCTCCGTCTCTGTGATTGCCTACAACAATTGGAACTCACCTGCCTCCATCCTGACAACGTGGTACCAAAGATCGTTGGCTGTACGTGGCTTTACAGCAACAGCTTTATATTAGTCATTGAATGACTTAACTAGCTGACATTTCTACAGAGAATATATTAGAAAGAAATACTGTTTGTCTTTATCACTTGAGTTTGTGTTAAACTAGCACAAGTTCAGAAGTGCAAAGAAACTCCTAGATTTTGAGACAATGTTATGTTCTGCTACATAGCTTTCCATTCCTTCTCAGTCGATGATTGACTAAGAGTTTCTAGGAAAAACTAGCTTTGTCTTCTAAGTCTTAAAATCAACTTTATTACAAAGAGGTTCAATTTACAAGTTAAGTCACGATTCCTCCGTCTTCCATCAAATAACCAACACACACACTGTATATCAGTCTATCTGTGTATATCTCTATATCCCTGAGTTACAGTTTATAAACAAGACATAGAACCCAACCCCTACGTCTCTGATTTGTCAACTCATTTAAAAATGGGAGTAACAAAAAATGTATTGTGTCCAATCAGGACATAGTACAACATTCAACCTTATTAAAAGTAACCAGTTAACCAGCGAGTTAACCCACTTCTCCTAACCTAAGTTTAGAAGCTACTTGTGACCTTTTACCAGAAACATCTGTTTCTGACAGTTGGTCATTTAGATTCCTGTCTGTCACTGAAATGACGGATGAACTCTCTGATCTGACTGTATAGGACAGATGGTCAGTTGCTTCTATACAACAGACCTGTCTATCTGTTAATTTATCACAGGATGGAAAGTCCTTTTCCCATGCCCCTTGGCTGTTTATGATTCAGGCCTGTATCAACAGTTTGTCACATTCCTTCTTACAGACCTGAATGCTCCCTCTATAGTAACTGTATTTTCACCCTTAAAGTAGATTAACATTATAAATTATAATTCTTATAGAAACAGATTCAAATATACCTCACATGCTAATATGATGAATACATTTGCTGGCTTGCTAATGTTAGCTACCGTACTAACATTATGAATTAATTGGCTGGCTTGCTAACGTTAGCTAGCGTACTAACATGATGAAGGAATTGGCTGTCATTGCTAATGTTAGCTAGCATACTAACAAGATGAATTAATTGGCTGGCATTGCTAATGTTAGCTAGCGTACTAACGTGATGAATTAATTGGCTGGCTTGCTAACGTTAGCTAGCGTACTAACATGATGAATGAATTGGCTGGCATTGCTAATGTTAGCTAGCGTACTAACATGATGAATTAATTGGCTGGCTTGTCCATGACAGCAAGCTCTGTTTAGTGTCAGTACACTAGCTGGTACTTATGGTGGTGTTGCCTAATCTATTCCTGATTGACGATTTTGCCGTGACGCCATGTACAGCCAGCTATCTTTGGTAGGCTACAGTGTGATAAACGTTGGATTTTTGCTACGTGACTCAACTGAAAATGTGGGCCCTTTTTAGGACGATTTGCCCACCGGCACTTTGGCGACCCCTAGTGGCTCGGGTGTGCGTATTTGAGGCTTGTGCAAAGTACACGTTATTGCACAAAATACCACTCCCGACTCTTGGGGCTCTAGTTCCATCAATCATTTGGCGATCTCTAAAATTATTGTGGAGGGTTGTACACAATGAGTGTGGCTTTCCAATGATACCCCACCTGGGGATGTATGAATCAGGGATCTAGGTGAAAAACTAGCGAAAACAGGAAGAGAAAAACTAGCGAAAACAGGAAGAGAAAAACAGCTGAATGAATTGAAGTCTATGAGAAAACTGAGTTTTTCTTTTGTACACAGTTTACCAAAATCACTCCTAATCACTCATTTCTGAATGGATCTTTATCAAATTTGGACATGTACTACATAAGGCTTCAGGCTATGGATCTCGTGTGTGTGTGTGTGTGTGTGTGTGTGTGTGTGTGTGTGTGTGTGTGTGTGTGTGTGTGTGTGTGTAGGTGTGTGTGTGTGTGTGCGATTAAAATGCGATTAATTTGCGATTAATCGTGAGTTAACTATGGACAATCATGCGATTAATCAGATTAAATATTTTAATTGATTGACAGCACTAATAATAACATAATATATGGCTTAGGTGTTAACACTTTCAGTGCCAGGCCGTGTTTTCCTTTTTACCCCGTTGATGCCACGGTCCACGGCCCATGTAACGTTAATATCACCTAATCTATGTTTTAAATTATGCTATGTGTCTAATCTGCCCATCGCTTATCAAAGAATCATTTTTCAGTCAACATTGGCAAAGCAGATTGTTTTTATCGCTTCATTTCCTTTTTATAGCATTTTGAAAACCACTCGGTTTAGAAGAAAAAACAACACATTCCCTGATAATCGCCTTTTACTGGAATATTCCAGAACGTTATCATTTGTCGGTCTATTTATGAAAAGTTTTCAAATAAACGCTAGATGGTCGATAGTATATGTGTGCGCACGCACGCTCGTGCCGTGCGCTGATAATCGCTGCTATTATTTCCTCATGGCTTTTACAGTGAAACAGCCATATCACATATAGTGGAAACGCTTATATCTCCTCGAAAACTAGTCTGATTATCCTAACACTGATAACATAGATTCCTTACCTGACATCAGATGGTATCCAAATGGTAGATTCCAATTCCTGATCACCATTAGAAAAAATCGATAAGTATATTGATCCAACGTGTGTACAGTATAACCCATGCTCGCCGCGGCTCAGAGGCTCCAGAATGAACTCTGGTAACTCCGGCTGCATCAGTGGACTGGAAAATGTGGACTGGAATATTTTTTCCCCCATCCATTTTCATTGAGTCCATTCCAAAAGACTGATTTACCATCTGGGAGACGATAGGGGGCGCTTTTTTCACATCTGATCGCCGGCGGCCCCTGGATCTCCAACGGTAGGCTTGCATGATGCAATAATATATATATATATTTTTTTGTTAGCGATCTGAAATAATCATATTAATTTAATTAGTTTAATTAATTACACAACAAATTACAGCGTTATGAAAATTAACTCAAAATGAATTCAATATATATATATATATTTTTTTATAAATCTTATTTATTATTATTATTTTTGTAATCTCATTCATTCCATAAGAATGTAGAATAAACATTTACAAACTTTTTTTTCAAATGGTTCATTTGCATGTTCTTGGTATCTGATTCTAGGGACATCTACGGAAATCAGGGAATGTATTCCCAGTGTCCGAAATACTGTGTCTGTTACTAGGCTTGAGTAAATTGTAGTGAACCAAATGAGAATATCAATTCAATTTTATAAAAAAATATGTTTGACTGTGAATAACACCATGCTAAAATTGACCAGACATGAAAAATCTAAGCAAATGAATAAATGGAAGATGATTAAACAGAAGGTTGTGTACAGTACTGAATTCTGCCATCCAGTCACATGCAATTTGAAATATATATATATATTATAGAATATAGAATATCAGGCCTAAAATGGTTATGTGATTAAAATGCGATTAATTTGATTAATTAATTAATTACAAATCCTGTAATTAATTAGAGAACATTTTTGAATCGCCTGACAGCACTAATAATAACATAATATATGGCTTAGGTGGTCATATAATAACATAATATATGGCTTAGGTGTTAATATAATAACATAATATATGGCTTAGGTATAATAATAACATAATATATGGCCTAATATAATAACATAATATATGGCTTAGGTGTTAATATAATAACATAATATATGGTTTAGGTGTTAATATAATAACATAATATATGGTTTAGGTGGTAATATAATAACATGATATATGGCGTTATCTTAATAACATAATATATGGCTTAAGTGTTAATATAATAACATAATAATGGTATAGGTGGTCATATAATAACATAATATATGGTTTAGGTGGTCATATAATAACATAATATATGGTTTAGGTGGTCATATAACAACATAATGTATGGCTTAGGTGTAAATATAATTGTCAGTGATTTATTAGAAGTGTAACTGAGGGGTACAATTCCCTGACTGTATTGTTAGATATGATACTTACTACCACTACCTCTTGTACTTTAGACTCTGGCCACCCAGTACTAGGCATAAATAATTATGGTAAACACTCCCACGTAGATGAAACGATCCAACACAAATGTACCAAGTCGAAAGTCTGCGTTTAATAATAATTAATACATAGCAAAAGGTATGTAGAGCAATCACTTAATTACATTTATGATTTGAAATAGGATGCACTTTTATGGCAAATGAGTATTCGTTGGTATATCAATAGAGAACGTCCAATCTCTGGTGGCGCAGGCGGTAAATATACAACCTGGAATATTTAAGGAATAATAGCAATGATACTTTAATGATTATAGAACTGGATACACTAGGGGGGGAATTCCGGTCGCTTGTAAGACAACTGGAGAAGGGGGGGGGGGTAGAGTCTGGCTGTATCCGTCTGGCCGAGGGTATCCTGGGAGAACCCACGGTTGTGCGGCTCGGTGCCTCAGCGATCCTCGATCCACAGATGAAAGCAGTTGGACTCTCTGTGGGCCGGCTTCCTCCGGTCCACGATGGAGAGACGTGAAGCAACCTCGTCGTGTAGAGCGTCTCCTCACCTGTCGTCCTCTCCGGGGGGGGGGGTTTCCAACACACGGCAGTGTTGGTCTTTATCCATAGAATAATCACTGTATACAAAGCATAATCCGTGCCTGGGAAGGCGGGCTGTCGTCGGTAGAATAATCCGGTATGCAGGTCCACTCGCTCGTCGGCTCTGGGGCTCCTCGGGTGCAGCCTCACATGGGGTCGGCCACCCTGGATAAGCAGCCAGTTCTACCCGAAACGATGGGGGTACTGACTACGATAGTATTCTCACCGCACGAAGCACTACATATGAATAGACTATTATTAGCTTAATAGACTACGTCCAACTCGACGATATAGTGCCAAATATGACTATTCAAATATTAATATACACGATGTCTCAATACCGATGGTAGGCCGAACTTGGCCTTACTCCCACACGTGGCGTCGCGGGGAGGCTTTACGTCTGTCACTCTATTGGAGGGTAAGAAACTGGACTAAAAGGAAGTCCCACTTTAGTAGCGCAGTATATATACGCACTATGAACAAATAGTACCATTAGTGGTGCGGTAGCCAGATTCCTACGCGGAACTAGGACTTGTTCGTACATGTTGAGCGGTACGTTTGAACTGGGTCTGGGGGGTATGGCAGCCTGGCA
>NC_140173.1:141104987-141112487 GCF_963971535.1 Notolepis coatsorum
TCTCTCTCTCTCTCCCTCTCTCTCTCTCATGGCATATGACCTTCTGTTAGGCAGATAAAGAATGTTCTTATCAGTCATGCAAATGAGCCTGAATTCATTTTCCACAACAGATGGCCCCATAGATAATGATGATGGAGGAGAGAAAATTAAATGTCTCTCGCTCGGTGACCATGGCAACCGTGCCTCAGTGCCGTTATATCAATAATAAGTGAGGCGCATAATAAGGTTGTCAGTCCTGTGAATCAAACAGTACAGTACCAGGATGGAGGGAAGGAGGGATGAGAGGGACGGAAGGGATGAGAGAGATGGGAGGGAAGGGATGAGAGAGATGGAGGGATGAGAGGGATGAGAGGGAAGGAAGAATGGGAGGGATGCGAGAGATGGAGGGATGAGGGGGAAGGAAGGGATATAGGGATGAGAGAGATGGAGGGATGAAAGGGAAGAGAGGGATGAGAGAGATAGAGGGATGGGAGAGATGGAGGGATGAGAGAGATGGGCATGAGACAGGACAAAGAGGACATCTAATAAGTGAATTCCATGAACCAGGCGTCTTTAACCTCTTAACCTCTTAAGCCCGGAGCCCTATCTTCTGAAAATCCGCCTAAAATACATACCTAAGTAAATGGAAGATTGCGCCACTTCTACAAGGTCCATTTGCCTGTTCTTGGTATCTAGTCATATTCTAGGGACTCAAGAGTCAAGAGTCACTTTATTATCCCATCAGCTGGGACATTTGTCTTGGGCTTACACCCACACTACAGCCACAGACACAGACATACAGACATGACACAACACAACTGACGCCAAACAGAGGAGATAAACAATGTAAAAGATACAGTAAAGTACCTGCACAGCAGGATGTCTGGCAACACCACATACTGTATATATAGAATAGTATAGTATCTCTCTCTCTACCGGACTGTCCGGTAGTAAAAACAATAAAAATCTACCAAAAACATAATAATAAAAAAAAAAGAAAAATAGTATACCCAAATATCGGTTATCGAATATCGATAATATAACAACCTCAGTGAATGTATTCCCAGTGTCAGAAATATTGTGTCTATTACTAGGCTTGCTTAAATTGTGATGAAACAAAGAAGAATATAAATAATGATTTTTCTTTGCATCTTTGACAGTGTACAGTGCTGTGTACGTGTACACCATGCTAAAAATGACCAGACACAAAAAAATCGAAGGAAATTAATAAAGGGAAGATGATTAAACAGAAGGTTTTGTAGATACAGTACTGAATTCTGCCATCCGAACCCATGCAATTTGAAATATTATTATAGAATATGAGGCCTATAAATTACCTTATTATAGCCAACTTGCACACTATGGATCGGGCCAAATCTCCTCTTTCAAATGGCATAGTTGAATTTGGATTTAGTATCACCAGGAGTGCATGAAGAACAGAGAATGAAATCTACTGTATGTACAGTAGGTTTTTTTATTCTTGCAACAGCTCCGCCATTTTTAAAGTGATTTCAAATCGGATGGTTGCTAAATGCTCAAAATAGGGGAGACAAACTAACTGCGCTCCAATATATGCCAATAACGTTCAGTTATGTTTCATCTGTCTGAGCGTTCCGCTCGAGCCTTATTGGGATATTCGTCTTTTGTGCGCCTAGTGTGCGCGCGTTGAAAAAACGTCTACTCTGCACCTACATCCATCGTGGCCACGCCCACCCCGTGTTTCCTTAAAACACAGGGCGGGGCCACCCCCACCACTTTCCTCGTTTTTTCATGGGTGAAGGCATGCTCATATGCGCCGTCAAACAGTGAAATATTACAGACGTTATGAAGAGAAAAGAAAAGAGAAAGAACATTGGACTTCCCCAGCACGTCCAGATGGAGTATCGCTGGGTGCCTGACGCTGGACTTTCTTCCCCGTCACCAGCTTGGCAGAGGACTGGAGAACGTCGTCACACGGCAGGCGGTAATCGAACCGAGCCATGCCCAGGTAGGGCCGTTAACGGCAACACGCGCCACTGACGCTGTCACTGTCGCCCATTGCCTCGTGCAACCGGGCGGCATGTGCACAGCGCAGGGGGGTTTGTACTCTGGTGAACGCAGACAACAAGCAATGTTATTACGTGTTTTTCCCAGTATTATGGCGTTCGCGGCCACAGCCAATGGGGGGGACCAGAGCAGCGGGCAGGTGGTGTCTAGTGTTAAGGGCCTGGCCAGGGCTTATCTACATTTTACACAGGTAGACGGCCTGGTGGGGGGGCTTAGGACTGGTGGTGCCGCGCTTAGACAAGCCGCTTGCCTCTGTCCTTTGCCCAGATATGGTAGAGTGGCACCACGACCGGAAGCCGACGCCGAGGGGCGAGTCGGCCCGGCAGACGGCTGAGTGGGCTGAGGAGGCTTATACCGCCGCAGTACAGAACCTGGCAGCAGCAACTAACATTGCTCAGCTAGCTGCCTTTCTGTTCAAAATGGTGTCAGGCGGTGGGGTCTTGGGCCCGGCCGACTGCAAGCCCCTCGCGCATGGTCTCGAAGTTATGCTGCATCTGACGCAGCTGCAAGCTATAGCCTCAGGGAAAAGGATGACGCTTTCAACGTTGATGCACAGACATCTGTGGTTGGAGCAGTCTCCCCTGGAGGAGGGGAGGAGAATTCCCCTCCTCAGGGCCCCCCTCTCAGAGGATGGACTTTTTGGTTTATCAGCAGAGGCGCCGGCGGCCTATAGCCAGGCCCCCACACCGCCCCACAGCCAGAGGAGAGAGTACTGTCTCGTCAGCGGCTGCTGCGAGACCCCCGACCAGTGGCCTTGCGACCCCCGCCCAAGGCACCCCGGCGCTTAAAGCGCATAATGAAACAGAGACATGCCTCAAAAAAAAAGGTTGTCAGAGTGGGAAGCTGTAACGTTCGGGAGACTATCATCCTTAGGATTGTCTCCCACTGTCTACCTGGGTCACTCCTGTTGTTATTGTTCACCTTGTATGTCACCACTGATTGCTGTCATCACTAATTGTCTGTCACACCTGGGTGCTGTCATTGGCTGTCAGACTGCTGCTCCTCATTGACAGCGTGGAATGTTGAGAATGTGACGTATTTAACATTTGCTCTATTCCTTGTTCTTTGCTAGAGCTTCACCTAATACTACGGACGTACCTACCGCTGGACAAGCACAGACAGATATTCTTCTCCCTGTTATTGTTAATGCTTTCCCCTGTTAATAAACAGTACAACTGTTTTGATATAGTAATACATTCTCCGTCTCGTTCTTCTACCTCGACAACTTGGAAGTCACTTACCCGTTCGTAACAGAAGCTCTAGCCATCATGACTTCCAACGAGGAGATACGGGACGAGATGGTGAGCCTACGGGACCAGCTCAGGATCATGATGGAGCGGCAGATGGCAGTCGGTGTCGAGCTGGGTCGACTGGGAGATGTTTCCCTGGTTTCTCAGGAGACGGCGGAGACAGCGTTGGCGGCGGTGAACCAGACCCGCTCTACGACATCAACGAGGATATCCACAGCCGGAGGAGCATCATCGATCGGCGGGGAAGGCGAGCGGGGGTATCCGGTGGATCGGGAGGACTACCGAGAGCCACGTCTGCCGGCGCCGGAGCGCTATGGAGGGGCTCCTACCGGCTGCCGTGAGTTTATCGCCCAGTGCTCTCTCATTTTTCAACTACAGCCGCGTACTTTCCCCAGTGATGTGGCGCGGGTAGCCTATATTATAACTCTCCTCACGGGTCGTGCTCTCTCTTGGGCCACAGCGGAGTGGGAGAGTGGGTCTGTGGTCTGCCGCGACGCGGATGCCTTCGCCCTGGAGTTGCGCCGTGTATTCGATACCTCCAGGGTGATTTCCATTTACGAGGCCGGCAGTCGACTTATGTCCTGCCGGCAGGGCATTCGCGCCGTAGCAGACTACGCCATAGATTTCCGTATTGTGGCTCGGGAGGCGGACTGGCCTGAGGTTCCCTGCTGTGTCCATTTTTTGCATGGTCTCTCCACTCGCATGCAGGACGAGCTGGCTATGCGGGAGCTACCCGAACGCCTGGATCTATTGATTAACATGGCCATTCGGTTAGATAATCGTCACCGGGAGAGGGGACGCGAGAGGGAGGCTTCGTCACAGGTACTCTTCCGTCCCTCTCCTAGTGTCGATCGGCCAGCATACCAGCCAATGAGAGAGCACCGGGGCGATGACGAGCCCATGCAGCTGGGAGCGTTGAACCTCTCTGAAGCGGAGAAACAGAGGCGGGTCAACGAGAAGCGCTGTTTTCATTGTGGCCGCACGGGGCATCGCTTCGCCGCCTGTCGGGGCTCGGGAAACGCAGGAGCCCGCTAGGCCTGGGGAAGGTGCTAGCAGGTGGGCATGTCTCTCCGGTCATAAACGTTCACGACTCACGTACTTTTTTTGATGTCACTGTCAGGTGGGGGGATTCTTCTACAACGGCCAAGGCTTTAGTGGATTCGGGGGCTGCGGGCAATTTGATTCATGTGGGGGTGGCTCTAGAATGGGGGGTTCCTTTAGAGACACTAGAGGTGCCCATCCCTGTCCGTTCGCTGGACGGCCGACCGCTTGGTTGTGGATTTGTTACCCAACGCACCGGGAAACTGTGGGTTCAGGTGGCGGGTAGCGAGGGGGAATATTTGAATTTTTTTGTTGTTATGTCTCCTCATTCCGACATTGTTTTAGGCCACCCCTGGCTTGTGCTGCATAATCCTTGTATTAATTGGGCTACGGGTGAACTCTCCATGGGAAGCGGCGTCAGCGCTGACGCTGGCGTGAGTTCATCCGTCCCTCCCCCCCTCCCTCTTTTGTCTCTCTCCAGGTTGACGGTGGACGTTGCAGATTCTTTATTATCCCCCAACCCCGATTTGGCAGGTGTTCCTGCGGTCTATTGTGACCTGGCGGACGTTTTTAGTAAAACGCGTGCTAAAGCACTACCGCCTCATAGACCTTACGACTGCACCATTGATCTTCTACCCGGCGCTTCTCCGCCCCGGGGACGGATGTTCTCTCTCTCCCGCCCTGAGACAGTGTCCATGAACACTAACATTCGAGAGGCATTGTCCGCGGGGCATATCCGACTGTCCACATCCCCTGCAGGCGCTGGCTTCTTTTTTGTGGCTAAAAAAGATGGTGATCAGCGGCCGTGCATAGATTATAGGGGGTTGAATGACGTTTCCATCAAGAACCGTTATCCTTTACCGCTCATGGACACCGCCTTTGAGTGCTTACAGGGGGCACAGGTCTTTTCTAAACTTGACTTACGTAATGCATACAACTTGGTCAGGATTAGAGAAGGGGACGAGTGGAAAACTGCATTTAATACTCCTAATGGGCATTATGAGTATTTAGTCATGCCTTTTGGTTTAGCTAATGCTCCAGCAGTTTTCCAAGCCCTGGTCAACGACGTGCTGCGGGATCTAATTGGGGTGTCAGTGTTTGTATATTTGGATGACATCCTTATTTTTTCTCGCGATATGGTGCAACACCAACTGCACGTTCGTGAGGTGCTTCAATGTCTCCTTAAGCATCAACTGTTTGTTAAGGCTGAGAAGTGTGTGTTTCACACTGACACCGTTTCCTTCCTGGTCTTTGTGTTGACGAAGGGCGATCTTCGCATGGATCCAGCCAAGGTGAGTGCAGTCTTGGATTGGCCACGGCCTTCGTCGCTCAAGGAGTTACAACGGTTTTTGGGCTTTGCAAATTTTTACAGGCGCTTTATTCGCAATTTTAGCGCCTTAGTCAATCCATTAACCGCTCTCACTAAGTCCTCTCTCCCTGGCTTTGAATGGTCGCCTAGGGCAGAGTCGGCCTTCTGCGACCTCAAACGTCGATTTACCTCCGCCCCTGTACTGATCCGTCACGACACAGAGGCTCCGTTCATTGTGGAGGTGGATGCCTCTGACACCGCGGTGGGGGGGGTAATCTCGCAGAGATGTTTAAAGGATGGTAAGGTGCATCCTTGTGCCTTCTTTTCACGCCGGCTGTCTCCGGCCGAGCGTAACTATGACGTGGGTAATCGGGAGTTATTGGCAATCAAATTGGCATTGGAGGAATGGAGACATTGGTTAGAGGGGGCGGCACATCCTTTCATTGTTTGGACTGACCATAAGAACTTGGCTTACATCCAAGGGGCTAAACGCCTTAACGCTCGCCAGGCCAGGTGGGCGTTATTCTTCACTCGATTTCGGTTTACCATCTCCTATCGACCCGGTTCCAAGAACGTCAAGCCTGACGCCCTGTCACGTCAGTTTGATCTTCCGGGTCGAGAGGAGAAGCCCCACCCTATTATTCCACAGGCCTTGATTTTGGCACCCGTGTCATGGGGCATAGATAGGGTGGTGAGGTCGGCTCAGGCACGGGAGCCCGATCCCGGTGGGGGTCCTCCGGGTCGGATGTATGTGCCCAAGGCGGCACGCTCACGCCTGCTGCAGTGGGCGCATACATCCTCTCTCACCGGCCACCCTGGGGCCACCAGAACCCTGGAGTTTATCCGTAGGAGGTTTTGGTGGCCGACAGAGGGGGGGGATACACGCTCCTTTGTGGCGGCCTGTCCGGTGTGCGCGCGCAGTAAGACCTCTCGCCGTGTGCCGGCGGGTCTCCTCCGACCGCTTCCTATTCCCAAGCGTCCCTGGTCGCACATATCCCTGGATTTTATTTCCGGTCTTCCCTTATCGGATGGGTTCACTGCCATCCTGGTGGTGGTGGACCGGTTCTCCAAGGCGGCCCACTTCATTCCCCTCCCCAAGCTCCCCTCGGCCCGGGAGACGGCTGACCTTGTGGTGCAGCACGTCTTTCGGGTTCATGGGCTTCCAGTGGATATTGTGTCCGACCGGGGTCCTCAGTTTGCCTCCAGGTTCTGGAAGGCGTTCGCCGCCGGTCTGGGCGCCTCCGTCAGCCTGTCGTCTGGGTTCCATCCGCAGACGAACGGGCAGACGGAGCGTGTCAACCAGGACCTGGAGGGCGTTCTGAGGTGCTACGTTGCTGGGTGTCCGGCGACGTGGAGTAGGAGGTTGGCCTGGGCTGAGTATGCGCATAATACCCTCCTCTCCTCCTCTACTGGTATGTCTCCCTTTCAGTGTCAATATGGTTTTCAACCTCCTCTGTTTCCCGAACAGGAGCAGGAGGTGGAGGTGCCGTCGGCCCAGGCACATGTGGCTCGCTGTCGCAGGACGTGGAGCAGAGTGCGGACGGCGCTGCAGAAGGCCTCGGTTAAGGCTCAGCGGCAAGCTAACCGCAAGCGTCGTCCGGCTCCGGTTTTCCGTCCGGGACAGCGGGTTTGGCTTTCCACTCGTGATCTCCCTCTCCGGGTGGAGTCCAGGAAGCTGGCTCCTCGCTTTATAGGGCCCTTTAAAGTGGTACGTCGGGTGAATCCTATGGCTTACAGGCTACGCCTTCCGGCCTCTATGAGGGTCCATCCGACGTTTCATGTGTCCCTGTTGAAGCCATTCCTCTCATCGCCCTTGTCCCCGCCACTCCCTGCGGTTCCTCCGCCCCGCATTATTGACGGTCAGCCTGTCTATAC
>NC_140173.1:141119987-141129987 GCF_963971535.1 Notolepis coatsorum
GCCTGAACGCCGCTGCTGAACGCGACCGACTGCAGATCCAGCAGCGGAGCGAAGAAGAGCATATACGTCTAGAAATAAGACGCATTCAGATGGAAGAGAATGTGGCCCGAGACCGAGCAGACAGCCAGCGAGCAGCTGCTGGTGCTCTACGGGACGCAGAGCGCGACAGACAGCAAGCGCAACTAATAGAACAGCTGATCAGACGGACAACACCCTCTCCCTCCGCCAGAGGCTCCAGGAACTCGTCTAGACACACCTCCAGGGCGGCATCCCCTAGCCGAGTAAACAACCCTGAACTTGACCAACAGACGAGGTCTATACCCCCCACAGAACACCTCCCCCCACCGGTCCAAGCGAGACCTAGCAACCGGGAAGGAGCAGCATATCCTGTGGAGAGGCTAAACCAGAGACTACAAGCACTGGATGACCTAACTGAAGACGAAGAGGAAGAGGAGGAGAACCGCGCCCGACGACAGCACAGTACTCTACCGGACCAGGAGGTCCGGTACAGCCCAGGCTATACTCCCGCGGAGCTGCGCTACAGACCCCCGACTCTATACACGGGTGAGCACGACGCACGACCCGCACCGAGGAACAGCACCTGGACAAGCGGGCCATGGTACACTGCCGGTACCAGCCCATACCAAGGAGCGGGAGGAGACTCGCCTAGGAGGCCTCTCCCCCAACGCTCGCCGATGTATCCACAGTCAGCGTCATACATTGGCACGCCTATGGTACCCGACTTCACCCAAGAGAACCGGGCCCAGTATACAGAACTCCGCATGTGTCTGGAGACCATGTTGGTGGATGTATTGGATGAACGCCATAAATACGCCATCCTACTGAAGCACTTAAAGGTACCCCGCGCACATAATATAGCGCTCGCCTACGCGACTTCCACCACCCCATACACAGCAGCGCTGGTAGCATTGGACCAGAGGTATGGGCGCATATGGGATTACGTGATCCAGGAGATCCGACACATCGACCGCTTACCCCCAGCAATAGACAATCGAGCACTGGACGACCTGTGCATCAGAGTGCAGTCCCTGGTAGGGATGTTGGGAGCGCAGAGAGAGAAGGGGAGGCATGAACTTTACGCCAACTCAAATGTGGAAAGGATCTTGGAGAAGCTGCCGCCCGCTCGACAGGAGCGTTTTAGGCGGCAGAGAGACCACCGAGACCCGAATGGCCCCGAACCGAACCTCCTCGATCTAGCAGACTTCCTGGCGAGAGAAGTCAGCAGCCTACGGCTAGATACATTCGGACGGAGCACCCCTGGCTCCAGAGAAGGAACCAGACGACTAAATGATGGAAGAAGATCGGTGACTGTGATGCACCAATCGGAGTCAGTACCGAGCAGCAGGAGCCACAGTACCCCCTCCAGAACGGAGAAGTGGAAGATAGTGTGCCCCTACTGTGAGAAAGAACACTGGCTAGCGCAATGTGACTCCTTCCCCAAGCTGAACGCGGAGGAAGCAAGTCAATGGATAAAGTCCAACAAGCGCTGTTTTCGCTGTGCGCGCTCACACATGGCAGCCGAATGCCGCTTAAAGAAAAGGTGCACCAAGTGCGATGGAGCCCATCTGGACATACTTCACGACAGTAACAGACGGCGCCCTTCACCCGCACCATCCAGCAGCAAAGCGAGCGTCATGTACATCGATCCCGCCAGCAGCAGTGGAGCCCGAGTACTCCTAAAAGTAGTGCGTGTGACACTAAGCTACCAGAATAAAGTCCTGGACACTTACGCCGTCCTCGATGACGGGTCAGAGAAGACCCTTCTGCTCGCCTCCGCTGCGGCCCAGCTAGGGCTGCGGGGAAGCGAAACCCAAATGACAATTCGGACAATAAGACGAGATTTGAAGACGATAAAGGGCGAGAATGTCTCATTCTCTATCGCAGCAAGCGGCCAGCCTGAGCGACGGTACCAGATTACAGACGCTTTCACCAGCCAAGAAATAGGACTGTCGCGGTACACATACCCCGTCGCCAAGCTGATGGAGAAATATGCACATCTGCGCAAGTTACCGATCCTGCTCATAGACAATGCTATGCCGACCCTGTTGATAGGCTCCGACCATGCAGACCTCATTGTCCCGATAGACCGGGTTCATACCGGACCCCGAGGCTGTCCTGCAGCAGTCGAGACCCGTTTGGGATGGACTCTCCAAGGCCCGCTCGCCAAATCTCTCAACCGAAGTACAGCCACTAGATGTCTCCACTCCCGAGTCACAGAGGGAGAAACCGCACTCCTGCAACACGTAGAGCGGCTATGGACCTTGGAACAAATGCCCTTTAAGAACGGAAAGAAAGACATTCGCTCTAAAGATGACATTTACGCCATTCACCTCCTCGAGACAGGGACCAAGAGAGTCCCGGTCAACGGCGTGTTGAGATACGCCACGCCACTCCTGCGGCGAGAAGGAATGCCCACTTTCCACGCCAAGACAGACGCCACAGAACGGTACCTGCTGAACACGGAGCGGCGCTTAGCCAAGAACCCCGCCCAAGAGAGTGTCTATACCGCGCCGAGATTGAGAAGCTCATCACAGCGGGACACGTCACAAAGATGGACATTAAAGAGGCTGACCAGACCACCGAATCGTGGTACGTGCCTCACCACAAGGTCCATCACAACGGTAAAGACCGCATAGTATTTAACTGCAGCTACCAGATCGGATCCCAAAATCTGAATAAAGAGTTACTGCCCGGTCCCACACTCGGCCCCTCCCTACTCGGCGTTCTACTCCGCTTCCGCCAGGAAAAGGTGGCCATCAGCGGGGACATTAAAGGAATGTTCCTGCAGGTGAGATTAGTAGAGGAGGACAAGCCCCTGTTACGGTTCCTATGGAGAGAGAAGCCAGGAGATGAGCACCCAGCCATCTACCAATGGGAAGTCCTCCCCTTCGGAACGACGTGCAGCCCCTGCTGTGCTACATTTGCACTACAGAAACATGTAGCAGAGGACCCAGCAGCGGACGAAGAGGTCCGACACAGCGTAAAGAACAGCTTCTACGTAGACAACTGTCTACAAAGCCTTTCAACCTAGGAAGAAGCCGAGGCTCTCCTGATTAAACTCCGCGCCTCATTGATCAAAGGCGGCTTTGATCTCAGGCAGTGGGCCAGCAGCGATCCGCAAGTACTGCGCAGCCTCTCCTCCGAGGACAAGGCAGCCAGCAGCGAGACCTGGATGGCTACAATCCCGGGAGAAGCCCAGGAGATGACCCTGGGATTGGTGTGGCGATTCAAAACAGATTCGCTTCACTACCGACACAAGCCCCTGACTACGGAGCAGGGAAGGCCGGCGGCGGCGCCGACCACCAGACGGAGTGTGTACACAACACTCGCCCGACAATATGACCCGCTAGGATGTATTCTACCGTACACCACCAGGGCAAAAATGATTGTACGAGCATTGTGGGACAAGGACCAGGGCTGGGACGACCCCATTCCCGCACACCTTGCATCCACCTGGAGAGAGTGGGAGATGGAGCTCCACTCACTCCCAGGCGTTAATATGCGCCGAAGCTACTTCCCACCCACGGTGAGGCCAGAGACATGTAAAATGGACTTACACGTCTTCAGTGACGCCTCAGAGGTCGCATACGGATCAGTAGCCTACTTGCGGGCCCAAGAAGAGGGGGGAGAGATCTACACAGCATTTGTCCTCGCCCGCTCGAGAATAGCCCCACGCAAGCAACAATCTATCCCACGTCTAGAGCTCTGCGCAGCCCTAGCCGGGGCGCACCTAGCCACGCTCATCCAACGTGAGCTCACCATACCGGTGTGTCTAGAACAATCCTGTGGTCAGATTCCACGACAGTACTCGCCTGGATCAAATCGGACTCATGCAAGTACAAAGTCTTCGTGGGAGTCAGAGTCACGGAGATTCAAGACTTAACCGAAGTTAACCGGAGAAACAGAGTGGCGCTACGTTGATACAAAACAGAACCCAGCTGACGTCATCACCCGGGGAATGCCCCTAGATGACCTCACCCGTCGCAATGTCTACAGTGACGGCCCAGCATTCCTAAAGCTCCCGGAAGGAGATTGGCCCACGCCTATCCCGAGGGAAGCCAGTCAAGAGGAGGCTGAGAATAAGAAACCTATGTTCTGTGGATTGAGCACTGTTATCTCCGCAGACCCCAACATAGATGATTGCACTACCATAGAGAGTGCACAACAAAGGACATTCCTACTGCACTACCTACCGTCTCTACAGACCCGCCAGAAGTGGGTAAAGGAGAGAGACAATTTGACAGAAGGAACAGTCGTCATGATTATTGATCAATCACTGCCCAGAGCTATGTGGCCGGCCGGCCGCGTAAGCAAAGTGATCACCGGTGCCGACGGCAAGGTCCGAGCAGCTGAAGTGCTTATCCAGGGTCGCACTTACACCCGTCCCGTGGCGAGGCTCATAGAACTGCCCCGACTCCCAGACACAATCGATGATGACCATGACCCTATAACCCTATGACTTTGTGAAGTTGACTGACCCCTACAGCAAACCCTTATGTGTAAATAGACAACGCGATTAATCTGTCTCTGCTTAACTGATTAGGTCTGGGACCAATCAGGGGGTGGCTGTTGTGAAGGGCCAGATTAAACCGAATATATATATTTATTTATATATATATATTTAATTGTATTTGTATATTCTCTAATATTCCCTGATATCCCTTGTATATTCCTTGTACAATATGCATTGAATATCCATTCTGGCCTACTGAACATCCCATAATAGTCTCCATTCTACTATTGGTCGAGACCTTGGTGCCAGGCTGCCATACCCCCCAGACCCAGTTCAAACGTACCGCTCAACATGTACAAACAAGTCCTAGTTCCGCGTAGGAATCTGGCTACCGCACCACTAATGGTACTATTTGTTCATAGTGCGTATATATACTGCGCTACTAAAGTGGGACTTCCTTTTAGTCCAGTTTCTTACCCTCCAATAGAGTGACAGACGTAAAGCCTCCCCGCGACGCCACGTGTGGGAGTAAGGCCAAGTTCGGCCTACCATCGGTATTGAGACATCGTGTATATTAATATTTGAATAGTCATATTTGGCACTATATCGTCGAGTTGGACGTAGTCTATTAAGCTAATAATAGTCTATTCATATGTAGTGCTTCGTGCGGTGAGAATACTATCGTAGTCAGTACCCCCATCGTTTCGGGTAGAACTGGCTGCTTATCCAGGGTGGCCGACCCCATGTGAGGCAGCACCCGAGGAGCCCCAGAGCCGACGAGCGAGTGGACCTGCATACCGGATTATTCTACCGACGACAGCCCGCCTTCCCAGGCACGGATTATGCTTTGTATACAGTGATTATTCTATGGATAAAGACCAACACTGCCGTGTGTTGGAAACCCCCCCCCCGGAGAGGACGACAGGTGAGGAGACGCTCTACACGACGAGGTCGCTTCACGTCTCTCCATCGTGGACCGGAGGAAGCCGGCCCACAGAGAGTCCAACTGCTTTCATCTGTGGATCGAGGATCGCTGAGGCACCGAGCCGCACAACCGTGGGTTCTCCCAGGATACCCTCGGCCAGACGGATACAGCCAGACTCTACCCCCCCCCCCTTCTCCAGTTGTCTTACAAGCGACCGGAATTCCCCCCCTAGTGTATCCAGTTCTATAATCATTAAAGTATCATTGCTATTATTCCTTAAATATTCCAGGTTGTATATTTACCGCCTGCGCCACCAGAGATTGGACGAATACTCATTTGCCATAAAAGTGCATCCTATTTCAAATCATAAATGTAATTAAGTGATTGCTCTACATACCTTTTGCTATGTATTAATTATTATTAAACGCAGACTTTCGACTTGGTACATTTGTGTTGGATCGTTTCATCTACGTGGGAGTGTTTACCATAATTATTTATGCCTAGTACTGGGTGGCCAGAGTCTAAAGTACAAGAGGTAGTGGTAGTAAGTATCATATCTAACAATACAGTCAGGGAATTGTACCCCTCAGTTACACTTCTAATAAATCACTGACAATTATATTTACACCTAAGCCATACATTATGTTGTTATATGACCACCTAAACCATATATTATGTTATTATATGACCACCTAAACCATATATTATGTTATTATATGACCACCTATACCATTATTATGTTATTATATTAACACTTAAGCCATATATTATGTTATTAAGATAACGCCATATATCATGTTATTATATTACCACCTAAACCATATATTATGTTATTATATTAACACCTAAACCATATATTATGTTATTATATTAACACCTAAGCCATATATTATGTTATTATATTAGGCCATATATTATGTTATTATTATACCTAAGCCATATATTATGTTATTATATTAACACCTAAGCCATATATTATGTTATTATATGACCACCTAAGCCATATATTATGTTATTATTAGTGCTGTCAGGCGATTCAAAAATGTTATCTAATTAATTACAGGATTTGTAATTAATTAATTAATCAAATTAATCGCATTTTAATCACATAACCATTTTAGGCCTGATATTCTATATTCTATAATATATATATATATTTCAAATTGCATGTGACTGGATCAGTGCATGTGAGCGGATCGGAGCGTGAGCGGCGCGGGGCGCGGAGCGGCCGGTTTTGACGTGAACGAGGAGTGGGTTTTAAAATGAGTCGGCGCGACGTCCGGAGCGAGAGTTCTCCTCCGCTCCAATCCACTCCAGGCCGCTCACAGTAGTTTAACACTGATGTAATATATACATGCAGTACAATGCCAACCAATGAGAAGGGTGAACCTGTGATAGGCTGTTCGTTCAGGCTTTGTCACTGTAGAGACGCCCACACTCACTCCAGTTAGAAAAAGTATATCGACGCCATTGTTGTTGACGTTAGCTTACATGCTAACGTTAATGGCAGCGACCATAGCATTGTGGCTCGGCTAGCCTATCATCGCTTAATAGAGATAGTGAATGGATAAACAACGTTATTTAACATTGCAGAATGGCTACAATTACAATGCGGCTCAATACAAACAATTGTTAAGGGGCCCAGGGGGTGTAGACTGTTGTAGTTTGAGCTCATTTACACCATGCTCCAAAAAAAGAAGAAAAAAAACTGCCGAGCGATCTGGCGCGGGGAGCGGGGAGCGCTCGATTCAAGGTGAGCGGGGAGCGAGCGGAGAGCGACTTGGGGGCGGGGTCAACATGAGTGATTAGCGGAGCGGACCAAGCTTTAAAGAGCGAAGAGCGGATTTCTCGGCCGCGCCGATCCGCTCACGTGGTCTGGACTGGATGGCAGAATTCAGTACTGTACACAACCTTCTGTTTAATCATCTTCCATTTATTCATTTGCTTAGATTTTTCATGTCTGGTCAATTTTAGCATGGTGTTATTCACAGTCAAACATATTTTTTTTATAAAATTGAATTGATATTCTCATTTGGTTCACTACAATTTACTCAAGCCTAGTAACAGACACAGTATTTCGGACACTGGGAATACATTCCCTGATTTCCGTAGATGTCCCTAGAATCAGATACCAAGAACATGCAAATGAACCATTTGAAAAAAAAGTTTGTAAATGTTTATTCTACATTCTTATGGAATGAATGAGATTACAAAAATAATAATAATAAATAAGATTTATAAAAATATATATATATATATATATTGAATTCATTTTGAGTTAATTTTCATAACGCTGTAATTTGTTGTGTAATTAATTAAACTAATTAAATTAATATGATTATTTCAGATCGCTAACAAAAAAATATATATGTATATTATTGCATCATGCAAGCCTACCGTTGGAGATCCAGGGGCCGCCGGCGATCAGATGTGAAAAAAGCGCCCCCTATCGTCTCCCAGATGGTAAATCAGTCTTTTGGAATGGACTCAATGAAAATGGATGGGGGAAAAAATATTCCAGTCCACATTTTCCAGTCCACTGATGCAGCCTGAGTTACCAGAGTTCATTCTGGAGCCTCTGAGCCGCGGCGAGCATGGGTTATACTGTACACACGTTGGATCAATATACTTATCGATTTTTTCTAATGGTGATCAGGAATTGGAATCTACCATTTGGATACCATCTGATGTCAGGTAAGGAATCTATGTTATCAGTGTTAGGATAATCAGACTAGTTTTCGAGGAGATATAAGCGTTTCCACTATATGTGATATGGCTGTTTCACTGTAAAAGCCATGAGGAAATAATAGCAGCGATTATCAGCGCACGGCACGAGCGTGCGTGCGCACACATATACTATCGACCATCTAGCGTTTATTTGAAAACTTTTCATAAATAGACCGACAAATAACGTTCTGGAATATTCCAGTAAAAGGCGATTATCAGGGAATGTGTTGTTTTTTCTTCTAAACCGAGTGGTTTTCAAAATGCTATAAAAAGGAAATGAAGCGATAAAAACAATCTGCTTTGCCAATGTTGACTGAAAAATGATTCTTTGATAAGCGATGGGCAGATTAGACACATAGCATAATTTAAAACATAGATTAGGTGATATTAACGTTACATGGGCCGTGGACCGTGGCATCAACGGGGTAAAAAGGAAAACACGGCCTGGCACTGAAAGTGTTAACACCTAAGCCATATATTATGTTATTATTAGTGCTGTCAATCAATTAAAATATTTAATCTGATTAATCGCATGATTGTCCATAGTTAACTCACGATTAATCGCAAATTAATCGCATTTTAATCGCACACACACACACACACCTACACACACACACACACACACACACACACACACACACACACACACACACACACACACACACACGAGATCCATAGCCTGAAGCCTTATGTAGTACATGTCCAAATTTGATAAAGATCCATTCAGAAATGAGTGATTAGGAGTGATTTTGGTAAACTGTGTACAAAAGAAAAACTCAGTTTTCTCATAGACTTCAATTCATTCAGCTGTTTTTCTCTTCCTGTTTTCGCTAGTTTTTCTCTTCCTGTTTTCGCTAGTTTTTCACCTAGATCCCTGATTCATACATCCCCAGGTGGGGTATCATTGGAAAGCCACACTCATTGTGTACAACCCTCCACAATAATTTTAGAGATCGCCAAATGATTGATGGAACTAGAGCCCCAAGAGTCGGGAGTGGTATTTTGTGCAATAACGTGTACTTTGCACAAGCCTCAAATACGCACACCCGAGCCACTAGGGGTCGCCAAAGTGCCGGTGGGCAAATCGTCCTAAAAAGGGCCCACATTTTCAGTTGAGTCACGTAGCAAAAATCCAACGTTTATCACACTGTAGCCTACCAAAGATCGCTGGCTGTACATGGCGTCACGGCAAAATCGTCAATCAGGAATAGATTAGGCAACACCACCATAAGTACCAGCTAGTGTACTGACACTAAACAGAGCTTGCTGTCATGGACAAGCCAGCCAATTAATTCATCATGTTAGTACGCTAGCTAACATTAGCAATGCCAGCCAATTCATTCATCATGTTAGTACGCTAGCTAACATTAGCAAGCCAGCCAATTAATTCATCACGTTAGTACGCTAGCTAACATTAGCAATGCCAGCCAATTAATTCATCTTGTTAGTATGCTAGCTAACATTAGCAATGACAGCCAATTCCTTCATCATGTTAGCATGTGAGGTATATTTGAATCTGTTTCTATAAGAATTATAATTTATAATGTTAATCTACTTTAAGGGTGAAAATACAGTTACTATAGAGGGAGCATTCAGGTCTGTAAGAAGGAATGTGACAAACTGTTGATACAGGCCTGAATCATAAACAGCCAAGGGGCATGGGAAAAGGACTTTCCATCCTGTGATAAATTAACAGATAGACAGGTCTGTTGTATAGAAGCAACTGACCATCTGTCCTGTACAGTCAGATCAGAGAGTTCATTCGTCATTTCAGTGACAGACAGGAATCTAAATGACCAACTGTCAGAAACAGATGTTTCTGGTAAAAGGTCACAAGTAGCTTCTAAACTTAGGTTAGGAGAAGTGGGTTAACT
>NC_140173.1:141134987-141136629 GCF_963971535.1 Notolepis coatsorum
TCAAACCAAAACTGTTGTGGATTGGAGGAAAACCTGGTATGATGTCACTGGCTGTGATGTCATCACCATAGCCTCTGGCCTGCTATAAATACAGGGCCACCTAGACACTAGGAGAGAGTTGAAAGAGATGATGATGATGAAAAGAAGAAAAAGACGTTTGGACGGACTGCCCCAATGATGAAGAATAAGCTATATCTACGTTGCCAAGGACGAGATACGATCAGAGAACATTCTTGTTAAAGTAGTTTGGAGATCCGCTGCAAACCTTGACTTATTGTAACCATCCAGTGTTTTTGAGCAACAGCAAGTGTTGTTAAGAAGCAGTTATTGTGTGCTTTGGTTAATAAACTTGCAAGAGAAACCAAGAGCGCTTGTCTGGACAACCCGTTCTTAAGAAGATTATACAATTGCTTTGATACAAACGCTAGTACATAGAACATTGTATCATTAAGTGATACGACAGGACCTAGCCCATTTGTGTTGGACTTACCAACGTATGGTCTGTTGGGGGGGGGGGGGGGGGGGGGGTGCTCTGTGGGGGGTGAGGAGTTGTTTGAGAATTTCTGATCATAGAAACACAGTTTCTGTTTGATCAGGTCTTGTAATGGCTCAATACATGAAAACCAAACCTCTCCTCTCTTCTCTTCTCTTCACCTCTTCTCTTCTCTTCACCTCTTCTCCTCTCTTCTCTTCACCTCTCCTCTCTTCTCTTCTCCCTTTCTCCTATCATATCTTATCTTCTCCTCTCCTCTCCTCTTGTACTGTACTTCCTTCCATCTCCCTACTCCTCTAATAATAATAATAATAATAATAATTAATTTAATTTATATAGCGCTTCTCAATAACCCGAAGTCGCTGACAGTAGTCGGGAGCAGGGGTACAAACAAAGAAACGAAAGCAAAGAAACAAAAACAAAAACAACAAAGAAACAAAAACAAAAGGAACATGAGACCATGGGGGGAACAGGGGAGACAGCCTGATAGCACAAAAAAGGACTGGAGACAGATATCAATCAGGTTGGAGGGGAGGGGGGGTTTAGGGGTGGGGGGGGGGGTTGAAGGCAAGGGAGAACAGGTGGGTTTTGAGGCGAGCTTTGAAGGTGGAGAGTGTAGGGGAGTCTCTGATGGACTGGGGGAGGGAGTTCCAGAGTCGGGGTGCAGTGCGAGAGAAGGCCCGATCTCCAAAGTTTTTAAGCTTGGATGTCGGGACAGTGAGGGAGGCAGTGGAGGAGGAACGGAGGGAACGGGTGGGGCGGTAGGGGAGAAGGAGATCAGTCAGGTAGGGGGGGGGGGGCAGGCTGTGGAGGGCTTTGAAGGTGAGGAGTAGTGTTTTAAAGTTAATGCTGTGTTTGTTCGGGAGCCAGTGGAGGGAGTGGAGGACAGGAGTGATGTGTTCGCGGGACCGGGTGTTAGTGAGGAGGCGGCGGCTGAATTTTGGACCATTTGCAGTTTATGGAGGGAGCGGGAGGTGATACCAGTGAGGAGGGAGTTGCAGTAGTCCAGGCGGGAGGAGATGAAGGTGTGAATGAGGGATTCAGCAGCGGGGGGGGAGAGGCAGTGACGGATTTTTGCGATGTTGCGGAGGTGAAAGTAGGATATTTTTACGATGGAGCGGACGTGGGGGTCAAATGAGAGGGTGGGGT
>NC_140173.1:141136829-141158697 GCF_963971535.1 Notolepis coatsorum
AACACAATTTTCTGAAAGAGCCTCATTACAGCATGTCATGTTCCTGTTCTTCAAGAGTGGTGGCCAAGCACCCACTGCAACCTATTGTTGCAGATGTCGTTTCACACCCCTCTTGAAGACAGCAATAGTGGGGGAGTTTTGGATGGCCCTGGGCAGAGAGTTCCACAGCCGGCAGGCTGTAGACAGAAAGCCATTCTGTGAATAGCACTCAACACTTTGATGAACATTGTTACTCAGCTGATAGAGTTGTGCCCTTCCTGATGGCTTGTCGTACAGAACTTGTAAGTCGCTTTGGATAAAAGCGTCAGCTAAATGACTAAATGTAAATGTAAATGTAAATGAATAGGAACCCTTTCTAGGCTCATAAACTGAGAGCTGTCCAGACCGTAACTGTCGTCCGTGGACCTGGCCACGCAGGACAATGCGAGAGCATAAAATATCTGGGGCAGATCATTTAACATTTTATACATATGTCCCAGGGTATGTTTTAGTGAACCTTTGTAAGAGTACAGTTGGACACTACATTGTGTGAGTACTCATATTACTGAGTAATGTTACATTTAGCAGGTCAATATAGCCATCTGCCTAATGCTATTGGGCTTTGGCCATGTTAGGATTATTTGACCATATTTGTCATTTTTCGTTATTAATTTTATTTGATAAACAGACATTTGCATAAAGCAAGCATATATGTCCACTCTGAAAAGTGAACATAATGTTGCATATTCCAGATATTTCTCTTCAAGCAAGCATTTGTAATTCTTTTTTGGAGAAAAACAAAAAGTGGGACTTCTGCAAAGCCAGTCCAGTCCTTTCTTTTAAACTCCTATTTTTTTTTAAATCCTGTCCACACCAACAGTGTTTTCGAAAATCTCTCAGTCCACAATACAAAAACACTCACATGAAACGACAATCACACATGACCACCCACTCCACCAGCACTTTACCCGAGAAAATATTCAAAACAGGGTCTAGTCAGGGTTATTAAATTCAATGCAAATTAATCTGCATGGGAAATCAACTGGTAAGTAGAACACAAGCGTTGCTACAGCAGGGGGACGCTAGTGTGTATGTGAGGAAACCAAGGAGACCAGGCCTTTTTTATTTTTTTAAATGATAGCCTCTGACACATAAATAGAGAGTGGGAAAGAGAAAAACAATAGTCTTGAGAGCTGCTTTTTTTGTTGTTGTTGTTTAGTTTAGTTACTTTTCTGTCAAAGAAAAGATTCCCCAAAGGCCAAGAAGGTGACCAACGTGGGACATGTTGTGCATTTTGTGCTTCCTTTGTTAAACCTGGAGACTCTACTGTAGAAGTAACACCTGCCAAACTGCAGTGAAGAAAAATTATACAATGTTTCAATCTACCAGGTTTCTGAATAACGCTACATAGTCAAAAGAAAGAGAGTTATTTATTGTTATACAACAGGTAGGTTTGACCACACATTCTCATTCTCCAACGGACTTATGACAAAAAGGGCTTTCTCTTAGGGCCATTTCAGACCTTTTCGGGCAAGAAATTAATATAGACAATATATTATAATATAATATTAATTATATATGTTTTATTGGGACGGTTGGTGAATCCCAAAATCGTCCCAAAAAGGTCTCAAATGGCCCTAAGAGAAAGCCATTTTTGTCGTAAGTCCTTGGAGAATGAGACCCAAGATTGGTCGAGAGCGTTCTAAGCCATGATACACTCACGGTTAAATCACCATGAATATACCACTGCGCTGGCTTTAGAATGTTGTAGAAAGTTTCAACTGCCATTCATCAAACGTAAACTGTCAACATGACCTACTCCGTGGACAACGTTACATTTGATTTAACGTACCCGTTAACTATAAACAAGTGGATAGAGAAGTCTAATGCAAGCGAAAGTTGGAAAAAGTAATCAGCACCTCGGACACTTGTACGGAAGCCCTAAGAGGCCGTACATTCATACATTTTATTTGCTCCGTTTTCCCGTGATAACGCGATAATTATCTCGTTATCACGAGAAAACGGACTTCGTTTTCCCGCGTGATAACGAGATAATTATCGCGTTATCACGAGAAAACAAATTAAATCGGATTAATTTATTTCAGGGGGGTACATGACATACAGGTATACACAGTACTGTTACATTTGCGACATACAAGATATGCAAATGTACAGTACTGTTAAACAGAGATCCTAACAGAAAATATACATACGATGGGGAGGAAACTGTACATTAGGAGGGGGTGGGAGGGGTTTGGACATACGGGGGCCAGTTTCGCATTGCAGCCTCCCGTAGCCAGGTGCTCTTTGAGAGCTCACTTTGATTGCACTCTGAGGCACATTAATGTGTATATATATTATCTGTAACAGCAAGGCATAAAGCTATTTCAGCCTGTGTCAGGCCTTGATTGAAGAGATATGTGACGCGGTGATCAATATCTTCCTGCTTAGCCCCTTTCGTGACTGTGATGCACCGAGTGCATCATAGTCACGAACGGGGCTACCTGCTCCTCTGACATTGCGACACTGAATGATGTTTCCTGCAGTGATTTAATATATAGACTCTCGTTTCATTTTCTCTCGAGATCTCGAGAAAATTATCGCGTTATCACGAGAAAACAAATAAAATTAACTCGTTATCACGGGGAAAACGGAGCAAATAAAATGTATGAATGTACGGCCTCTTAGGGCTTCCGTAAGTTTCAGATGTTAATGTCGCTCAGTTTTGGAGATATGGGGTTTTAAAAACTGCAGTAACTACAAAATCACACTCAAAACCCAGGCAGACCGCAGCAACTTCCAAACAGTGAAACTGAGAAAAATGGCTTTAAAGTTTTTTGACTTGCCATCCAAAATGTGTCGGTTGGGGCGCCTGCTCAGCAGGGAAGGGATCTGGGTGAGGTAGTGTGACCCTCCCACGTGTTACACTCCCCCAGTGAGAGTCCTCGCTGTCGGGTGAAAAGAAGCGGCTGGCTGACTCCACATGTATCGGAGGAGACATGTGGTAGTCTTCAACCCTCCCTAGGCCGACAAGTGGGGGGGAAATGCACGCAACGACCAGGAAGGGAATTGGCATAATGACTAAATTGGGATGGGAGGAAAATACGAAAAAAAGGGGCAAGAAAAAATCGATAAAAAAAAAAAAAAAAAAAATGCGGACATGCCGTGCAGAGTCCGGTCCGACTCTGTGGGAGCCTTTACTACTTATAGTCATGACTCAACGAATCATGTCCCATATACGGTGCGTGTGCGCTGACTGCATCTGCCTTATGCATCATCACCAAGCCGTTTCTCGGACATGGTTCGTTGAGTCATGACTATAAATGTAAAACATAATTGATACAAATATTTTCGTATTTATTACCATTAAAATTATTTAATTCCGTGGATGTCTGTACTGTAGGATCAAAGTGACGGCAATCCCCAAGGACTTCTCCCAAAGACGGCTGTTATAAACTCTGGGGCACGCCAATACATCGAGACTTATAGTCGTGTATTTATTATCGTTATAATTATTTAATTCAGTGGATGTCTGTAGAATCGAAGTGATGGCAATCGCCAAGGACTTCTCACAAAGAAGTTAAAAACATGGGCGTACACCGGTCTGTCCGACTTACGTCCGACTTACGACTGCCTTATCGAGGTCGTAAATCCTACATAAATCCTACAACGATTTTACAATACGAAGCCGTTCGAGAATGCTGGATACATTCGTAAATCAAGTTGTCCTCTCGAGAATGAGGACCAATGTTGGTGAATGAGGTCCATTGACCATGGGTGTAGAGTAATTTTACAAATGGGGTTTGGGGACTTTCTATTGCATGCTATACTAGACAGGCCCTATTGTAAATCTGCTTCCAACCCTTATTTTCTGTGGCTTTCAGACCCGAGTTGATTTGATAGGCAAGAGACCCAAGGAACATCCACCGGATCCAAACGTCGTCCGATCACAATAAATTCGGCTGGTCGATTCCGCTCGCCGGGAACTAGTTAGGGATCTTTCTGGCTCTCTCCTATTATTATCGTTTTATTGTACCTGGACGTAAACATGTCCAATTAAACGTTCATCTTGCTTCTTCTGGGGGCTTCTGCGTCATGCCTTAATTCCATTAGGCAGTAAATCAAGAGGAAACACAGCTCAGCCTCCTTAAAAAACCTAACCGCAGAGGTGAACAGTCCTTTCCATCTACACGCTCCCAACCCGTATATCATGGGGAAAAGAGAGGGTAAAAAAATCCATCAGTGTAAATTTTCTGTTCAAAATGCATGACAAGTTCTCGGTCATTGGGCCTGAATTTGATTTGGTTGGAAAACAGAGCACTGTCATGGCAGTAAAGCCTCCATTATTGTTTAGATCTTGGTGGCCGATTGGGAGACAGAGGTGTGTTTTAATCTCTTTAGTTCTCCTCAAATTGAATTAGATAAGTGGTTTTGTCATATTTACTTATATAGCTGGTGTTCCCTGCCAGATCACTTGAACTATCTATTCTGTCACTACTTCCAATGCTGTCTGAAGACACCCCACCCCCCACCCTCACAGATCATCTTTTTTGTTGTCATTCTCTGTTGTCTGTCTCCTGTATTTTAAAGCAACGTTGGGCAACGTTTTCTCCCCGTAAACCCTGTCTATGATGCACCGTACTAATAGCAGTCATAATGCATCATAAATATAGTTTAAATAGTTCTAACACAATGCAGTCATAATGCATCATAAATATAGTTTAAAATAGTTCTAACACAATGCAGTCATAATTCAATCCTTGATCCAGTAACCACTAGAGGTTATTTGCCATATTGGTCAAGTCTGATGTAAAGTCTCCGTTCACGTAGATGTTAAAACGTAATACATATTGTTATACAAATTCCACATTGAGAACCGAAATGGTCAAAACAACATATCAGAATTATAAACTTATGATGACGTGACTCAAGATTGTTTTTCACCACTGGCTCTGATTACAGGTTATGTTAAAGTGGCATGTGGTCCAGTTCCACTTGCTCTGATTACAGGTTAAAGTGGCATGTGGTCCAGTTCCACTGGCTCTGATTACAGGTTAAAGTGGCATGCGGTCCAGTTCCACTGGCTCTGATTACAGGTTAAAGTGGCATGTGGTCCAGTTCCACTGGCTCTGATTACAGGTTAAAGTGGCATGTGGTCCAGTTCCAATGGCTCTGATTACAGGTTAAAGTGGCATGTGGTCCAGTTCCACTGGCTCTGATTACAGGTTGAAGTGGCATGTGGTCTATGCAAAACATCTTTCTTTAATTTAACTATAGTAACTGATACTGGTTTGGATACATGTAGTGTAAAAAGTACAAGATGAATGATTGAAAACTTTATTAACAGATTGCAGAATGGGTACAATACAGTACGGCTCAATACAAACAATTGTTAAGAGGATGCAGACCAGAAAAATACTTTTGTCTTGTTTACATCAGGGTCCCCCATTTTCAATTCATTAAGACATTTATGACATACATGACATACAGATAGACAGTACTGTTTCATCAAGTACAGTACTGAAGATGATACTCAAGTAAATCAAAAGTATGTTGGACTGAGTAAAGATACTTATTTACTTTCCACCACTCTTATCTCTCACCATGGGTATCATACACTATGATCTTTGCCTGTAATTGTAAATGATTATGATCTATGATGTTCTACAGTAGACCATTACGAAACCGCTTCATAACGCATCACGAATAGTATTATAAAACACAGTGCACGGTCATAACTACACTTAAAATGCAAGATAAGCCTGTGCTATGTGTCAGAAGTATGATTTATAATGCATTATGGACACATTATATGACTCATAGGAGATGATACCCAACATTGAGCTCCTGAAAAGTTGTTATAGAACACTCATCGATGATGATGATGATGATGATGATGATGATGATGATGAAACATATTATGTGACAGAAATCAGCAGCATACACGGTAAACCCAGGTTTCATGGCTGTGCATCATTATCTTCTCATTCATAATGGTAATGATAGAGAAAACCCTACGTAATCCATCAATTTACCATGTGTTCAATGTTGTCAAGGTGACATTCTAAAAGGTCCAAAGTTGTATTTCCTGAAGCAGTTGGCTAACGCACTAGTTGACAGGAAATACAACATAATTACAGGAAACATACGTCTATATGCCGGTGATGTTTCAGACATCAACTGATAACCGTGTTGGGTTTAGCTGGCTGGGTTCAGTTCTGCTCCGGTTCTCCACTCCACGCGGACGGACCCACACCGTTTAAGTAAGCTAATGGTCGCTGTCGCACCGATGGAACGGGGAAGTCCCATTTGGAAGACAGGCCGGCACTGTAAAAGTGACATGCCTTCATGCAACATTAACTTCCGAGCGAATTGCATGCACAATTGGTTATTAAATGCCCCTAGAGCTTTTTGTTGGAGGCGATAGCTGTCCATTAACCACTTAAGGCAATACATGATACGGCAGTATAGGAGGGCAATTGGAAGATGTAGTGATATATAAAGAATGTTTTTTTTTAAATGTTGGGGCTCGGGATATTTCACTGTTCTTCATTCTATATTATTATTACATGGCGTTTTCACATTCGCCGAAATGCTTGCTTGTGATTGGTCAATAGCCCCCGACAGCGGTGAATTATTTTTTGATAACCACTGGTGATTATTGTTTTTCGCAGCTGGAGTAATCAAGCCCACTGACACACACTGTTTCAGTGCAGCGAATCAGACACACCTGCCGGCTGCCCTCGATAATAATAATCACTTTATTTGGGCTGACAGAGCCACAGAACAACTGCGATTTGTCAAATGAATTAGGTATATTGTTAGTAAGTTAGCCATGTAATAAGCGGGATAATGTATAGCTATACTCGGTCATCATCGCAAAATAATTGACCTTCACTGACGTTTAAAACACCTCGCCGAGGCGGCTCGGTATTTTAAACTCTGTGTCGGTCAATTATTTTGCGACAATGACCTCGTAGCTATACATTATCCCTTACATAATACTGATTTAATTGAATTGTCTTGTTGTTATTGTAATCATTATTGTTGAAGTACTGTCCTGTGATGTCTTGTGTATTATTATTATTATTACTACTGTATTGTGTTGTGTTTTGTTACATGTGAAAATGAAAAAATTTTAATTAAAAAAAAAGTTTAACCCCATCCTAAGCATGGCGCATTAAGGTACAACTGGAGCAAATAGTGGCTCTGTGGTTAGATAGGCCGTCCCGTAATCAGCAGGTCACAGTTTCGATTCCTCTGAGACACCCGGTGTACCCATTCTTGTCAAATGAAACCCCTACCTGCTCCAGGGGTGCCACAAATAGCTACTGGTGACCTTGCACTCTGACCCCCCTGGTGAAATGTGTTTATCAGAGGGATAGGCCTACAGTATGCCAAGACATTTAAATTTAATTACACTGTGTGTACAGGGCTGGTAGAACGCACACGGGTAGACCGCATGCCAACAAGAAAAAAAGGTGCCCTTGTTAACAGACTCGGCTCAGACCAGCCATGCCACAGCCGGCTCGCCATCTGCAGTGATTTTCTCCGTGAGCCGTGAGTGAAATGAACATATACCAGATTATAAAACCATCAAAACTGGATAAACAAACATGTTAGTCGTGTCAGTGAAGGTACAGGTGAAGGGTAGGATGTGCTTTGTCAATTATATACACATGCAGTCCATTTGCAGTGAGGAGAGGAGGGAAAGCAGAGAAAGACACCCAGAGGGGAGGGGTTGTGGGACAGCGAGCGGAGAGACATAGAAAAGAGAATGGTACAGCACAAGGTGATACAACAAAGAGACATTTTCTCTCTCACGGCTGAGAGACTGGTACAAACAGAAACAGAATCGTGGATTTAAAATGTCAGCTTTATATGCGATTATAAAAGAGCAGCAGAGCAGACTGGCACGTGGGTGAATCACTGCTGGTGTGAACAGCCAGCTACTGCTCTACCGCTTGTGTGAACAGCCAGGCTACTGCTCTACCGCTGGTGTGAACAGCCAGGCTACTGCTCTACTGCTGGTGTAAACAACCAGACTACTGTTCTACTGCTGGTGTGAACAACCAGACTACTGCTCTACTGCTGGTGTGAACAACCAGACTACTGCTCTACTGCTGGTGTGAACAACCAGACTACTGCTCTACTGCTGGTGTGAACAACCAGACTACTGCTCTACTGCTGGTGTGAACAACCAGACTACTGCTCTACTGCTGGTGTGAACAACCAGACTACTGTTCTACTGCTGGTGTGAACAACCAGACTACTGCTCTACTGCTGGTGTGAACAACCAGACTACTGCTCTACTGCTGGTGTGAACAGCCAGGCTACTGCTCTACTGCTGGTGTGAACAGCCAGGCTACTGCTCTACTGCTGGTGTGAACAACCAGACTACTGCTCTACTGCTGGTGTGAACAGCCAGGCTACTGTTCTACTGCTGGTGTGAACAGCCAGGCTACTGCTCTACCGCTGGTGTGACAACCAGACTACTGCTCTACCGCTGGTGTGAACAACCAGACTACCTCTCTACTGCTGGTGTGAACAACCAGGCTACTGCTCTACTGCTGGTGTGAACGACCAGACTACTGCTCTACTGCTGGTGTGAACAGCCAAGCTACTGCTCTACTGCTGGTGTGAACAACAGACTACTGCTCTACTGCTGGTGTAAACAACCAGACTACTGCTCTACTGCTGGTGTGAACAACCAGACTACTGCTCTACTGCTGGTGTGAACAACCAGGCTACTGCTCTACTGCTGGTGTAAACAACCAGACTACTGCTCTACTTCTGGTGTGAACAACCAGACTACTGCTCTACTGCTGGTGTGAACAACCAGACTACTGCTCTACTGCTGGTGTGAACAGCCAGGCTACTGCTCTACTGCTGGTGTGAACAACCAGACTAGTGTTCTACTGCTGGTGTGAACAACCAGACTACTGCTGGTGTAAACAACCAGATTAGTGTTCTACTGCTGGTGTGAACAACCAGACTACTGCTCTACTGCTGGTGTGAACAACCAGACTACTGCTCTACTGCTGGTGTGAACAACCAGGCTACTGCTCTACCGCTGGTGTGAACAACCAGACTACTGCTCTACCGCTGGTGTGAACAACCAGGCTACTGCTCTACTGATGGTGTAAACATCCAGATTAGTGTTCTACCGCTGGTGTGAACAGCCAGACTACTGCTCTACTGCTGGTGTGAACAACCAGACTACTGCTCTACTGCTGGTGTGAACAACCAGACTACTGCTCTACTGCTGGTGTGAACAACCAGACTACTGCTCTACTGCTGGTGTTAACAACCAGACTACTGCTCTACTGCTGGTGTGAACAACCAGGCTACTGTTCTACTGCTGGTGTAAACAACCAGATTAGTGTTCTACTGCTGGTGTGAACAACCAGACTACTGCTCTACTGCTGGTGTGAACAACCAGGCGTACTGCTCTACTGCTGGTGTGAACAACCAGACTACTGCTCTACTGCTGGTGTGAACAACCAGACTACTGCTCTACTGCTGGTGTGAACAACCAGGCGTACTGCTTGCATGATCAATTAAAGTTGCAGCTCTCGGGACTCTGCTACTGCGGTAATCAGGCACCATTAACCTGGCAGTGCTGTTAACAAGGTGTTAACGATACTGCGCTCTTGCAGTAGAGGTTTGATTTTTAAGAGCTGGATCTGTACATTTGTGGCACTTTGGGCCCATTGGCCCCGGTCTGTTCCTGGAGTAAGAGTTTGCTCCCTGTCTAAATATGAAAATCTTTTTTTTTCCCCCACTTTTTCTCCTTTTTTTCCCCCACCCGCTAACTCTGCCAATTGAGTTAGTATGACGGCTGGCCCAAGCCGGAGGCAACGCCGACAGCCGGAGTCGAACCCGGTGTCTCTTGCGTTGGTGACGAGCGCAATGTCCGCTGCGCCACCCAGCCGCCTAAATAAATATGTAAATCTTGTAAACCCAGCTGCATGATGTTAAATGGATGCTCCTCATTCAAGTGTCTTAAGAGGGGGTTTTCGATCAGCACAGCAGTGCATGTGGTGGAAGTTCCCATTGTTACAACCCCAGTATGTCTAGGGCAGTGTTTCTCAAAGTGGGGGGCGCGCCCCCCAGGGGGGCGCAGAGGAATGACAGGGGGGCCATGAGATTTATAAAAAAATTAAATAAAAAGATTTTTTTTTTTTTTTTTGGATTCCAGAAAATTATCACTAAAGTGCTATCTGTTGCAGCTGCACTGTTCTCCATGAAAATACCATTTCTCAAAATCTGAAAATCATTATTTAATAAAACACAGAAAAGGATCACCAAGTTCCTCACCAAAAAACCTTTACAGACAACATTGAGACAAAGCTTCCTGACACATCTCCATCCAAACTCTTGGAAGAACTCTTTGAAATCTCATCCGATACCACCTAGAGAGCTAGTTTCAGAGTGTGGTGCAGAGTACCAAGTATCTCATCTCATGATGCAGCAGTTAAGGTGTTGATACCATTCAGCACCACATACAGTATCTGTGTGAAGCTGGCTTTTCATCCATGACAGCTCTGAAAACAAAATATAGGGCCAATTTGAAAGGTCACGATATTGGTGTTATTTCAATCAATTTAAACATGGCCCATTTCATGACTATTTTGTTGGGGCGAGGGGGTGGGGGGGCCCAACATATTTTGGTCCGCCAAAGGGGGGCCTGACAGAAAAAGTTTGAGAAGCACTGGTCTAGGGGAAGGGGTGAATAACATAAAAGATGATTGTGTTGTAATTAGTGATAAATGAACCAAATGATAAATAAAGCAATGCCCACAACAAGTTTAGGTGAAAGAAAGTAATATATTGTGCCTTTTATATATACAAACAAAACATACTAATAGACAATGACAATGGTGGATTTGATACACACAACCAAGGGGAAAAGGGGGGGGGGGGAGAAGGGAAAAGGAGCTTGAATGATGCCAAAGGAATAAACTAAGTAAAACAAAACACAACTAACTCAGTAAGGAATATCTTGTCTACCTATACACAAACACAAAGGTCAAATAAAACCTACTACTCACTACCTACACTGTCTGACTAACCAAACATATGTCCAAAACATACAATGAGTGGCATCACTCCTGACCTAGTGTGTCTAGACAATACTATCACTACGTGTAGCACCAAATGTGTTGGGCCCCTTACCTGCTCCAATTCCCAACCCACACACACTTGTACCAAGTTGGCTAAATATATCAGAGTCAAACATTTAACCAACAGCATAGAGACAAAAAGAAGGGGGTGGAAACAGGAAGTGCTACATGGGTTTTAAAACAAGAGGAGGGCTTCCGATTGGTCAACTGGTGATTTGCTTGATGGCTGGGATGACTGGCTGGTTTCCAATAGTATACAGGAACCTGGATCAGAGTATAGCAGGTGGAGGGAGTGGGAGAGAGAGATAGAGAGAAGGAGAGAGAGAGAAAAAAGAGAGAGAAGGGGGGGGGGGGGGGCACAAAAGTACACACAACATACAACAGCCACATGCTGGAACGTAACATGCATCTTTCCAGCAATAGTGGTCATTGCAGTCTATTCATAGTGTTTGATCGCCAGACATCTTGGCCACAAAGCGACCGGTGATTGTGATTGAGTAGCAAGCGATTATCATTAAATGACAATCGCCGCCAATTGGCACCATATTGTCTGGTGAAACTCCTGAGAATACTATGAAATCTCTCTCTTTTAAAATGTTGGAAAGTTGGAACTGAATGGGTGTATGGTAGACGGGGAACATGTGTCAATCAAATGACCGGGTCATGAGTCGGAAAGGACCATACTGCTCTAAATATTAGTTTTAGACTGTGTACTAATCAGCAAACACATTGTATATATTATATTTTGTATTACCCCTGACCATTTTCGGGCACATTACATTTTGACAATCGTTTTCCTTTTTCTTAATTTTTTTGTATTTTATATATGAATTATTTAGAAGAAACCTACACAAAACTATCTCCAGGCTGTGCTAAGAAATTGGTAGCTGCTTACAAACATCTCTCTATATCTGTCTCTGTCTCTGCCTTTCTCTCCCTCTCTCTCTCTCTCTCTCTCTCTCTCTCTCTCTCTCTCTCTCTCTCTCTCTCTCTCTCTCTCTCTCTCTCTCTCTCTCTCTCTCTCTCTACGTTTGTGAACTCACCACTTTCCTTGGTGCCGTTTTGGTCCAATGTGCATTGAGTCCTCTGACAAGAGGATACCAATTTTTGTCAGATTTCTTTTGTGAATATATTTTATTAACATTTTCAAGTAACACATAATGATCCCAATGCCCACTCAAATTACACCCCCACACGCATACTGTATATCTAAATGTATAATTAATAAATAAATATATAAGGAAAAAATAGGGGAGCTAGAGACACCCAGGGGATAATCTCGTTCAGGAGTTTTTTTGCGAGATTGCTCACGTAGGTTAGGAAGTACTGCCATCTGCTGCAGTGAACTCCTCTGGGGAGCCTCCGAGTGTAAACTTGATTTCCTCTAACTTAATAAAGAACATAATGTCCTCCAAGAGGCTACCAATTTGTTAGCATGACCGGGAAATGAATTTAGCGTAAGTTTATCACCGTACCGGTATGGTCATTTTTTCTCTCTAAACGAAACCCACCGTGAATCTAAATTTGCACCTGTGACTGTGGGAAACGGGGTTACCTAATCAGTGACTCAAGATGCACTCGCTGGAGCTGCTCTGCTGACAATGAATGAGACTTGTGTCATAGACTCGTGTCTTTACCTAGAGCGACGGCGTAGGGATAGTATGGGTCCATTCCCTCCGGCCGGCACCACGGTCAGGTCACGGGTCTTCTCTTCTCTTCTCTTCTCTTCTCTTCTCTTCTCTTCTCTTCTCTTCTCTTCTCTTCTCTTCTCTTCTCTTCTCTTCTCTTCTCTTCTCTTCTCTTCTCTTCTCTCTCTTCTCCTCTCCTCTCCTCTCTCCTCTCCTCTCCTCTCCTCTCCTCTCTCTCCTCTCCTCTCCTCTCTCCTCTCCTCTCGTCTCGTCTCGTCTCGTCTCGTCTCGTCTCGTCTCGTCTCGTCTCGTCTCGTCTCGTCTCGTCTCGTCTCGTCTCGTCTCGTCTCGTCTCTCTCTCTCTCTCCTCTCCTCTCCTCTCCTCTCCTCTCCTCTCCTCTCCTCTCCTCTCTCTCCTCTCCTCTCTTCTCTTCTCTTCTCTTCTCTCTCTTCTCTTTCTCTTCTCTTCTCTTCTCTTCTCTCTCTCTTCTCTTCTCTTCTTGGCTGGTGACCCTAATGTTAATGTCAGAACATTCCTGTGACCCCATGGTTTAAATTAAAATGCATGAAATTGGCATGTTCACATGGGACACATTTACACAGAGTGGCCTAAACAATGATTTATTCCTCTGTGGGACAGAAGTCAAGCTGCTGTTGTCAGCTTGCACTGTGGTTTCTGTACAGTGTAAATACTTTCGGCTGTGGTCAAAATGGCCATCGGCCATTCCAGTCTTCTTAGTTTCAGATATACTGTATAAACTCATAATAGTCATATAGAAACATGAGCCCCAGGGGTTCAAGTTTCACGTTTCTTTATCAGTTGTCATACCGAAATACAGAATACTTTGCATGAAATGCTTCTTTCTGTTTTGCTCCTTAGAGTGTGCAGCTTGATAATAAAAAGATAGTGTAAAATAAGTATAATATAAGTATAAAATAGAAAGTCAAGTACGTAAACAAGTGTAAACAACAAAGATGTTTAATATACCTATATACAGTATATGTACAGTATATACAGTGCAGGTACTAACAGTACAGTGTAGAAATGGTGAGGTATAGCTTAGCTTGTGGTGCCACCTTGTGGTGGTGAGGTGCAATGAGGTGCAATAAGGAATGAGATTGATGTGCAAATTTCCTTACCAATAAATATAAAGTGTGTTAGTGTCTAAAGTGGTAAAGTGGGTACTACAGTGTGTTGTTTATTTAAAGTAAGTGTGTGCGTGTGGATGTGTGTGCTGGGTGTATTGATGGTTTGTTATTGTTCATTGTTCATTGAGCATCCTGATGGCCTGGGGATAGAAGCTCCTTCTGAGTCTCTCTGTGCTTGCCATGAGACTCCGGTATCACTTGCCTGACCGCAGCAGTTCAAAGAGGCAGTTGTTTGGGTGGCTGGGGTCTTTGATTATTCTCTTAGTCTTACCCATGCAGCGCTTGTTGTAAATGTCTTGGAGAGTGGGAAGCCCACCTCCAATTGTGCGTTCTGTCTAGTCTGCTACGGTCTTGTGCAATGCTATTCCCAAACCAGGAGGTGATATTGCCAGTCAGGATGTTCTCTATTGTGCATGAGTAGAAGTTCTTGAGGATGTGATATCGGAAATTATCGGTATCGGTTTACATTTTTATTTTATTTTATTTATTTATTTATTTTTACATTTATTTAACCTTTATTGACCCAGGCAAGCAAGTAAGAACAAATTATTATTTTATTTATTGTCAAAGTATGCATAATGTTGTGTTAATTACACGAAAAGAGATATGTTAATTACCTGAAATTATTCTGTTTTTTTGGGGGGGAAACCCTGCATATATCGGTATCGGTTGATATCAGTATCGGAAATTAAGAGTTGGACAATATCGGTATATCGGTATCGGTAAAAAAGCCAATATCGAGCATCCCTACTTAAAACTGTTCACTCTCTCAACCGGTGCCCCGTCGATGCTGAGGGGGCTGTAGTCCCTGACCCCTGACCTCCTAAAGTCCACAATCATCCACATATTTTGTTTAGCTGACGTTGGGTTGCTGTGGTAACTGTGGTGTAAACTATTAACGAGTTGGTCGCAGTCAACCAGCACCTGGTAACGGGGCTGACCCTTTAGCTCAGCTGGTTAGTGCGGCCGCGTGTGGATCCTATGGTCCCAGGTTCAAATCCACCTGGTAAACGTGGTGTTGTTGTCCAGCAGGGAGCACGCTGTCCTCCATGACTCGGCAGTAACGACACCCCCATTACCGTGACAGGGACACCGTACGGTTGACAGAGTGCCGCCGTTCGGATGAGACGCTAAACCGAGGTCCTGACTCACCGCGGTCGTTAAAGAACGCATGATGTCTGTCATAAAGAGTAGGAGGTTCCCCGAGGTTCCTGGCCAAATTCCCAATCAGGTCTCTGACAAAGGCCACCTAATCATCCCTCTCCTTAATTGGCTGATATCAATCCTTGTCTCCCGAGGCTTTTAGCCGTTGTGTGTGTGTGTGTGTGTGTTGTGTGCCGGTGCCAGTGTATGGAAGCCCTTGTGCCCACGTAGCCCAAGGTTGAGCGCTATGTACACTGGTGGCAAAGGAGGCACTTTGCACTCATTGTGAAGTGCATTGGGCGTCTACAAACGCAGTGGTTCGTTCATTCGTGACGGGGAAACGTCTGCTGTAAGAACTCTTGACCCAAATAATTCGTCCAAAATGGCTGACCACTCAATTAATTTGGACGGGCGAGTAGGAAATTCTCAAAACAAACAACTTCTCAGTCTTCTTCTCTCCCTTTACCGTAAGAATCAGCCCTTGTGTAATATACCATTAGCTCCAAAATGTCATTGGCTACAAAACGGTCAATCATTTTCACAGTTAGAAGTGACTGGTCCATTCAGGGCCAGCCGAAACCGGATGTGGGCACTTGTCCGAATCTGACACTTGTTGGTTGTTTGGTCTTGTAACCTGAGATTGGAAGCATGTAATAGGTCGGGTAGGGTGTCAATCGAACGGCTGCCATTTTAGCTTTCCAACATGCGTTGGTTGATGGGCAAAAATACAGCCTTAAGCCAACAGACAAGGGCAAAGTGCTGCGACGTGCATGCGCGCGTGACGTGATGTTTAGGAGGTTAAAAAGCTGGGTGACATTTGCGGTAAACAATTCTGCGATAGAGACACATTTCCCATTTTCAAAGTCTTTTGCATCTCATTCCAACTGCTGGGAGCAGCGAATTGGAAGGAGATTTGACCGAAGCAAGTGTTAACACGGGGAACATCTACCCAGATATGGTGAGCAGCTCTGGTGTTATAGGGAGCAGATGACGATTTTAGCCCGTGTATCAAATAAGGAGGGGTCAGACCTAAGGAGGGTTTTGTAAATGAGTGTAAGACCATTATTTCTCGTTGATAGTTTAACATTCGATTGCCAATGGAACAATCCCAGAAAAGTTCTCAACGTCACAAACTGCAATCACAGGAGACAGATGACGGTTAATTTCGTCCACATCATATAAAAAATAAACATTTGGTTTTTGGTGAATTTTCCCTTTTCAACTCCTGCTTTTATTTATGCACATAATGGGTATCATGTGTACACCATCTGTCCAGGCTCTTTTATTTATATAACAATACTTATTGACAAGGGTATCTGTCAGTGTCAGGTAGAGACGCTGTCTGGTCTGGCTGATAGATGCTCTATGGATCGGCTCCATGGTGGGTGGTTCATTGTCAGTGATCCAGTCAATTAGCATACTGGGGTTAAAGCAGGTAGACCGCTGGAGGGGGGAATCAATGCCCCCATAAATCTGCAGCAGAAAAAGGGTGTCCTAATAAAACATTAAAGAAAAAGGAGGCAAACTGGGGGCCATAAATGTGGTTTGGCATACTGAAATATGGGTGTTTTTATTTTAACAGGGTCATTTTGAATTAAAACGTTATGGCTCAATTCCCCCGCCCGAGGTTTTAAAATAATTTACCCCAGTGCATTCAGGCGTGGCATTTGGACAGCTCTATAAGGTTATGCTTTTCAGAGAAAAAACTTGTCTATCTATTTATTTATTCATTCATTTATACATTTTTTAGTAGACGGTACACAATCAATTTGAGACCCGTCTTGTGTTGTTTGTGTGCAGGATTCGAAGGGAACGATTGCCTCCGTGGATATGGATCTCTGTTTATCTGGAATGTGCCAGGAACATGCATTGAATTGCACAGAGACTGAGGACGGACAGAATGTCATTTGCATGTGTGAAACAGGTAAGCCAGGGGCCTGTTTCTATCATGTCATACGTGATTACATGTAGAGGTGGAAAGAGCCCCACTCCATGAGATATGACTGAGATGAACAAGACGCTTGCATAACCCTTCCTCTGTCTAACCCTCTCTCTCTCTCTAACCCTCTATCAATCCCTCTAACTCTCTACATTTACATTTAGTCATTTAGCTCGATGCTTTTATCCAAAGTGACTTACAAGTTCTGTACGACAAGTCATCAGGAAGGGCACAACTCTATCAGCTGAGTAACAATGTTCATCAATGTGTTGAGTGCTACAGTGTAGGTTAGTTTATTAGGACAAGTCCATGACAGTAAGGTTAGTTAGGGTTAGACCTTTTTAAAAAAGATCTTTTTTTTAGATAATGGTTGAAGAAGTGCGTCGATGGTGAAAGATTGGACGGGTTTCAGCTGTCCTAACTGGGGTGGGTAGTTCATTCCACCATTGTGGGGCAAGGACTGAGAAAAGGCATCCCTCTATCCATCCCTCTCTCTCTAATCCTCTATACATCCCCCTCTCTCTAACCCTCTATCCATCCCTCTCTCTAACCCTCTATCCAGCCCTCTCTCTAACTCTCTATCCCTCTCTATCCCTCTCCATCCCTCTCTCTATCTCTATCCCTATCTCTAACCCTCTATCCATCCCTCTCGCTAACTACTGTATCTATCCCTCTCTCTAACCCGTTATCCACCCCCTCTCTCTAACTCTCTATTCCTCTCTCCATCCCTCTCTCTAACCCTCTATCCATCCATCTAACCCTCTATCCATCCCTCTCACTCTCTCCATCCCCCTAACTCTCTATCCATCCCTCTCTCTAACCCTCTATCCATCCCTGTCTATAATCCTGTATCCATCTCTCCCTAGCCCTCTCTCATTTACAAAGTGATGGTCAATGTTGTGTGTTAGTGTGGTCTGTGTTGAGTGAACATACCTCATCACACAGAACACTATAAAACTTCAGGATTGGAAGGAAGGAAAATAAATTGAGTCATGAATGCAGGGGAGTCATGATCTATAGACTCTCATATGCAAACATTGAACTGGTCTTCCCCCTCATGTTTCTCTTGGGGTGTGACAGTCCATCGACAGCTGAAACCGTTATTTATGTAGTCGGGTCACATTGTGAGTAAAACATTTTTGGGGGTGTTTTCTTTTTTTTTTATTTCTTTTTTGCTCTTAGACAGAATCTCAGCACTCAGGCTCACTTCCTTTGATCATGGCTGTACGCAAGCAACACAAAATAAATATGATGTTACCGGAGTGAGTCAAGTAACAACAATTTATTCCTGCATGCAATTAACCCAAGCTACTACTAAAAGCGACTACTTAAAATGAAAATATTTTCATGCCAAACGGATCATTATTCCGTCAGGACTTTCTATGCTTGCTCCCAGAGCCAGAGAGACCTGACATCTCCTTTTTCTCCCCCCTTTCATCCGGGGGATGGTTATTATACATAGTCGTTCATGTAAACCCAATCAATAACTGCAACTTCATTACTCCTGCCGCACTTATGCTTGGCATGTGTCAGAGTGACAGATTATGTGTGATTTCTTATGTAAATGAAAGCCATCCAAGGTGATCCGCTCTCCCACCGTATCACTTCTCAAGGGCACCGCCCCCCCCCCCCCCCCCCCCCCCCCCTCCACCTCCAACAGAGACGCTGGCGGTAAGAGTATCAGTTTGCCACTTGCTTTGCATCCATATCGCTGTCATACCTCAACTGCCAGTGTGTAAACCCTTAATGGGAATATGTCTCGCATTGCAAAACATGTAGTACCGCCCCCGCTTGTTATGATAACCGTGACTTCAGTTCAGTGATTCATGTTATATGGAATGATGTGTCATAGGCGTCAGTCAGTGGGGGGGTTGGAGGGGTGGGGTGGGGTGGGGTGCGGTGCGGTTCGAGGGGGCGATGGGGGGGGGGGGGGGGGGTGTTATCACTGAATTCTTCCTCGGAATGGAAGTTGTTGGGAAACGGCCGTTTTTCCAAACTGATTTTGGAAAAGGTCCCATAGTTATAATGGAGAATGGGTTTTGTTTTGTCTAGTATATCATCATATTTGTATTGACATTTTCAAAATGTTTGTCTTTATAGCAACTTAAATAAGAATACAGACATTGGAAAGAAAAAAAAAGAACAATCAAAACTGTATATACAAAAATGAATAATAATTAAGTAAACCTACATAAACAGGCAGCTGCTTCAGTTATGTGGGACGTCCATCTTCTTTTTCGACTATTCCACAAATGAACCAGATTTTCCGAAACGTATCCGAGGATCCTCAAACTGACGAAAGAAGGATCAGTCTTCTTACTAACAGTGTGACACATTGAAGTTTAGTTCCAGAAAGATTCTCATTGTTTTCCCCTCCTATGCCACATTGACAGTGTTTTGAAGATTGAACTCCAGTAAGTGGACTGGTTAGGACACTGCCAGAATGAGTGTGCTGGAGATTTTATTTTATTTTATTTTATTTTATTTTATTTTATTTTATTTTATTTTATTTTATTGATGGATTAAAAACACACAACAAGGATCCAAAGGATAAAATGAGAGAGTAAAACCCTTATTTCCGTCATGGTCCCAGGGCTGTTAGGCCACAACAAAAACACGACAATAACACAAAACCCATACATTTAAAACATTAGAAGACTAACCTATAGCTAAAATTGTATACCCCACAATAACTAAAAACTGATTGGAAACCCATTCAAACTATAGGGGGCTATTCCGCCCATCTGGTGCCCACGACCTCTGCTCCAGGTTCCATGTCTTTTTCCAGGACAAGGTCAATACCATCTACCAGCAGCTAGCAGTGCCCCCCTCCTCCCCCTCACCTGCTCCTCCCCCTGGGTGCCCCCCCCCCCCAATGCAGCCTCTCCTCCTTCTCCCCGGTAAATGGTCCCCAAGTTGTCAAGCTCATAGCCTCAGCCAAAGCCTCCACCTGCTCACTTGACCCCATGCCTACCACCCTGGTCAAGATCTGCCTCCCTGCTCTCTGCCCCACCATGGTCAACATCATCAACTCCTCATTTGAATCTGGTCTCGTCCCCCCCTGCTTCAAAACAGCCTCCGTCACCCCCATCATTAAGAAACCCGGCCTCGACCCAGACGAGCTAAACAACTTCCGTCCGATCTCCAACCTTCCTTTCCTTAGCAAAATCTTGGAAAGAGCAGTGGCCGCCCAACTCCAACAATACATGTCCAACCATGAGCTCTATGAGCCTTTTCAATCCGGCTTCAGAACTCAACACAGCACAGAGACCGCCCTCATCAAAATTACCAACGACCTCCTCCTTGCAGCTGACTCTGGCCACATAAGCATCCTCATCCTCCTTGACCTTTCTGCAGCATTCGACACAGTCTCCCACTCCATCCTCCTCAACCGCCTATCCAACAACCTCGGCATCACTGGCTCAGCACTCTCCTGGTTTCAATCCTACCTCACCACCCGGACACAGTTCATCACCATCGGCGACTCCAGTTCCACCCCGGCCCCAGTCAACCAAGGCGTCCCACAAGGCTCCGTACTTGGCCCAATCCTATTCACCATCTACATGCTCCCCCTTGGTCAGATCATCCGCCGCCATGGCCTCAACTTCCACTCCTATGCCGACGACACTCAACTCTACCTCTCCACCAAACCATCCACCCATCTCCCCCCACACTCCCTTATCAACTGCCTGCACGAAATAAAAACCTGGATGTCATCAAATTTCCTCAAGCTCAACAACAATAAAACCGAGCTCATGGTTGTGGCACCCAAGGCCCTGCTCCGGAAGGTTGGGGATCTCACCCTCAACATTGACGGCTGCTCCATCTCCCCATCCCCTAAGGTCCGCAACCTGGGCGTTATCCTGGACTCCACCCTTTCCTATCAATCCCATGTAAATTCCCTCACCAAATCCGCCTTCTTTCACCTCCGAAACATTTCCAGACTCCGACCATCACTTTCCGACACCACAGCTGAGACCCTCATCCACGCCTTCGTCACCTCCCGCCTGGACTACTGCAACGGGGTCCTGTCCGGGGTCCCAAGCAAAACCCTGGACAGGCTCCAGTATGTTCAAAATTCAGCTGCCAGGGTTCTAACCCGCACCAAACCCTGGCAGCACATCACCCCCATCCTCATCCAGCTCCACTGGCTCCCCATCAAATCCCGCATCACCTACAAAACCCTCCTGCTCACCTACAAATCCCTTCACGCCCTGGCACCTCAGTACCTCACTGACCTCCTCCACCCCTACACTCAGTCACGGTCCCTGCGATCCACGGACACTGGTCAGCTCTCCATCCCCCGAACCAGACTGCGGACGTTCGGGGACAGAGCTTTCAGTGTGGCAGCTCCCACCCTCTGGAACTCCCTCCCCGCAGAACTCCGCACCACCCCAACTCTGGACTCATTTAAAAAACTGCTCAAAACCCACCTCTTCAACCTGGCCTTCAACCCCTAACTTTCTCACTTTATATGTATGTGTTGTGTCTGTCCACTATGTTTGTTGACTTGTTATCTCCCCCCCCCCCCCCCCCCCCCTTATGTAAAGCGACCTTGGGTCCTCTGAAAGGCGCTATATAAAACGAAGTATTATTATTATTATTATTATTATTATTCCTCTATTCTGTCCATGAGCCCCTTCCTGACGCTTCTCTTGAAGCTGTGGAGGCTTGAGCTCTGCTTGATGGGGATAGGCAGCTTGTTCCAATCCTGGGCTCCAGAGAAAGTAAAGACTGGAGCCCAGCCGGAGAAAGACTGCATCTGTCTACATTTGGGAACATTTGAGAGAGTTTGTTTAAAAAATTAAATAAAATGCAGGTGATGCAGAATCTTAAATTGAATAAGGCTGTGTCGGGCACAAATTGAGCCCATTCTAAGGCCTCTCCCAATTGTGCTGTCAACA
>NC_140173.1:141158897-141188085 GCF_963971535.1 Notolepis coatsorum
GGACTGTCACACCAAGAGAAACATGAGGGGGAAGACCAGTTCAATGTTTGCATAATTATGAGAGTCTATAGATCATGACTCCCCTGCATTCATGACTCAATTTATTTTCCTTCCTTCCAATCCTGAAGTTTTATAGTGTTCTGTGTGATGAGGTATGTTCACTCAACACGACCACACTAACACACAACATTGACCATCACTTTGTAAATGAGAGAGGGCTGGAGAGATGGATACAGGATTATAGACAGGGATGGATAGAGGGTTAGAGAGTTAGAGGGATGGATAGAGAGTTAGAGGGATGGAGAGAGTGAGAGGGATGGATAGAGGGTTAGATGGATGGATAGAGGGTTAGAGAGAGGGATGGAGAGAGGAATAAAGAGTTAGAGAGAGGGGTGGATAACGGGTTAGAGAGAGGGATAGATACAGTAGTTAGCGAGAGGGATGGATAGAGGGTTAGAGATAGGGATAGAGATAGAGAGAGGGATGGAGAGGGATAGAGAGGGATATAGAGTTAGAGAGAGGGCTGGATAGAGGGTTAGAGAGAGGGATGGATATAGGGTTAGATAGAGGGATGTATAGAGGATTAGAGAGAGAGGGATGGATAGAGGGATACCTTTTCTCAGTCCTTGCCCCACAATGGTGGAATGAACTACCCACCCCAGTTAGGACAGCCGAAACCCATCCAATCTTTCGCCGTCGACTAAAGACGCACTTCTTCAACCATTATCTAAAAAAGTCTAACCCTAACTAACCTTACTGTCATGCACTTGTCCTAATAAACTAACCTACACTGTAACACTCAACACTTTGATGAACATTGTTACTCAGCTGATAGAGTTGTGCCCTTCCTGATGACTTGTCGTACAGAACTTGTAAGTCACTTTGGATAAAAGCATCAGCTAAATGACTAAATGTAAATGTAGAGAGTTAGAGGGATTGATAGAGGGTTAGAGAGAGAGAGAGGGTTAGACAGAGGAAGGGTTATGCAAGCGTCTTGTTTGTTCATCTCAGTCATATCTCATGGAGTGGGCTCTTTCTACCTCTACATGTAATCACGTATGACATGATAGAACAGGCCCCTGGCTTACCTGTTTCACACATGCAAATTACATTCTGTCCGTCCTCAGTCTCTGTGCAATTCAATGCATGTTCCTGGCACATTCCAGATAAACAGAGATCCATATCCACGGAGCAATCGTTCCCTTCGAATCCTGCACACAAACAACACAAGACGGGTCCCAAATTGATTGTGTACCGTCTACTAAAAAATGTATAAATGAATGAATAAATAAATAGATAGACAAGTTTTTTCTCTGAAAAGCATAACGAACAATGTAAAGGACATACTTATAGAGCTGTCAAAATGCCACGCCTGAATGCACTGGGGTAAATTATTTTAAAACCTCGGGCGGGGGAATTGAGCCATAACGTTTTTAATTCAAAATGACCCTGTTAAAATAAAAACACCCATATTTCAGTATGCCAAACCACATTTATGGCCCCCAGTTTGCCTCCTTTTTCTTTAATGTTTTATTAGGACACCCTTTTTCTGCTGCGGATTTATGGGGGCATTGATTCCCCCCTCCAGCGGTCTACCTGCTTTAACCCCAGTATGCTAATTGACTGGATCACTGACAATGAACCACCCACCATGGAGCCGATCCATAGAGCATCTATCAGCCAGACCAGACAGCGTCTCTACCTGACACTGACAGATACCCTTGTCAATAAGTATTGTTATATAAATAAAAGAGCCTGGACAGATGGTGTACACATGATACCCATTATGTGCATAAATAAAAGCAGGAGTTGAAAAGGGAAAATTCACCAAAAACCAAATGTTTATTTTTTTTTATATGATGTGGACGAAATTAACCGTCATCTGTCTCCTGTGATTGCAGTTTGTGACGTTGAGAACTTTTCTGGGATTGTTCCATTGGCAATCGAATGTTAAACTATCAACGAGAAATAAATGGTCTTACACTCATTTACAAAACCCTCCTTAGGTCTGACCCCTCCTTATTTGATACACGGGCTAAAATCGTCGTCTGCTCCCTATAACACCAGAGCTGCGCTCACCATATCTGGATAGATGTTCCCCGTGTTAACACTTGCTTCGGTCAAACCTCCTTCCAATTCGCTGCTCCCAGCAGTTGGAATGAGATGCAAAAGACTTTGAAAATGGGAAAATGTATCCCCCTCACTACTTTTAAGGACTCTATCGCAGAATTGTTTACCGCAAATGTCACCCAGCTTTTTAACCTCCTAAACATCACGTCACGCGCGCATGCACGTCGCAGCACTTTGCCCTTGTCTGTTGGCTTAAGGCTGTATTTTTGCCCATCAACCAACACATGTTGGAAAAGCTAAAATGGCAGGCGTTCGATTGACACACTACCCGACCTATTACATGCTTCCAATCTCAGGTTACAAGACCAAACAACCAACGAGGGTCAGTTTCGGACAAGTGCCCACATCCGGTTTCGGCTGGCCCTGAATGGACCAGTCACCTCTAACTGTGAAAATGATTGACCGTTTTTGTAGCCAATGACATTTTGGAGCTAATGGTATATTACACAAGGGCTGATTCTTTCGGTAAAGGGAGAGAAGAAGACTGAGAAGTTGTTTGTTTTGAGAATTTCCTACTCGCCCGTCCAAATTAATTGAGTGGTCGGCCATTTTGGAAGAATTATTTGGGTCAAGAGTTCTTACAGCAGACGTTTCCCCGTCACGAATGAACGAACCACTGCGTTTGTAGACGCCCAATGCACTTCACAATGAGTGCAAAGTGCCTCCTTTGCCACCAGTGTACATAGCGCTCAACCTTGGGCTACGTGGGCACAAGGGCTTCCATACACTGGCACCGGCACACAACACACACACACACACACACAACGGCTAAACGCCTCGGGAGACAAGGATTGATATCAGCCAATTAAGGAGAGGGATGATTAGGTGGCCTTTGTCGGAGACCTGATTGGGAATTTGGCCAGGAACCTCGGGGAACCTCCTACTCTTTATGACAGACATCCTGCGTTCTTTAACGACCGCGGTGAGTCAGGACCTCGGTTTAGCGTCTCATCCGAACGGCGGCACTCTGTCAACCGTACGGTGTCCCTGTCACGGTAATGGGGGTGTCGTTACTGCCGAGTCATGGAGGACAGCGTGCTCCCTGCTGGACAACAACACCACGTTTACCAGGTGGATTTGAACCTGGGACCATAGGATCCACACGCGGCCGCACTAACCAGCTGAGCTAAAGGGTCAGACCCGTTACCAGGTGCTGGTTGACTGCGACCAACTCGTTAATAGTTTACACCACAGTTACCACAGCAACCCAACGTCAGCAAAACAAAAGTGATGATTGTGGACTTTAGGAGGTCGGGGGTCAGGGACTACAGCCCCATCAGCATCGACGGGGCACCGGTTGAGAGAGTGAACAGTTTTAAGTAGGGATGCTCGATATTGGCTTTTTTACCGATACCGATATTGTCCAACTCTTAATTTCCGATACTGATATCAACCGATACCGATATATGCAGGGTTTCCCCCCCAAAAAAACGGAATAATTTCAGGTAATTAACATATCTCTTGTCGTGTAATTAACACAACATTATGCATACTTTGACAATAAATAAAATAATATTTTGTTCTTACCTGCTTGCCTGGGTAAATAAAGGTTAAATAAATGTAAAAATAAATAAATAAATAAAATTAAATTAAAAATGTAAACCGATACCGATATTTTCCGATATCACATCCTCAAGAACTTCTACTCATGCACAATAGAGAGCATCCTGACTGGCAATATCACCTCCTGGTTTAGGAATAGCATTGCACAAGACCGTAGCAGACTACAGAGAGTGGCCCGTTCAGCCGAACGCACAATTGGAGGTGGGCTTCCCACTCTCCAAGACATTTACAACAAGCGCTGCATGGGTAAGGCTAAGAGAATAATCAAAGACCCCAGCCACCCAAACAACTGCCTCTTTGAACTGCTGCGGTCAGGCAAGTGATACCGGAGTCTCATGGCAAGCACAGAGAGACTCAGAAGGAGCTTCTATCCCCAGGCCATCAGGATGCTCAATGAACAATGAACAATAACAAACCATCAATACACCCACAGCACACACATCCACACGCACACTTACTTTAAATAAACAACACACTGTAGTACCCACTTTACCACTTTAGACACTAACACACTTTATATTTATTGGTAAGGAAATTTGCACATCAATCTCATTCCTCATTGTACCTCATTGCACCTCACCACCACAAGGTGGCACCACAAGTTAAACTATACCTCACCATTTCTACACTGTACTGTTAGTACCTGCACTGTATATACTGTATATATACTGTATATAGGTATATTAAACATCTTTGTTGTTTACACTTGTTTACGTACTTGACTTTCTATTTTATACTTATATTATACTTATTTTACACTATCTTTTTATTATCTAGCACACTCTAAGGAGCAAAACAGAAAGAAGCATTTCATGAAAAGTATTCTGTATTTCTGTATGACAACTAATAAAGAAACTTGAAACTTGAACCCCTGGGGCTCATGTTTCTATATGACTATTATGAGTTTATACAGTATATCTGAAACTAAGAAGACTGGAATGGCCGATGGCCATTTTGACCACAGCCGAAAGTATTTATACTGTACAGAAACCACAGTGCAAGCTGACAACAGCAGCTTGACTTCTGTCCCACAGAGGAATAAATCATTATTGTTTAGGCCACTCTGTGTAAATGTGTCCCATGTGAACATGCCAATTTCATGCATTTTAATTTAAACCATGGGGTCACAGGAATGTTCTGACATTAACATTAGGGTCACCAGCCAAGAAGAGAAGAGAAGAGAAGAGAAGAGAAGAGAAGAGAAGAGAGGAGAAGAGAGGAGAGGAGAGGAGAGGAGAGGAGAGGAGAGGAGAGGAGAGGAGAGGAGAGGAGACGAGACGAGACGAGACGAGACGAGAGGAGAGGAGAGGAGAGGAGAGGAGAGGAGAGGAGAGGAGAGGAGAGGAGAGGAGAGGAGAGGAGAGAAGAGAAGAGAAGAGAAGAGAAGAGAAGAGAAGAGAAGAGAAGAGAAGAGAAGAGAAGAGAAGAGAAGAGAAGAGAAGAGAAGAGAAGAGAAGAGAAGAGAAGACCCGTGACCTGACCGTGGTGCCGGCCGGAGGGAATGGACCCATACTATCCCTACGCCGTCGCTCTAGGTAGAGACACGAGTCTATGACACAAGTCTCATTCATTGTCAGCAGAGCAGCTCCAGCGAGTGCATCTTGAGTCACTGATTAGGTAACCCCGTTTCCCACAGTCACAGGTGCAAATTTAGATTCACGGTGGGTTTCGTTTAGAGAGAAAAAAATGACCATACCGGTACGGTGATAAACTTACGCTAAATTCATTTCCCGGTCATGCTAACAAATTGGTAGCCTCTTGGAGGACATTATGTTCTTTATTAAGTTAGAGGAAATCAAGTTTACACTCGGAGGCTCCCCAGAGGAGTTCACTGCAGCAGATGGCAGTACTTCCTAACCTACGTGAGCAATCTCGCAAAAAAACTCCTGAACGAGATCTCTTAATTATCCCCCTGGGTGTCTCTAGCTCCCCTATTTTTTCCTTATATAATTATTTATTAATTATACATTTAGCTATACAGTATGCGTGTGGGGGTGTAATTTGAGTGGGCATTGGGGTTGGGATCATTATGTGTTACTTGAAAATGTTAATAAAATATATTCACAAAAGAAATCTGACAAAAATTGGTAGCCTCTTGTCAGAGGACTCAATGCACATTGGACCAAAACGGCACCAAGGAAAGTGGTGAGTTCACAAACGTAGAGAGAGAGAGAGAGAGAGAGAGAGAGAGAGAGAGAGAGAGAGAGAGAGAGAGAGAGAGGGAGAGAAAGGCAGAGACAGAGACAGATATAGAGAGATGTTTTTAAGCAGCTACCAATTTCTTAGCACGGCCTGGAGATAGTGTTGTGTAGGTTTCTTCTAAATAATTCATATATAAAATACAAAAAAATTAAGGAAAAACGATTGTCAAAATGTAATGTGCCCGAAAATGGTCAGCGGTAATACAAAATATAATATATACAATGTGTTTGCTGATTAGTACACAGTATAAAACTAATATTTAGAGCAGTATGGTCCTTTCCGACTCATGACCCGGTCATTTGATTGACACATGTTCCCCGTCTACCATACACCCATTCAGTTCCAACTTTCCAACATTTTAAAAGAGAGAGATTTCATAGTATTCTCAGGAGTTTCACCAGTCAATATGGTGCCAATTGGCGGCGATTGTCATTTAATGATAATCGCTTGCTACTCAATCACAATCACCGGTCGCTTTGTGGCCAAGATGTCTGGCGATCAAACACTATGAATAGACTGCAATGACCACTATTGCTGGAAAGATGCATGTTACGTTCCAGCATGTGGCTGTTGTATGTTGTTTGTACTTTTGTGCCCCCCCCCCCCCCCCCCTTCTCTCTCTCTCTTTCTCTCTCTCTCTCCTTCTCTCTATCTCTCTCTCCCACTCCCTCCACCTGCTATACTCTGATCCAGGTTCCTGTCCTTCATCAGGATACTAATTGGAAACCAGCCAGTCATCCCAGCCATCAAGCAAATCACCAGTTGACCAATCGGAAGCCCTCCTCTTGTTTTAAAACCCATGTAGCACTTCCTGTTCCCACCCCCTTCTTTTTGTCTCTATGCTGTTGGTTAAATGTTTGACTCTGATATATTTAGCCAACTTGGTACAAGTGTATGTGAGTGTGTGGGTTGGGAATTGGAGCAGGTAGGGGGCCCAACACATTTGGTGCTACACGTAGTGATAGTATTGTCTAGACACACTAGGTCAGGAGTGATGCCACTCATTGTATGTTTTGGACATATGTTTGGTTAGTCAGACAGTGTAGGTAGTGAGCAGTAGGTTTTATTTGACCTTTGTGTTTGTGTATAGGTAGACAAGATATTCCTTACTGAGTTAGTTGTGTTTTGTTTTACTTACTTTGGCATCATTCAAGCTCCTTTTCCCTTCTCCCCCCCCCCCCCCCCATTTTCCCCTTGGTTGTGTGTATCAAATCCACCATTGTCATTGTCTATTAAGCCTGTTTTGTTTGTATATATATAAAAGGCACAATATATTACTTTCTTTCACCTAAACTTGTTGCGGGCATTGCTTTATTCATCATTTGGTTCATGTATCACTAATTACAACACAATCATCTTTTATGTTATTCACCCCTTCCCCTAGACATACTGGGGTTGTAACAATGGGGAACTTCCACCACATGCACTGCTGTGCTGATCGAAAACCCCCGTCTTAAGACACTTGAATGAGGAGCATCCATTTAACATCATGCAGCTGGGTTTACAAGATTTACATATTTATTTAGGCGGCTGGGTGGCGCCGCGGACATTGCGCTCGTCACCAACGCAAGAGACACCGGGTTCGACTCCGGCTGTCGGCGTTGCCTCCGGCTTGGGCCGGCCGTCATACTAACTCAAGTGGCAGAGTTAGCGGGTGGGGAAAAAAAAGGAGAAAAAGTGGAGAAAAAAAAAAGATTTTCATATTTAGACGGGGAGCAAACTCTTACGCCGGGAACAGACCGGGGCCAATGGGCCCAAAGTGCCACAAATGTACAGATCCAGCTCTTAAAAATCAAACCTCTACTGCAAGAGTGCAGTATCGTTAACACCTTGTTAACAGCACTGCCAGGTTAATGGTGCATGATTACCGCAGTAGCAGAGTCCCGAGAGCTGCAACTTTAATTTATCATGCAAGCAGTACGCCTGGTTGTTCACACCAGCAGTAGAGCAGTAGCCTGGTTGTTCACACCAGCAGTAGAGCAGTAGTGTGGTTGTTCACACCAGCAGTAGAGCAGTAGTCTGGTTGTTTACACCAGCAGTAGAGCAGTAGTCTGGTTGTTCACACCAGCAGTAGAGCAGTAGTCTGGTTGTTCACACCAGCAGTAGAGCAGTAGTCTGGCTGTTCACACCAGCAGTAGAGCAGTAATCTGGTTGTTCACACCAGCAGTAGAGCAGTAGCCTGGTTGTTCACACCAGCAGTAGAGCAGTAGCCTGGTTGTTCACACCAGCAGTAGAGCAGTAGCCTGGTTGTTCACACCAGCAGTAGAGCAGTAGCCTGGTTGTTCACACCAGCAGTAGAGCAGTAGCCTGGTTGTTCACACCAGCAGTAGAGCAGTAGCCTGGTTGTTCACACCAGCAGTAGAGCAGTAGCCTGGCTGTTCACACCAGCAGTAGAGCAGTAGCCTGGTTGTTCACACCAGCAGTAGAGCAGTAGTCTGGTTGTTCACACCAGCAGTAGAGAAGTAGCCTGGTTGTTCACACCAGCAGTAGAGCAGTAGTCTGGTTGTTCACACCAGCAGTAGAGCAGTAGTCTGGTTGTTCACACCAGCAGTAGAGCAGTAGTCTGGTTGTTCACACCAGCAGTAGAACACTAGTCTGGTTGTTTACACCAGCAGTAGAGCAGTAGTCTGGTTGTTCACACCAGCAGTAGAGCAGTAGCCTGGTTGTTCACACCAGCAGTAGAGCAGTAGCCTGGTTGTTCACACCAGCAGTAGAGCAGTAGTCTGGTTGTTCACACCAGCAGTAGAGCAGTACGCCTGGTTGTTCACACCAGCAGTAGAGCAGTAGTCTGGTTGTTCACACCAGCAGTAGAGCAGTAGTCTGGTTGTTCACACCAGCAGTAGAGCAGTAGTCTGGTTGTTCACACCAGCAGTAGAGCAGTACGCCTGGTTGTTCACACCAGCAGTAGAGCAGTAGCCTGGTTGTTCACACCAGCAGTAGAGCAGTAGCCTGGTTGTTCACACCAGCAGTAGAGCAGTAGCCTGGTTGTTCACACCAGCAGTAGAGCAGTAGTCTGGTTGTTCACACCAGCAGTAGAGCAGTAGTCTGGTTGTTTACACCAGCAGTAGAGCAGTAGTCTGGTTGTTTACACCAGCAGTAGAACACTAATCTGGTTGTTCACACCAGCAGTAGAGCAGTAGCCTGGCTGTTCACACAAGCGGTAGAGCAGTAGCCTGGCTGTTCACACCAGCAGTGATTCACCCACGTGCCAGTCTGCTCTGCTGCTCTTTTATAATCGCATATAAAGCTGACAATTTAAATTAGGGATGTCCGATATTATCGGCCGACCGATATTATCGGCCGATATCGGCAGTAAAATGTGATATCGGAAAATATCGGTATCGGTAAAAAAAAAATAAATAAATTTTTTTTTTTTTTTTTTTTTTTTAACCTTTATTTACCCAGGCAAGCAAGTAAGAACCAATTCTTATTTTATTTATTGTCAAAAGTATGCATTTTGGTTTAATTCAACAACAAGAGATATGTAATGTTAATTTTTACTTTTTTAATGATCATATTTTGCACAGATAATGCTTACATTTAGAAAGCCTTTTGAATGCATCCAGTGAAATGATTAGTTACCTGAAATTATTCTGTTTTTTTGGGGGGAAACCCTGCATATATCGGTATCGGTTGATATCGGTATCGGTATCGGTATCGAAATTAAGAGTTGGACAATATCGGAATATCGGTATCGGTAAAAAAGCCAATATCGAGCATCCCTAATTTAAATCCATGATTCTGTTTCTGTTTGTAACCGTCTCAGCCGTGAGAGAGAAAATGTCTCTCTTTGTTGTATCACCTTGTGCTGTACCATTCTCTCTTTTCTATGTCTCTCCGCTCGCTGTCCCACAACCCCTCCCCTCTGTGTGTCTTTCTCTGCTTTCCCTCCTCTCCTCACTGCAAATGGACTGCATGTGTATATAATTGACAAAGCACATCCTACCCTTCACCTGTACCTTCACTGACACGACTAACATGTTTGTTTATCCAGTTTTGATGGTTTTATAATCTGGTATATGTTCATTTCACTCACGGCTCATGGAGAAAATCACTGCAGATGGCGAGCCGGCTGTGGCATGGCTGGTCTGAGCCGAATCTGTTAACAAGGGCACCTTTTTTTCTTTTTGGCATGCGGTCTACCCGTGTGCGTTCTACCAGCCCTGTACACACAGTGTAATTAAATTTAAATGTCTTGGCATACTGTAGGCCTATCCCTCTGATAAACACATTTCACCAGGGGGGTCAGAGTGCAAGGTCACCAGTAGCTATTTGTGGCACCCCTGGAGCAGGTAGGGGTTTCATTTGACAAGAATGGGTACACCGAGTGTCTCAGAGGAATCGAAACTGTGACCTGCTGATTACGGGACGGCCTATCTAACCACAGAGCCACTATTTGCTCCAGTTGTACCTTAATGCGCCACGCTTAGGATGGGGTTAAACTTTTTTTTTTATTCACATTTTTTCATTTTCACATGTAACAAAACGCAACACAATACAGTAGTAATAATAATAATAATACACAAGACATCACAGGACAGTACTTCAACAATAATGATCACAATAACAACAAGACAATTCAATTAAATCAGTATAAATAATATAGAATGAAGAACAGTGAAATATCCCGAGCCCCAACCAGGTGAAGGGTGAACATTTAAAAAAAAAAACATTCTTTATATATCACTACATCTGTCAACAGCATCCTCACGTCCTTCCAATTGCCCTCCTATACCGCCGCCCGTATCATGTATTGCCTTAAGTGGTTAATGGACAGCTATCGCCTCCAACAAAAAGCTCTAGGGGCATTTAATAACCAATTGTGCATGCAATTCGCTCGGAAGTTAATGTTGCATGAAGGAATGTCACTTTTACAGTGCCGGCCTGTCTTCCAAATGGGACTTCCCCGTTCCATCGGTGCGACAGCGACCATTAGCTTACTTAAACGGTGTGGGTCCGTCCGGGTGGAGTGGAGAACCGGAGCAGAACTGAACCCAGCCAGCTAAACCCAACGCGGTTATCAGTTGATGTCTGAAACATCACCGGCATATAGACGTAGGTTTCCTGTAATTATGTTGTATTTCCTGTCAACTAGTGCGTTAGCCAACTGCTTCAGGAAATACAACTTTGGACCTTTTAGAATGTTACCGTTGTCACCTTGACAACATTGAGCACATGGTAAATTGATGGATTACGTAGGGTTTTCTCTATCATTACCATTATGAATGAGAAGATAATGATGCACAGCCATGAAACCTGGGTTTACCGTGTATGCTGCTGATTTCTGTCACATAATATGTTTAGTCTATCATCATCATCATCATCATCATCATCATCATCATCATCATCATCGATGAGTGTTCTATAACAACTTTTCAGGAGCTCAATGTTGGGTATCATCTCCTATGAGTCATATAATGTGTCCATAATGCATTATAAATCATACTTCTGACACATAGCACAGGCTTATCTTGCATTTTAAGTGTAGTTATAACCGTGCACTGTGTTTTATAATACTATTTGTGATGCGTTAATCATTTACAATTACAGGCAAAGATCATAGTGTATGATACCCATGGTGAGAGATAAGAGTGGTGGAAAGTAAATAAGTATCTTTACTCAGTCCAACATACTTTTGATTTACTTGAGTATCATCTTCAGTACTGTACTTGATGAAACGGTACTGTCTATCTGTATGTCATGTATGTCATAAATGTCTTAATGAATTGAAAATGGGGGACCCTGATGTAAACAAGACAAAAGTATTTTTCTGGTCTGCATCCTCTTAACAATTGTTTGTATTGAGCAGTACTGTATTGTACCCATTCTGCAATCTGTTAATAAAGTTTTCAATCAATCATTCATCTTGTACTTTTTACACTACATTCATCCAAACCAGTATCAGTTACTATCTATCTATCTATCTATCTATCTATCTATCTAGGTCGTCCTTGGACGGGCCCTCCATCGGTGCTTCCAGTCATCCCGATCCTCCATACATCTGGCTAGCTCGCCGGTGCTTTCTGTTCCCACATCTCTCCTGAGTACGTCCACGTAGGTTAACGTGGGACGTCCTCGTGATCGATGCCCGTGTGTTGGTTCCCACAGCACAAGTTTGCTGGTTGGCATATCATGGTGTCTCTGGCAGTAACCTGCCAGCCTCATTCTCCTGACTGCCACTTTATCGCTCACCTTTAGCACCCCCCCATACAAGTTTGCATTAGTGACATGCTCATCCCTGTTGATGTTGAGCACCACACGCATCATTCTGGTGTAGCACCCATCCAAGGACTTCTGCAGGGTGGGCTTCAAGGTCCAGCATTCACTGCCATACAAAAGGACAGACTCAACTGTTGCATGAAAGAAGTTGAGCTTGATTTGACGGGGGAGCTTGGATTTCCACACACTGGTCATGCCGTTCAGAGCCCTCCACGCAAGTGCCTTCCTCACTTTAAGGTCTTGCTCGGACGAGTTGACCCACGAGCCCAGGTACTTGAAATCACTGACTTCCTTTAGAGCAGAGCCTCCTGTTGTCCTTAGAGGTGGATGATCCGGGAGGATGTTGTACATTATGACCTCGGTTTTCTTGGCATTTAGCCTAAGGTCAACCTTGGCGCACTCCGTCTCCACTCTGCACAGGAGTTCCTGTGCCTGCTCCACCTGGTCAGAGAGCAGGCTGATGTCGTCCGCGTAGTCAAGGTCTGTTAGGACTATGGCGGGGTGTCGTCTCGATCTCCTTGGGGTTATTGTGAGACCAAGTTCCTGCTCCTATACTGCTACTATAGTTAAATTAAAGAAAGATGTTTTGCATAGACCACATGCCACTTTAACCTGTAATCAGAGCCAGTGGAACTGGACCACATGCCACTTTAACCTGTAATCAGAGCCAGTGGAACTGGACCACATGCCACTTTAACCTGTAATCAGAGCCAGTAGAACTGGACCACATGCCACTTTAACCTGTAATCAGAGCCAGTGGAACTGGACCACATGCCACTTTAACCTGTAATCAGAGGCAGTGGAACTGGACCACATGCCACTTTAACATAACCTGTAATCAGAGCCAGTGGTGAAAAACAATCTGAGTCACGTCATCATAAGTTTATAATTCTGATATGTTGTTTTGACCATTTCGGTTATCAATGTGGAATTTGTATAACAATATGTATTACGTTTTAACATCTACGTGAACGGAGACTTTACATCAGACTTGACCAATATGGCAAATAACCTCTAGTGGTTACTGGATCAAGGATTGAATTATGACTGCATTGTGTTAGAACTATTTAAACTATATTTATGATGCATTATGACTGCATTGTGTTAGAACTATTTAAACTATATTTATGATGCATTATGACTGCTATTAGTACGGTGCATCATAAACAGGGTTTACGGGGAGAAAACGTTGCCCAACGTTGCTTTAAAATACAGGAGACAGACAACAGAGAATGACAACAAAAAAGATGATCTGTGAGGGTGGGGGGTGGGGGTCTTCAGACAGCATTGGAAATAGTGACAGAATAGATAGTTCAAGTGATCTGGCAGGGAACACCAGCTATATAAGTAAATATGACATAACCACTTATCTAATTCAATTTGAGGAGAACTAAAGAGATTAAAACACACCTCTGTCTCCCAATCGGCCACCAAGATCTAAACAATAATGGAGGCTTTACTGCCATGACAGTGCTCTGTTTTCCAACCAAATCAAATTCAGGCCCAATGACCGAGAACTTGTCATGCATTTTGAACAGAAAATTTACACTGATGGATTTTTTTACCCTCTCTTTTCTCCATGATATACGGGTTGGGAGCGTGTAGATGGAAAGGACTGTTCACCTCTGCGGTTAGGTTTTTTAAGGAGGCTGAGCTGTGTTTCCTCTTGATTTACTGCCTAATGGAATTAAGGCATGACGCAGAAGCCCCCAGAAGAAGCAAGATGAACGTTTAATTGGACATGTTTACGTCCAGGTACAATAAAACGATAATAACAGGAGAGAGCCAGAAAGATCCCTAACTAGTTCCCGGCGAGCGGAATCGACAAGCCGAATTTATTGTGATCGGACGACGTTTGGATCCGGTGGATGTTCCTTGGGTCTCTTGCCTATCAAATCAACTCGGGTCTGAAAGCCACAGAAAATAAGGGTTGGAAGAAGATTTACAATAGGCCTGTCTAGTATAGCATGCAATAGAAAGTCCCCAAACCCCATTTGTAAAATTACTCTACACCTGGTCAATGGACCTCATTCACCAACATTGGTCCTCATTCTCGAGAGGACAACTTGATTTACGAATGTATCCAGCATTCTCGAACGGCTTCGTATTGTAAAATCGTTGTAGGATTTATGTAGGATTTACGAACTCGAAAAGGCAGTCGTAAGTCGGACAGACCGGTGTACGCCCATGTTTTTAACTTCTTTGTGAGAAGTCCTTGGGGATTGCCATCACTTCGATTCTACAGACATCCACGGAATTAAATAATTATAACGATAATAAATTCACGAGTATAAGTCTCGATGTATTGGCGTGCCCCCCCGAGTTTATAACAGCCGTCTTTGGGAGAAGTCCTTGGGGATTGCCGTCACTTTGATCCTACAGACATCCACGGAATTAAATAATTTTAATGATAATAAATACGACAATATTTGTATCAATTATGTTTTACATTTATAGTCATGACTCAACGAACCATGTCCGAGAAACGGCTTGGTGATGATGCATAAGGCAGATGCAGTCAGCGCACACGCACCGTATATGGGACATGATTCGTTGAGTCATGACTATAAGTAGTAAAGGCTCCCACAGAGTCGGACCGGACTCCGCACGGCATGTCCGCAGTTTTTTTTTTTTTATAAATTCTTTTTGCCCCTTTTTTTCGTATTTTCCTCCCATCCCAATTTAGTCATTATGCCAATTCCCTTCCTGGTCGTTGCGTGCATTCCCGCCCCACTTGCCGGCCTAGGGAGGGTTGAACACTATCACATGTCTCCTCCGATACATGTGGAGTCAGCCAGCCGCTTCTTTTCACCTGACAGCGAGGACTCTCACTGGGGGAGCGTAACGCGTGGGAGGATCACACTACCTCCCCCAGATCCCTTCCCTGCTGAGCAGGCGCCCCGACCGACACATCTTGGATGGCAAGTCAAAAAACTTTAAAGCCATTTTTCTCAGTTTCACTGTTTGGAAGTTGCTGCGGTCTGCCTGGGTTTTTTGAGTGTGATTTTGTAGTTACTGCAGTTTTTAAAACCCCATATCTCCAAAACTGAGCGACATTAACATCTGAAACTTACGGAAGCCCTAAGAGGCCGTACATTCATACATTTTATTTGCTCCGTTTTCCCGTGATAACGAGTACATTTTATTTGTTTTCTCGTGATAACGAGTACATTTTATTTGTTTTCTCGTGATAACGCGATAATTTTCTCGAGATCTCGAGAAAACGAAACGATAGTCTATATATTAAATCACTGCAGGAAACATCATTCAGTGTCGCAATGTCAGAGGAGCAGGTAGCCCTGTTCGTGACTATGATGCACTCGGTGCATCACAGTCACGAAAGGGGCTAAGCAGGAAGATATTGATCACCGCGTCACATATCTCTTCAATCAAGGCCTGACACAGGCTGAAATAGCGTTATGCCTTGCTGTTACAGATAATATATATACAAGTGCAATCAAAGTGAGCTCTCAAAGAGCACCTGGCTACGGGAGGCTGCAACGCGAAACTGGCCCCCGTATGTCCAAACCCCACCCACCCCCTCCTAATGTACAGTTTCCTCCCCATCGTATGTATATTTTCTGTTAGGATCTCTGTTTAACAGTACTGTATATTTGCATATCTTGTATGTCGCAAATGTAACAAATAATAATAATAATGGATTGGATTTATATAGCGCTCTTCTCTGACTGACTGTTGCTCTGACTCAGAGCGCTTCACAGAGTCCATTATTCGTTCATACACAGTCATACCGGTGGTGGTAAGCTACAATTGCAGCCAGAGCTGCCCTGAGGCAGACTCACGGAAGCGTGGCGAATAATCAACGCCTACGGCCCCTCCGACCACCACCAACATTCATTCACATGCATACACATTCATACGAGGCAAGTAGGTTAAGTGTCTTGCCCAAGGACACAACGGCAATGGGATGGACATGGGCTTGAGCGGGATTCGAACCACCAACCCTTCGATCATTGGACGCCCCGCTCTACCCCTGAGCCACGCCGCCCCACATATATATACCTGTATGTCATATACCCCCCTGAAATAAATTAATCCGATTTAATTCGTTTTCTCGTGATAACGCGATAATTATCTCGTTATCACGCGGGAAAACGAAGTCCGTTTTCTCGTGATAACGAGATAATTATCGCGTTATCACGGGAAAACGGAGCAAATAAAATGTATGAATGTACGGCCTCTTAGGGCTTCCGTACAAGTGTCCGAGGTGCTGATTACTTTTTCCAACTTTCGCTTAGACTTCTCTATCCACTTGTTTATAGTTAACGGGTATACGTTAAATCAAACGTAACATTGTCCGCGGAGTAGGTCATGTTGACAGTTTACGTTTGATGAATGGCAGTTGAAACTTTCTACAACATTATAAAGCCAGCGCAGTGGTATATTCATGGTGATTTAACCGTGAGTGTATCATGGCTTAGAACGCTCTCGACCAATCACAATGTGTGGTCGGACCTACCTGTTGTATAACAATAAATAACTCTCTTTCTTTTGACTATGTAGCGTTATTCAGAAACCTGGTAGATTGAAACATTGTATAATTTTTCTTCACTGCAGTTTGGCAGGTGTTACTTCTACAGTAGAGTCTCCAGGTTTAACAAAGGAAGCACAAAATGCACAACATGTCCCACGTTGGTCACCTTCTTGGCCTTTGGGGAATCTTTTCTTTGACAGAACAGTAACTAAACTAAACAACAACAACAACAAAAAAAGCAGCTCTCAAGACTATTGTTTTTTCTCTTTCCCACTCTCTATTTATGTGTCAGAGGCTATCATTTAAAAAAATAAAAAAGGCCTGGTCTCCTTGGTTTCCTCACATACACACTAGCGTCCCCCTGCTGTAGCAACGCTTGTGTTCTACTTACCAGTTGATTTCCCATGCAGATTAATTTGCATTGAATTTAATAACCCTGACTAGACCCCTGTTTTGAATATTTTCTCGGGGTAAAGTGCTGGTGGAGTGGGTGGTCATGTGTGATTGTCGTTTCATGTGAGTGTTTTTGTATTGTGTGGACTGAGAGATTTTCGAAAACACTGTTGGTGTGGACAGGATTTAAAAAGAAATTAGGAGTTTAAAAGAAAGGACTGGACTGGCTTTGCAGAAGTCCCACTTTTTTGTTTTTCTCCAAAAAAGAATTACAAATGCTTGCTTGAAGAAGAAATATCTGAAATATGCAACATTATGTTCACTTTTCAGAGTGGACATATATGCTTGCTTTATGCAAATGTCTGTTTATCAAATAAAAATAATAATGAAAAATGACAAATATGGTCAAATAAAGCCCAATAGCATTAGGCAGATGGCTATATTGACCTGCTAAATGTAACATTACTCAGTAATATGAGTATACTCACACAATGTAGTGTCCAACTGTACTCTTACAAAGGTTCACTAAAACATACCCTGGGACATATGTATAAAATGTTAAATGGATCTGCCCCCAGATATTTATGTTCTCGCATTGTCCTGCGTGGCCAGGTCCACGGACGACAGTTACGGTCTGGACAGCTCTCAGTTTATGAGCCTAGAAAGGGTTCCTATTCACAGAATGGCTTTCTGTCTACAGCCTGCCGGCTGTGGAACTCTCTGCCCAGGGCCATCCAAAACTCCCCCACTATTGCTGTCTTCAAGAGGGGTGTGAAGCGACATCTGCAACAATAGGTTGCGGAGGGTGCTTGGCCACCACTCTTGAAGAACAGGAACATGACATGCTGTAATGAGGCTCTTTCAGAAAATTGTGTTGTCTATTTTATCTACTTGTTGTATCAATCTTATCTTCTTAACTCTTTCTTGGTGATTTATTGTATTGTTCTTGGGACCATGTTGGAAACAAGTCGACAGACTTTCACATGTTATCCTTGTACCCCTTGTTTTTATACTTTTGTATAAATTGTATGTACTAAATAAAAATAAAATAAAATAAAATAAAACCGTGTTTTTTTAAGCATTTGAACCAAATGATGGACCTCAATGCATCGCAACAACAGACAATACTGACAATGGTAACTATAAATGTTCCATTACTCATCATTCCCTGGATTCCTCGCACTTCTAAAACAAATCGCACAATGTAGGCTAATTGTGTCCACATGGGGAAAAATAAAGGGTCACAAAAACATACCCTTCTACTACTGAAGTTCTCTCTCTCCCCCTCTCACACAGTACCATGTGAAGGTCTCTCTCTCTCACACAGTACCATGTGAGAGGTTATTTTAATTGTCTGGGCACATTGGGGTACAGAGACACATACATACAAGAAATGCATGTCAGTAATAAAAATGTACTCAGAAATGTTTGTCTGAAGAAGTCTGTCACCAAAATTACATTTATTTTTCTTGATATATGAATGGTATGACTGAATGTTTGTAAATTTTTACAATTAAATGTTTCTTTAAACTGTACTTATTTATTTTGAGGTTATGTGTCAAAAGAATAAATATGCATTTGCGTGAATGTGTTATTAATGTGTTAACTTTGACAGCCCTAATATATTTATATTTACTGTATATATATATATATGTATCCACATCTGTCTATATACACCCTTTTACATACCTGTATATACTACAGTATGTATATATATATATATATATATATATATATATATATATATATATATATATATATATATATATATATATATATATATATATATATATATATATATATATATATATATATATATATATATATACCACTGGCCAGTATGACTTACTACCATAGTGTATTTATACCTGTAGCACTGTATATAATAATACTATAACACTGTACATACATTTGATTAGCATTATTACTCAGTAGTATTAATTTATATATATATATATATTCAAGTTTAATCTTTTGTACATTGTACAGTATATTGTTATTGCACTTTAGTGTCACATTTGCACTCTCGTTAGTTGCCAACGTATTTTTGTTGTACTATACTTGTGCTGTATGATGAATAAATGTATGATGAATAAATTTGAATCTAATCTAATCTAATCTAAAAACATTTGTCTAGTTTGCTTCCTGTTTACCAATGCGTTTTTCTGAAATCGTTTTGCATTTTCAAACCATGAGAAGCATTGTCTCTGGGTATCATTTCCATTTTGGCAAATGGGTCAGAAGAAATGTATTTGAATATGTAAAGTTTGGCCTGATGGTAGCTCTAGAGGAAAGGTCATAGGGTCAACTATAATTAAATGGGATTCAACCTCCATCGTATCGTGTTCAGACCCAGGATCAGTGGTGGGCCTGTGATATAACGAGCATTTCATTGTATAGCCCTACAGGTATAAGGAGGAAGCATAACATGCACAAACATTTTCAAAATGTTCTTCTCTGATCTCTTCCCAATGTGGGACAGTCAGTAAGCCATATATTTGTATAATATATTTCAAAATACTGTGGTATCACAAAGAGCCACACCATATATACCAGCATTTCTCAACCGTTTTGTTCAGTCACGGCACCCTTCATGTGTTTATAGGTCCCACCCTCTGGCCTCTGAAGTTGCTAATGTCTTTTTTATTTATTTGAAATTACAAAATCACTTTTAGCCATTTAAAAAAAAAAAGTCTGTAAATGTTTATTTAAAAAAAATTTAAGCACGTGTACATAGTCAATGGGTCGTGTTGTTCAGCCTCACAATGCTATTGGATGATAATGTGTTTATAGGTCCCACCCTCTGGCCTCTGAAGTTGCTAATGTCTTTTTTATTTGGGCCTCATCCGGTACTGGACCGCAAATGACCGCGCCATAAATCCATCTCTACAGAATGTATGAATTAATGTTGCGTTTTATTTTCAAATGTAGCCAAGAGTAAATACCCTAACCCTGTCAAAACAGCAGTCAAAGTGTATATTTTCAGCATTACGTTAGTTTACCAATGATGTTATTAGTGAAATATAAGATTATAGAAATCAGGAAGAGCTCACGCCAGCCTCTGTCAATCATCTGACTTCTGGATAAACTTCTTTTATTTCTCGGGATTATCTCCCACAAACCTGAACGTTATTGCCATAAAACAGAATGCAGTTAGTTTCTCTACCTTTCTGTGAACGTCTAGCAAAAAACGGCGTTGCAATCTGATGAAAAATGGTGGAGAAATTTACATTATGAAAAAGTGTACTTACAGTAGATTTCATTCACGGTTCGTGAATCACGCCTGGTGATACTAAATCCAGATTGAACTCTGCCATTGGAAATGGGATATTTGGCCCAATCCATAAATGTGCGACTTGGCCATATTTTATAGGCCTGATATTCTATATTCTATAATCATATTTCAAATTGCATGTGTCCGGATGGCAGAATCCAGTACTGTATCTACAAAACCTTCTGTTTAATCATCTTCCCTTTATTCATTTGCTTAGATTTTTCAGGTCTGGTACATTTTAGCATGGTGTTATTCACAGTACAAAAAAAATCTTTTTTAATTGAATTGATATTCTCATTTGGTTCATTACAATTAACTCAAGCCTAGTAACAGACACAATATTTCTGACACTGGGAATACATTCCCTGAGATCCATAGATGTCCCTAGAATCAGATACCAAGAACATGCAAATAAAAAAGTCTGTAAATGTGTATTCTACATTCTTATGGAATGAATGTGATTTAAAAAAAATAATAATAATAATCCATTGATTATCTCCTTGGCGTTCTCTGTTGAAGTACACCCATGGCACCCATTGTAGCTCTGCTCATGTTCTATGTACTATTTGATTGCAGATTCACTTGCATCAAATACAATTGGACAAAATAAACAAAAACTAAAGTTTTTACATCAATCCTGCATTATACACAGTGTCCATTTGTGTTGTTGCAGTAAACACATTAACTAAAGCTTATTTGCACATTAACCCAAGGTGTTTATTTACTGTAGAGCAAGCTATCTGGCTATGTGTCCAGCTTTCCTAAATTACCTTGCCTGAACACTGCTCATTACGATATGTGATCTCACACTAGACTGACTCCAACTACCACTTTGCCGATAGGCCAAGAGATTTTAGTGATGCACTCTTTATTGGTTGATGGCCACTTTGAGCCATGTCATTTGCTTTGTCCAACGGAATTAACTCTGTTCATTAAATGAACATGAACGAGGGACATCTATGGATCTCAGGGAATGTATTCCCAGTGTTAGAAATACTGTATATGTTACTAGGCTTGAGTAAATTGTAATGAACCAAATGAGAATATCAATAAAAATGTTTTTATCTTTGACTGTGAATAACACCATGCTCAAATTGACCAGACCTGAAAAATCTAAGCAAATTAATAGATGGAAGATGATTAAACAGAAGGTTTTGTAGATACAGTACTGAATTGTGCCATCCGGACACATGCAATTTGAAATATGATTATAGAATATCAGGCATAAAATGGTTATGCGATTAAAATGCGATTAATTCGATTAATTAATTACAAATCCTGTAATTAATTAGATACATTTTTTAATCGCCTGACAGCACTAGTTTTTTTCTCTCTTTGAGAGAATAACGAACACGAGGAAATGGTCTGATTCGGATCAGATCATATTATTACAGTGTGTTTTGTCTGGAAAAAACAGGAGGTATTTTAACGTATCACAGAAGTGTAGTGCATTAGCTGACATTAGCTAATATTAGCTGACATTAGCTAACGTTAGCTGACATTAGCTGACATTAGCTAACGTTAGCTGACATTAGCTGACATTAGCTAACGTTAGCTGACATTAGCTGATATTAGCTAACGTTAGCTGACATTAGCTGACATTAGCTAACGTTAGCTGACATTAGCTGACATGTTATGACATGTTACATTCACTTGGCATCGTCTGAGACTTAGAGTGCTATCAGTTGCCAACACTGGATATCCATAATAATCCATTCATCGTCAATTGTATTGCTTTGTTTTCCTTTTGCATCTTGACTATAGGCAAGCGGCAAAGCACACTAGGGGTAGCTTACTTTAGTAGTGGTGTGGTGGATCGGTGGTGCCTTCGCTAGCCATTGTTAAGTTTCTTTTCAAGTTTCAAGTTTCAAGTTTCTTTAATAGTTGTCATACAGAAGTACAGAATACTTTTATACAAAATGCTTCTTACTGTTACGCTCCAGAGACTGTGCTAGACAAGATAAGTATCAAATAACATAGTATAGCATGTAAATTAGAAGTAGAAAATGAGGTCACAGTGTTCAGTATAGACATATGTACAATGTTCGATGCAGAATAGACGTAACTGAGTTACCATATAATATACAATACTATGCAGTGTACTAATATACAATACTATATAGTGCAAGGCAGAAATGGGATGAGGTACAATTTAGGTACAATTTACAGTAAGGTGTACGAGTTGTAGTCCAATCCTTTATCAATAAATATAAAGTGTGGGGAGTGGGTGCTACAGTGTGTTTGTTTAAAGTGAGTGTGTGCTATAAAGTGTGGGGAGTGGGTGCTACAGTGTGTTTGTTTAAAGTGAGTGTGTGCGTGTGGATGTGTGTGCTATGTGCGTGTGGATGTGTGTGCTATGTGCGTTTGATGGTTGTTGTGTAGTGTTCATTGTTCGTTGAGCAGCCTGATGGCCTGGGGATAGAAGCTTCTTCTGAGTCTTTCTGTGCTCGCCTTGAGACTCCGGTATCGCTTGCCTGACCGCAGCAGTTCAAAGAGGCAGTTGTTCGGGTGACTGGAGTCCTTAATGATTCTCTTAGCCTTGCCCCTGCACCGCTTGTTGTAAATGTTCTGGAGGGTGGGGAGCCCCCCTCCAATTGTGCGTTCGGCTGATCGTGTCACTCTTTGTAGTCTGCTTCGGTCTTGTGCAGTGCTATTCCCAAACCAGGAGGTGATGTTAGCAATCCATTGTAAGTTTGCCAGAGTAATTTATTACCAGAGTTTGGCCAGGTGGTGGCCACCTTATTATAAGCCTTGTGATAAACCGTGCCATGTCATGAGCCACTGACACTCTAGAACTCGCTGTCCAAACTCTGGTAATATTTGGCTCTGGCAGACATATACAAGCAGACAGACAGAGAGAAAGAGCAGCGGAGCAGACTGAGGAGAACAGCATTCCTGGTGTAAACATCCAGGCTCCTGCTCGCACGAGAATTGGTGCTTCGCTGCGCTTCTGGTGTGTCTCTGGCGCAAGAACGATTCTGCCTGTGCCTCTTACTTCCTGTTTCTCTGTTACGCCAGCTCTGCTTCATGCTTGGAACCCAAGACTTCCAGTCGGGTTTTTCCCCAAATAAACAAATGTCTGTCGCTTCCTGTTCACTCGAGCCCTGCTTCACGCGGGGAGATCTGCTTCCATTGGTCTATGCTGCCACCTAGTGGAGAGCTGTACTCCACGGAGCACACCTTTCTAACATTTGACAAGTAATATTGACACATTTGCGTGCTAATAATACAGCGTTAGTTAGCACATTACTTACCAAAAGAACAGTGGCAATTGTAGTCATTTATCAGATCCAGACAGGTGCCTCCATGAAGACAGGGCCTTGACCAGCAGTCGTCTACATTCTCTGAGCAAATCCGTCCTGTAAGACAGAGAGGTGGAGAATGACGGAGAGGTGGGGAATTAACTCAGATTCTGTCTAAAGGGACTAGGTTTATAGCTCCGGAGCTGCACTGCGACCATCTGTAACCTCATAATGACAATGCTTATGACTTAACTATGTATATATTGATACTTTGTTTTCATCACTATATTTTACTGCACACACTATTTAGTGTCTTGTTCGTGGTCTCATTATTCTTCCTTCTTCTTTAAATTTTTAAGTATCTCTTGTGCATGATGCCCCTTGTGTACCAATAACAGGGATCCTAATACAAATAAATACATGAATACATAGCAACTTACAAACGTCTGCTATCACTGAGTAAATGAGTAAACATGATGTCTAATCAGATTAGTGAATGTTGACACCAACCTTATTGTAACCCCAGTAAAATAATGGGTCACTCTGCTATAGTTTATAGTTGTCCACCTATCCAAAATCACTCAAACTCTGCAATAGTTTCCAGGTGTCTACCTGTCAAAAATCCATCATGCTAATACTATTAGACATATAACCTGCCCATCAAGACACTTGAGCCAATAGAACGCAGTCTCAACACCCCCTCTTCCTTTGTGAAACAGAAACCGCTGTCACAATGCAGACTCAGCACTCTGAAACGTGTACACTGTATGGAATGGAGAGCTTTGTCTACAGACTATGATGTGCTGAACACCGGGCCGGTCTTATGCTGGAACAAATAGCTGGATGGTGAGCTGAAAGGAAGGAACCCTTGAAGAAAACCCCTGTTGGCTTGTTCCTCTAGGCCCATTCCCTGCTGGTGTCGTAGGACTGTACCTGAATATGCAATACAGCCGCTAAACGCAGCTCCACAGCAGAGCCTACACTATTCCCAGCTCTTTAACATAATGATAATATACACTTGTAAGTGTTCCATCATAAGTGCTACATTATGCCAACTTCCATAACATCGACCATAAAATTACCATTAACACTAGAACAGCCGACAAGGGGTCAAATGACCCCTAGGCATTTTCAATAAATGTGTCCTCGTCACAGTCACTCGGTCGAGCTCCAGCTCTGTCACTCAATGAATTTTCCTAAAAGTACCCGTTTTATCTGGCACGGTTTCTGAAATTTCAAAATGACTTCAGGAAAATGTAATTAGAACGTTATTCCACATAATATGGAATATATATGTGGAAAGTCACAGCACTTTGCGAGCGTCTAGCGCAGGGGTGGCCAACCCGTGGCTTGCGAGCCGCAGTGGCTCTTTGCCCGTCAATGTGTGGCTCTTCCATCCAAAAATATAATTATTATAATATTTTATTTTATTATTATTATTGTTTTTTTTTACCTTTAATTGTGTTTGCTTCAATAATGAGGAACACTTGGTTTATTAGATACTGGTTATTAATGGAGGTCTGTCTGTCTGTCTGTCTTCCTGTCTTCCTGTCAGCCATCCATGTAGGGTATTTACATGAACTCATTGAGCGCCAAAAACGAGATATCTCGTTTCTGAAAACCAACGCTTGAGCGCCAAACATGAGATATCTCGTTTTTTTTTTATTCGTTTTTCCTTTTTTTTATTATTATTGTTCTAAACACTCACGCAGACCTTTGTGAGTCTTCCTGTGGCCTCTGATTAACTTAATATTGAAGTGACGATCGAATCCCCAGTATCGCCTACCTTTTGAACTGGGCTAGTGGGTGGCAGTTTGCTCACTCACTGCTGGCCAGATTAGTCGCCGCCAGAGTTGAGAGCACTCCAGAGCAATAGCGATCGCGAACTATGGAGATTATGAAGAAGACGATCATATGAACGATCACACTTATGGATGATAACATGCGTTTTTACCAGACTACATTGGACTCAGCACTTCTGGTAAATCATAAAAATACTATAGTCAAACCGGCCGAGGACTCGGAGGTAACCTATTCTGCTCCGTGGTATAGTCGGGCCCGAGCACTCAGAGGCACAACTGACCCGATCCTGTTCTGATACAAGACACTTGGAGCAAGAGTGGAGTACCTGCTGACAAACGTAACGTCTATTTTACCGAACCCCATCATAAACATGCTTTTGTAACGATAGCAGCGTCGGAAAACGACCCCCCCCCCCCCCACCCGATGGCTTTGTGAAGAAACAGGTCGTGTTTACCTTTGACCTGGAAATAATATAGGTTTCAGGCGAGCAACCGCAAGATCTGCGCATATGCGCACAAAACACTCTCACGATCCAGAAAACCAGCCTGGATTATTGTGAAACGGGACGATTATTTGCCTGGGATAGCACACAAACGAAGGTATGTAGACATAAACAGTTTTGTCCCTGTTGGAGTATAAATAGTGCCTGTCAAATCAGCCATACTATTGTCTCCATAGCTATAATATAGAATATACGATGGGTCCACAAACATCGTGAAAATGGTCAATAACGCTGGCTCCAGGGAGTAAACATGCATGGTAAAACAGCGTGGCATCAATATTAAAAGAGAAAATGCACCCTAAAACAGAATGTACACTGTGTTATTCGCCGTATTCACCTCGCCGCCATATTGGTTGGAATTGATGTAATGTGAGGTATGGATAGTGAACACAACAAGCAGGACACACTATCGGAAAATATCATATTTTGATAAACATGGTAGTTAATTAATCATCAGCTCATAGAAATGCATTTCATAGTGACATGTGGTGGCAAAGTGAAGATTCATGAATATATAATATTTATATATCCATTAATAACTCATTAACTCAACAACTGGCAAACTAAATTAATGTGTGCAAAACAGTTTAGAGCCTTGGGATATGTGTGCGAGATTACGTAATAGATCATTTTTCGGGGTGAAGTGCGCCTTTAAGAATACTTTTTTCCCCACATTCCAACACACCTGACGTACAGTAGCTGCCTTTTTGATGCACACATTCATTACATTAATTTAGCGTTTGAGTTTGAGTATCCCCCCCCCCCCCCCCCCCTGTGATGTCATCAGACGACACCAGATCCTTGTGTTGCGTTAATCGCAGCTAGGGTGACCAGGTGTCCCACTTTTGGTTGTACTGTCCCACCATTTGACCGAACGTCCCCCATATTGAGAGGATGTCCCTCTTTTGAAGCAAAAAAAAACATTGGTCTCGGTGAAGACCATGTTATTATAATAAAAAAAATTACATTATCTATCTGTCCCACTTTGTCCCACCAAAATCTTACTGTTGTCCTGCTTTTGGACTTTTTGCATCTGGTCACCCTAATCGCACCTCACAGTCATAATGGAGACACTCATGGAGTCCGACCTACCCTCAAACCCGGGGGGCAGCGGCACTGATAATCGCCGACGAGGTCCACGCAGGTGGCGCCGCCGGCACACGGGGAGCTGGCGCACTCGTCCCTCTCCAGCTCACAGAGCCGGCCCTGGTATCCCGGCTCACAGCGGCAGGTGAAGTCGTGTCGCCCGGCCAGACAGACACCGTGACGGGAGCAGCGATGGCCGACGCAGTAGTCGACCTCCGCCTCGCAGAAGGTGCCCGTGTATCCGCTGGGGCACCGGCAGCTAGCGACACGACATGACATAAGCATAATAACATTGGCCTAATTATTAGACCGGAATAACATTTGCCAGAGAATTGATATTAAAACCTCCCTGAAAATTTGGAATAGATTTTCTGCCATTCAAATCTATGAAAATTTTTTTTAAATAGAAAATGTATTAAGAAAAGATTGTAATATATTTCCATCATTAAAAAATATATAAGAACGATTTCTGTGTTAAAATGTCCAACCCGGTTCCTGCACAGGTCCCACCCGCGTCTATTCAAAAGGCAACCGGTTCATGCGTTTAGCGAATCTGATTGGCCACTGATGTTTCTGCTCATGTGACATGTGCGCCCAATCGCGTGACGCGCCCATTTCCGCCTTGACCAGCAGCAAACTACCTAACGCCTAGTTTATCACTGGTTAAGCTTAGGCGACTCTTTCGAAGTTGGTTAAGGTTAGAGTTTGGAATCAGGGCTGGCGTTCTATCGCCATCCTCTAAGACAAACTCTTACCATAACCAACTTCGAAAGAGTGCCTAAGCTTAACCGTCACACGATTGGTGCGACCAGAAACAGCAGTGGCCAATCAGGGCGCAAAGCGTGAACGCGGAAGCATGAACCGGTTGCCTTTCGAATAGACGCGTCCCACCCACTCCAGGGTCTGAGGCCCCACCCACTCCAGGGTCTGAGGCCCCACTTGTGTTGGGAATCGTGCAAAATAAAAGCAATGCATAAAGTGCAGACATAGAATGAGTATAGAAATAGACAGAATAAGAGCAGTGCAATAAAAGAGGCATACATTAGCATAAAACTAGTGCATAGAGTAAAATAGTGCAATAGTGCAGTGCAATAAAAAGGTTATCATACTAGTTGCGACACATCGTCACTCCATACATTCCCCCAAGGAGTAGGAATGTCAACAGGTTTCAGATTTAGTGTGTGTGTGTGGGGGGGGGGGGGGGGGGGGGGGGGGGGGGGGGGGGGGCTGATGAAAACTCGCACTGTATCCATCGATCTCATCGGTGCAAGTGGCTCCGTTTGACACCGGTGTTGAACGCAGTCGTTGACATTTATGCGGCAGTTCCGTCCGGACCAACCGGATGCACAGCACAGGTGTAGCTGCCGGCGCTGTTCAACAGGCACCTCCCTCCGTTGGCACACGGCTGAGAGGATAAAGACGGGGACTCTGTCACATGTGTGTACACATTACAAGTATGAAACTGTAATCATGTGTCACAGCACTTCTGCAAAAGAACATTTAAAGCACTTTGACCCTGTGAGAATATATTTTGGGAACAGTGTGTAATATCACTTGCAAATGTAATATCACGGGCAAAGCAACTGTGTACAGCAGCGGTTCTCAACAAGGGTGCCTATAGGCACACTAGGGTGCCTCAGAGAGCTGCCAGGGGTGCCTTGAGATTTCTCAAAAAAATAATATATATATATTTTTTTTTAATATGATTAAAGAAAATGATCACTAAAGTGCTATCTGTTGCAGCTGCACTGTTTTCCATGAAAATACCACATTTGGATAAGTTTGACCATTTCTCAAAAACTGCAAATCATAATATTTTTTTTATATGTTTTGGTAGCTTTTTCATTCGTTTATTGGACAAGTCCGGCAGAGAGGAAGGGGGTGGGAGAGATATGGGGGAAGACATTCGGCAAAGGTATACCGGAAAAGTCTTTATCGTATATAGGGGTGCCCTGGAATATTTCATTGGACACAGGGGTGCCTTGGCAGCAGAAAGGTTGAGAACCCCTGCCGTACAGTATTCGATTAGATTCAAATGTTCAAACAGTACAACTGGCTATACAAGGAAATGCTCGTTATATCACAGGCCCACCACTGATCCTGGGTCGGAACACGATAAGATGGAGGTAGAACCCCATTGAATTAGTTGACCCTATGACCTTTCCACCATCAGGCCAAACGTTACCTATTCAAATGAATTTCTTCTGACCCATTTGCCATCATGGAAATGATACCCAGAGAAGATGCTTCTCGTGGAGAACATTATGTTCCTACTCCCC
>NC_140173.1:141188285-141396758 GCF_963971535.1 Notolepis coatsorum
TCTAAGGCCTCTCCCAATTGCGCTGTCATCAAAGCCACCCCCAAATCCCCCTCCCATGCTGCTCATATAATCTGTAATGATGGGTTATGTAAATTAGACAAGAAATCATGGGAAAAGATATTTCTCCCCTTCTTGAAGGCTCAAAGGAAAACAGATTCCATGAGCAACTCATCCGTCAAGTTTGGAAAGGAAGGAGTATTATCCTCCTATATACCTACTTATACACCTGCATATAACCCATATAACCGATGTATGATAGCATGTACACAGTAAATTTCGCAGAGTAAATTTTACTCAAACTGAGTCCATTTGAGCCCAAGTGAGTACAATTGTACTCAGTTTGAGTAAAATCTAATCAGCGAAATTTACTGTGTACAATGATGCTGTATATATCGTATATATATTTATTATTACCGTATATATAATATATATATATATATATCCCCCTGTCTGTACATGCATATAATCCTATTTACATACAGTATCTGTAGATATCTATATCTGTACATATCCCTTACCTACTCCATAGGTAAGGCCATACTGTCTTTATACCTGTATCACTGTACATATTACACTACAACTCTGTACATACATCTGATTAGCACTACACCCAGTAGTACTAATTTATATATATTTATACCCAGTTTAATCACCTGTACATTGTATATTACTACTGCACGTTACTGCTACATTTGCACTCTGGTTGGATGCCAAACTTTCCGTTGTACTGTACTTGTGCTGTAAAATGACAATAAATGCGAATCTAATCTAATCTAATCTAATCCACTCTAATCTAATATAATCTTATTCTGCCTGCCAAAGAGACGGAGAGAAGAAACCACCTCGCAAGGTCCCTGGTGGTGCGCTCATGAAGTGATTTAAAATTAGCTTTAAAGGTGCCATGCATTATAAATGTCATTTTTCAGTCTCTAGCATTGTATTATAGTAATAGGAGTTCGTATCAATGTGTTTTTGGGCCTAAATACTATATTGGCGAATTCCTCAGTTACAGCCCATCCCCTATTTGCCTCTAGTAAATCAGGTCATGTTGATTTGACGACCTGGTGCACGTCACAGGGCGCTGTGGATAGATGCCCGCCCCCATTCTACCTAGACTAGACAGCGAGTGAAGCTGCGGGGCGAGAGGAAGAGAGAGCCGAGAGGGAGCCGAGAGAAAGGAAGAGAGAGGGAGGGAGGGAGAGAGAGGGGGCACTTGGGGGGGGGGGGGGGGGGGGGGACCTGCCACACGGAGGTCCGCGCGAAACACACACACCTCCGAACGGGAGAGTGATAGAAAGAAAAAAAAGAAGAGAGAGGGAGGGAGGGAGAGAGAGGGGGCACTTGGGGGGGGGGGGGGGCCTGCTGCACGGAGGTCCGCGCGAAACACACACACCTCCGAACGGGAGAGTGATAGAAAGAAAAAAAAGAAGAGAGAGGGAGGGAGGGAGAGAGAGGGGGCACTTGAGGGGGGGGGAGGACCTGCTGCACGGAGGTCCGCGCGACACACACACACCTCTGAACGGGAGAGTGATAGAAAGAAAAAAAAGAAGAGAGAGGGAGGGGCTTCTCTCTCTCTCTCTCTCCTCTCTCTCTCTCTCTCTCTCTCTCTCTCTCTCTCTCTCTCTCTCTCTCTCTCTCTCTCTCTCTCTCTCATGGTATAAATGATTATTTGTGTAAATATATGGTTATACGCCGACCATTAAGAAAATACATGTTAGTTTAGGAATAAGGGGCAGGTAACTATATAACTATAAGATTTATTCTTCTTCCTGCTCCTTTTGTCCATGGAATGACTATTTATGATTTTTTAATGAAGAAACTATGATTGTATTATTCCATGTGGCAAATAAAAACTCTGAACTGAACTGAACTCTCTCTCTCTTCCCCCCCCTCCCTCCCTCCCTCTACCAGTGCAGCCTGTGGTCTGACTGTCACTCAAAGTGCTTATGGGCGGGGCCATAACAGCCTGATTTCTCGAGGCTGAAAAATGAGGGTTTCGAGTACTTGATTAGAAATATAAAACAATTAATTTTTTGGAAAAAAAAATTACAAATGTCTTCAATAGACTAACAGGAATTGTGTAAAGTTGCCCAAATAGTGCTAGGAATAGCAGTGCATAACCCCTTTAAACAAACCGCTAATGCTCCTTGTTACTACCACCACCCTGGTGTTTAAATAATCCATTGTTACTTTAAATGGTAAATGTGAGTATGAGATGCTTCACGCTCATTAATTGGTCAACTGCATAATAGAATAGAATATAAATTAGATTAGAAGTACTTTATTGATCCAGAGGAAAACTCAGCACTACAGATACAGTGTAAACATTTAGATAAAAAAAAATCACAAACACTCTATTTTCCACTCCTCCTCTATGAATTCCCTCATAACCCTCTCTAGGGAATGCAAAGCTATTTGCATTCCAGAGGCCCAGAAGGCCAGAGGCTCGACATCAAGAACAAATAAAAGCGGGGAAAGCTGATATTCCTAACTTGTTCCCCATTGTAGGAGGAAGTAGGGAGATGGGATGCAGTTGGTCATCACTGAGCTAAGAGTGGATCGATGCAACAACTTGACCCAAGCTATGACATTCTCACCCAGACCAAACCTCTCAAGAATAGCAGATAGAAAGTCCCATTCAACTCGGTCGAAGGCGTTCTCAGCATCCAGGGAAACAGAACCTCTGCCTGCCGAGGGACTGAGCCGGGGGAGTACAAATTATTATATAGTCAATGCAGGCTAGAAGGTTTGTTGCTGGACAAACCCGGTCTGCTCTGGCGATATAATTGATGGGAGAACATTTTCCAAATGTGTGGCAAGTGCCTTAGCTTGGCAGTTTGGCATAACAGCTTGGCATACGTGTCTAAGAAGCTGACAGATCTATATAAACCCTGGCTCTTTAGGGTCTTTACCTTCCTTTAAAATAACTGATATGGATGCCTAATCAAATGTAGGAGGAAGAGTTTTGGCCTTAAAGTTTCAAGTTTCTCAAGTTCAAGTTTCTTTGATAGTTGTCATACAGAAGAAGTACAGAATACTTTTATACAAAATGCTCCAGAGGTGTCAAGAAGGCCTTGAAGAATATGGGGGTTTGGAGCTTTGCACGATTTTAATTGCTTGTGTTAAGTCCTCAAGGGAGAAAGGGTCATCCAGGCTAGATATACAACGTATAACTCTTCTAAGTTTGGTCATTGTAATTGATCAAAAAATTCACCAATTAATGAGGGAAATTGAGTTCAAATACCTTATTAATTTCCTGTCGGTCATTGGTATTTTCACCAGAGGTCGTATGAGTTCCCTCTATAAGTATATTGATGTGGCACCTTGACATATCTGATGAGCCAGTAGGCGTACAGCTTTCCCACCCTGCTGATAGAATCTATGTTTGGACTGTAGTATTAGCTTCACTGATCCACCAATGGAAAGGAGATACAACTCTGCTTGGAGAGAAATCCTCTTGTTATAAAGATCTAGAGGGAGAGAGGGAGCTGTTGAGAGTTGTCCAATATTTCCTCAGTAATCTCAGACAGACGTTGAATACGTAAGCGTTGAGCAGATTTAGTACACGACATTATTTGCCTGTGGATGTAAGCCTTACATGCCTCCTATCTAAAATGTTCCTTTAGATACCTCCCCATTGTTAATAGCCATGAATTGTTCTAGTTGTGCTGAAATCAACAACAATAAATTAAGTATAAATATTTTATTAATTAATCAATCCATGAGTGCATGTGATTGGTGGGCAGGGGATAAATGAGAAAAGCTTCAGGTGATTTCAAATCTCCAAAGGTCAAGAATTCCATCAGCTTTTAAGTGGTTGATTTGGTTTTTGAAGAAACCAATTTAACACAATTGAAGTCTCCCCCCGTGATTTTATTATGATAGCTCAAATTAGGGATTGAAAGCCATAATGATGTGAAGAATTAGGAGGATATACACTGTCCAAAATAAGTGGAACATTATATACTGTAACTTCCCCACTACCACCATATATCTTCCCTGGGAACAAAAAAGGGGTATTATTTATTAAAATCGCTGCCCCTCTGAACTTGGAAATGGGAATGGAACACTTGACCTATGACCTTTATGTAAATGGCCATCATCTTGATTTATCAGGTGAATCTCTTACATTTTTTAAGACGTGCCATTAATCTTCCTCTCAACCCTTTTCTTATTACATAGCAGTGGACTAATCTCTCTATTCTCCACATCTATCATACCTTCCTATCTCCAGTGTGCTTATCCATATCCCAAAACATGTATATACAACTGCAGCTGTCATAACAAGAAAAACAAAACACTAATGCTGCATCCCATTTCTCCCCTTGGCCCTACCACTTGGCCCTACCCCTCTGTTTTGCGCGTTCCCGCAAAGTGTAGGGTTGTCCCATTTCACTTTGGATCAGTGGCGGCTGCTGACAAAATTTTTTGGTGAAGCAAACATTTTATTTTAAAAACATCCCCCACTGTGTGTGTCATTGGTGGCTGGTGCGTTCAACAATTGGGGAGGACGGGAGATATTAAAAAAAAAAATTAATAAAGAATTCAAGCTTTCTTTAACACTTTGTATGCCACTCACGGCTTTTCTCGGGTTTATGCCCCGACCGTTGAATGCCACGGTCACGAGTATTCTCGGGTATCTTTTTTTATTTTTATTTATTAGCGATCTGAAATCATATTGCATCACGCGAGCCTACCGTTGGAGATCCAGGGACCGCCGGCGCTCAGATGTGAAAAAAGTGCCCCCTATCGTCTCCCAGATGGTAAATCACCCTTTTGGAATGGACTCAATGAAAGTGAATGGGAGAACGGATTTCTGACTCCACATTTTACTTCTCACTGATGCAGCCGGGGTCTACCAGAGTTCATTCTGGAGCCTCTGAGCCGCGCGGATCATGTGTTATACTGTACACATGATGGATCAATACATTTATCGATTTTTTTGAATGGCGATCGGATATTGGAATAAACCATTTGGATACCATCTGACCTCAGGTAAGGAATCTATGTTATCAGTGTTAGGATAATCAGACTCATTTTCATGGATATATAAGTGTTATATGTGATATGTGATATGGCTGTTTTGAAGCTGTTTTGACTGTAAAAGCCATGAGGAAATAAGAGCAGCGATTATCAGCGCACGGCACGAGCGTGCATGCGCACACATATACTATCGATCATCTAGCGTTTATTTGAAAACGATTCATAAATAGGCAGACAAATGACAACGTTCTGGAATTTCCAGTAAAAGGCGATTATCATAGGCATGGGTTGTTTTTTCCCCGAAAACGGGTGATTTTCAAAATGCTATCAAACGGAAATGAAGCAATAAAAAAACAATCTGCCTTGCCAATGTTGACTGGAAAATGATTATTTGATAAGCGATGGGCAGATTAGACACATAGCCATAATTTAAAACATAGATTAGGCGATATTAACGTTAATATTGGCCGTGGATGGTGGCATTCAAGGGGGTAAAAAGGAAAACACGGCTGGCGCTCAAAGTGTGAGGTTTCGTTCCTTGCTCTCTCACTCGTTATGTTCCTTTAACCACCCTCGCTTTGTTTTCTTTCATTTTCTGTCAATTGGTTCTATCCCCTCGTTCACACGTTTCTCCCCGTTGACGTCATCAGAGACGTCGCTGATTGGTTCTCTCACTTCCCCACGCTTTTCAATCACATTCCCCAGCTGTCACTGCTTTCTCCCCGTTGACGTCATCAGAGACGTCGCTGATTGGTTCTCTCACTTCCCCACGCTTTTCAATCAATCGATCCCTCATTATTTATACCCCGTTTTTCCCCACCCTAAGTTGTTGGATCGTCTTGTTTTGTCGCCTTGATTTGTCTCTGGATGTTTTTCCCCGTTGCTGCTGCTGCTGCCTTTTTTCTCTGTGCTGTTCTCCAGGAATTCCTAGAAGCCTTCGCTTGGATACCTGCTCCCGTGGCGCGCGCTCGCCTCCACTGTTGTTCCAGTTCCAATTACGCATCTCGTCTGGGTGAGTTATCTATTTGACTGTTCTTGACCTATTCCGTTTTTCGTGTGTAACCTTACACTGAAGACTACCACCTTTTTGTCAAACAGTCACTCACCCAGCCATTATCTATTTTTGCTTATTCCTTTATGGAATAATATTTTTGGGATCTACCATCTCCCTCTGTGTGTTTGCTCACACCGAAGATATTATTTCACAATTGGACTGTGTGTTTACATGAAGATATTCACTGTGTGTTTACATGAAGATATTCACTGTGTGTTTACATGAAGATATTCACTGTGTGTTTACATGAAGATATTCACTGTGTGTTTACATGAAGATATTCACTGTGTTGTTAACACGAAGAGTTTTCTCTTGGGCTGTTTTTGGAATTGTGCTCTCTGTGTGTTAACACGAAGAGATTCACTTGGGCCGTGTTTGGAACTGTGCTCATGTGTTGTTAACACGAAGAATTGTACACCCTGTTCTCCTGCTCGTTTAAGACTGCTCTGTCACTGACTCGTTCCCTCTCTCCCTCTCTCGGTCTCGCTACAACATCTGAGAACCCACCGAGAGGATTCTGCAGAGCGGTTCAGAAGTCAACACCTGCTTCCCAAGACTACCCTCACGGGAGAAGCTGCAGAGCAGCATAACTTTGCCCCTTGATCATTGTACCTGTCTTGTTTGACCTGCTTTCCCTGTTTCTCTTATTCTTAGTACCAAATAAACAAGCCCTCGTATTTGGCAACTCTGAATCCTACTCTCTTGTGTCGTTGCGTTTGGGGTCGGTGTCAAACCATAACATTACGATCCAACCAATATGACGACCCCAGCCGACACAGAGAGGGTCAGAACCGCACTTGCTATTCAAGTCGAGTTGACCAGGGATCACGGTCTCCAATTAGAGCGGGCTGCGGCTGCGGTGCAAGACCTCAGGGACCAGGTCCTGCCTATGCAGGGTTCTATGGCCGCTATGGCGGGACAACAGTCCGAGATTCTCGCTCAGCTTAACTCGCTGGGCGACGCCGTTAATACTTTTCATCTCTCACACCCTTCAGGAACATTCCCCGCAGCCCCAGCAGATCTTGCACCTCGGGAACCCCATTTCTCCGTCCCACGGCTGTTCGACGGTAATCCCGAGGAGTGTGCCACATTCATCATGCAATGTGAGTTGGTTTTCCGTCATCAACCAAGCCGTTTTTCTGCTCATGGGTCCCGAGTGGCTTTTATAACCAACCTACTTTCAGGCCATGCTGCCCAGTGGGTCACTTCCTCCTGGGCAATGGAAGCAGATTTTTTGTTCTCCTACCCAGACTTCGTGGCGGAGCTCCGCAGAGTGTTCCACCATCCAGTCCGAGGTCTGGACCCTGGAGCCCGGTTGGGGACCTTCCGACAAGGGAGCAGCAGGGTGACGGACTATGTCATAGAGTTTCGACTGGCGGCGGTGGAGAGTGGATGGAACGAACCTGCTCTTCGCCTAACCTTCATAAGGGGGCTCAGTGACGCAGTCCGGAACCAGCTCGCTACCAGGGAGGTGCCCGACTCCCTCGAGGATCTGTTTAGCCTTGTCATCCGTATTGACGGACGCCTCCTGGAGAGAAGGCGCGAGAGGACCCGACTGTCACCTCCTGAAGCACCCCGGACTCCTGGACGCCCCGTCCCCAACACTACTGATGGTAACAGGCTTCCCCGTCCGGTGCGCAAGGAGGAACCCATGCAGCTGGGACGCTCTCATCTGAGCCAGGCGGAGCGTCAGGCAAGGCTCAGGTCCGGTCTCTGCCTCTACTGCGGAGGTGCGGGACACCTTATCGCCGACTGCCCTACCCGGCCAAAAGATCGGGCTCACCAAGACCCCGGCAGATCCTGGTGAGCCGTTTTTCCCAGTCCCAGCGCCGCGCACCACCTGACCATCTGATGAGCGTCACCCTGGCCTGGGGGGACCAACGTGCCACGGTGGAGGCCCTCATCGACTCTGGGGCAGACGAGAACTTCCTCGACTTCGAGTTTGCCACCCAAGCCAACATACCTCTTGAGGCCCTTGTGAGGCCCTTGGAGATCTTTTCGTTGGACCAACACCGCCTGGCCGACATCTCTCAACGCACCGGCCCAGTCGTGCTGACCATCGCTGGGAACCACGTCGAGAGAATCCAGTTCCTCATTACCCAATCCCCCCTTGTCCCGGTGGTCCTGGGTAGGCCCTGGCTCGCGCTGCACGAGCCCCACATCGCCTGGTCCTCCGGTACCATCAGGGGCTGGAGCTCCTCCTGTCACGCCCGCTGTCTGCAGGCGGCGTCCTGTCCCCCGCCCCGGAGACCGGCTGGTGAGTTGCCCCCGGACCCCTCGTCCATTCCTCCCGAGTACCACGACCTCATGGAGGTATTCAGTAAGACCAGGGCTCAGGCCCTTCCACCTCACCGCCCCTATGACTGCGCCATCGACCTCCGCCAAGGGGCTCCCCTTCCCGGCAGCCGCCTCTACAGTCTGACTGTCCCGGAGAAGAAGGCGATGGATCTCTACATCTCTGAGTCATTGGAAGCAGGACTCATTCGGCCTTCCTCCTCCCCGGTGGCGGCCGGGTTCTTCTTTGTTGGTAAGAAGGATGGGGACCTGCGACCCTGCATCGACTATCGTCAGCTCAACGAGATCACCATCAAGAACAAATACCCCCTACCTCTCATGAGCTCCACCTTCGAGCCACTGACCCAGGCCTCGTTCTTCACCAAGCTGGATCTCCGAAGTGCCTACCATCTTGTCCGTATCCGTGAGGGCGATGAATGGAAGACCGCCTTCAAGACCCCCAGGGGCCACTATGAGTACCTTGTGATGCCGTTCGGCCTCACCAACGCCCCGGCGGTATTCCAGGCACTCATGAACGATGTCCTCCGTGACATGCTGGAGGTGTTCGTGGTGGTGTACCTGGACGACATTCTTATCTTTTCCAGGACCCTCGAGGAACACATCCTGCATGTCCGTCGGGTGCTGGAGCGCCTCCTCCACAATCGGCTCTTCGTCAAGGCGGAGAAGTGCCGTTTCCACTCCAACTCCGTCGACTACCTGGGCTTCATCGTTGAGAAGGGCTTGACCCGAGCGGATCCTCGCAAGATCCAGGCTGTGGAGGATTGGCCGGAACCCACCACTCGGAAGGAGTTACAGAGTTTCCTCGGGTTCGCCAACTTCTACCGAAGGTTCATCCGGAACTACAGTCAAGTGGCGGAGCCTCTTACCAAGCTGACCTCCCCCGCTCTGCCGTTCGACTGGTCCCCAGCAGCATGCGCTGCGTTCCGCTCCCTCAAGAGAAGGTTCACTTCCGCCCCTATTCTGCTCCACCCTGACCCCAAGAGACAGTTCATCGTGGAGGTGGACGCCTCGGATTCCGGCCTGGGCGCTGTCCTGTCCCAACGTTCTCCTTCCGACCAGAAGGTACATCCTTGCGCCTTCTACTCGCGTCGCTTCCTCCCCGCCGAGAGGAACTACGACACCGGCAATCGGGAGCTACTGGCGGTCGTGGCTGCGCTGGAGGAGTGGCGTCATTGGCTAGAGGGTGCCGAGGAGCCTTTTACCATCTGGACGGACCACAAGAACCTAACGTTCATCCGCGCTTCCAGGCGCCTCAACGGTCGGCAGGCGAGATGGGCCAGTTTCCTCAGTCGGTTCGACTTCTCGCTGACCTTCCGCCCCGGTTCCCGCAACACGAAGGCCGACTCCCTGTCCCGGATGCACTCCAAGGGGGCTCCACCCTCTGAGGACCCATCTCCCATCATCCCGGAGGCCCGAGTGGTTGGAGCCATCACCTTGGGCATCGAGGGTGTGGTGAGGCGTGCCCTACGCTTCCAACGTGCTCCAAGCAACGTCCCTAGGAGCCGTCTCTTCGTCCCCGACTCTGTCCGGTCCCAGGTACTGCTGTGGGGCCATACCAGCCGGTTCGCCTGCCACCCAGGCGTCCATCGCACGTTCTCCTTCCTGGCTCGTCGTTTCTGGTGGCCCACCATGCGGAACGACGTCAAGGAGTTCGTATTGGCCTGCGCGGTCTGTGCCCGCAGCAAGGCCTCTCACCAGGCACCCTCCGGGCTCTTGCAGCCCCTTCCCGTTCCAAGCCGTCCGTGGTCACATGTGGCGCTCGACTTCGTCACTGGTCTACCCTCCTCCCAGGGGAACACCTGCCTTCTGACCGTGGTGGATCGATTCAGCAAGGGGGTCCACCTCGTGGCCCTCTCCAAGCTTCCCTCAGCAGCCGAGACGGCGGACCTCCTGACGCACCACGTGTTCCGCCTTCACGGCTTTCCCCAGGACATCGTCTCTGACCGGGGGCCCCAGTTCACCTCCCAGGTATGGCGGGCTTTCTGCAAAGGATTGGGGGCAACGGTCAGTCTCTCCTCTGGCTATCATCCCCAGACAAACGGGCAGACGGAGAGGATGAACCAGAGTGTGGAGTCTGCTCTTCGGTGTGTGGCAGCCGAGAGGCCGGCATCCTGGAGCCGTTTCCTTCCCTGGGTTGAGTACTCCATCAACTCAATGGTCAGTTCCGCCACCGGCCTCTCCCCTTTTGAGGCCTCACTGGGCTACCAGCCCCCTCTTTTTCCCGCACAGGAGACGGAAGTGGCAGTTCCCTCCGTGCAGGTCCACCTCGACCGCTGCCGTCGAGTTTGGGAGATCACCAGGACCGCGCTGCTCCGGACATCTGAGCGCGCCTGTCGTGGTGCCGACCGGCGCCGGGTTCCCGCGCCGACTTACCGCCCTGGGCAGAGGGTGTGGCTCTCCGCGAAGGACCTCCCGCTACGGTCCTCGGCCAAGAAGCTCAACCCCCGCTTCGTCGGGCCTTTCGAGGTCCTGAAGGTACTCAGTCCGGCGGCCCTGCGCCTGAAGCTTCCTGCATCCATGCACATCCACCCCGTGTTCCATGTCTCCCGGGTTAAGCCCGTCTCCCTCAGTCCCCTTATGCCTCCAGCTCCTGATCCGCCGCCTCCTGTGCTAGTGGATGGTCACCCCCAGTGGCAGGTCCGCCGGTTGATGGGCGTTCGTCGGCGGGGCCGGGGGTTCCAATACCTGGTGGACTGGGAGGGTTACGGCCCTGAGGAGCGTAGCTGGGTCTCCCGGCAGCTCATCGTGGATCCCGGCTTGATCACCGACTTCCATCGGGCCCATCCTGACGAGCCGGGTCGGCCTGGTCGCCGGGTGGCTCCCGTGCAGGGGGGGGTACTGTGAGGTTTCGTTCCTTGCTCTCTCACTCGTTCTGTTCCTTTAACCACCCTCGCTTTGTTTTCTTTCATTTTCTGTCAATTGGTTCTATCCCCTCGTTCACACGTTTCTCCCCGTTGACGTCATCAGAGACGTCGCTGATTGGTTCTCTCACTTCCCCACGCTTTTCAATCACATTCCCCAGCTGTCACTGCTTTCTCCCCGTTGACGTCATCAGAGACGTCGCTGATTGGTTCTCTCACTTCCCCACGCTTTTCAATCAATCGATCCCTCATTATTTATACCCCGTTTTTCCCCACCCTAAGTTGTTGGATCGTCTTGTTTTGTTGCCTTGATTTGTCTCTGGATGTTTGCTGCTGCTGCTGCCTTTTTTCTCTGTGCTGTTCTCCAGGAATTCCTAGAAGCCTTCGCTTGGATACCTGCTCCCGTGGCGCGCGCTCGCCTCCACTGTTGTTCCAGTTCCAATTACGCATCTCGTCTGGGTGAGTTATCTATTTGACTGTTCTTGACCTATTCCGTTTTTCGTGTGTAACCTTACACTGAAGACTACCACCTTTTTGTCAAACAGTCACTCACCCAGCCATTATCTATTTTTGCTTATTCCTTTATGGAATAATATTTTTGGGATCTACCATCTCCCTCTGTGTGTTTGCTCACACCGAAGATATTATTTCACAATTGGACTGTGTGTTTACATGAAGATATTCACTGTGTGTTTACATGAAGATATTCACTGTGTGTTTACATGAAGATATTCACTGTGTGTTTACATGAAGATATTCACTGTGTGTTTACATGAAGATATTCACTGTGTTGTTAACACGAAGAGTTTTCTCTTGGGCTGTTTTTGGAATTGTGCTCTCTGTGTGTTAACACGAAGAGATTCACTTGGGCCGTGTTTGGAACTGTGCTCACTGTGTTGTTAACACGAAGAATTGTACACCCTGTTCTCCTGCTCGTTTAAGACTGCTCTGTCACTGACTCGTTCCCTCTCTCCCTCTCTCGGTCTCGCAACAACATCTGAGAACCCACCGAGAGGATTCTGCAGAGCGGTTCAGAAGTCAACACCTGCTTCCCAAGACTACCCTCACGGGAGAAGCTGCAGAGCAGCAGAACTTTGCCCCTTGATCATTGTACCTGTCTTGTTTGACCTGCTTTCCCTGTTTCTCTTATTCTTAGTACCAAATAAACAAGCCCTCGTATTTGGCAACTCTGAATCCTACTCTCTTGTGTCGTTGCGTTTGGGGTCGGTGTCAAACCATAACACAAAGTGTTAACTACGAGGCCTTTATTCATCATATTAATTTTTTTATAATATCAAACAGAACACAGAGTACTCCGAATACAGAAGCCATGTTCACTGGATTTTGGGGGAAAACAATATCTTTGACCTGTATTGGTCCCCTTGATACCACATTGTTGGGTATGGCCTATGACACTTGGCCATAGTGCAGGGTCTTGTGAGGTCAAACCTTTAGTGGTGGTGGTGATACTGCTGCTTGTAGAGGTGGGTGACACGTCATCTTCATGATGGGCAGGTGTTATGGTCTCACTGAAGGTGGATGTTGACGGACAGGGTTCCTGCAAGTTTCAACAGGTTACAGGTTTAAAAATAAAAGTGTCAGAACTGTCAAATGAATGAGTGAGGCTAAGCCTCACGGGCCAGACTCTAGAGCTGCCACAGTCCAATCAAAGCTGCTATATGGCGTTCATTCACTTACATTGAGTAGTGAAGCTGAGCCTTATACAATGTAAGTCAATGGGAGCTCAGAGGTGTGTGTGTAAATGTTTTTTTAACGGATCAGAATAACACATGTGAGGGGGGCTGAGTGGGCAAGGCGCTCGCCACTAACGCAGGATATGCTGGTATCGAGCCCAGCTCTCGGCGTTGCTACCGGCTTGGCCGGCCGTCATACTAACACAATTGGCAAGTGTTAGAGGGTGGGAAAGCCGGTGGGTGGGGATTGGACGTTGTAGATGGCGACTCCTACAGGTCGGTTGGGTGACGCCGGTGCGGCGGAAACAAGGGGCAGCGTGAGCCTCCCACGCGTTACTCCGCGCCACTGAGAGTTCGAGCTGCTGCGGTGAAAAGATGCGACAGGCTGCCTCCTCGTGTACCGGAGGGGACACGTGATGCAAGGCTTCTATCCTCACTACAGCCGACCAGTGGGAGGCATAGTCTAGCAACGCTCAAGACAGGGGAGGGAAGAATTGGAAATACGAAATTGGGATGGGAGAAAAATAGAAAATGGGGTAACCTGTCTGAACCTTTCACCACAGTCAGTAGGCTACATCCATATGGTTTCTCTCCATGGAACAGAAGCGCCATGATCGAGGCCAAAACAGATCGCTTCTTGGCCCTGTTTCAATGCATGGTTGACAAAATGCCAGAACAATAGTGTGAGTACTGTATTTGGAGGGGGGGGTAAATTAATTTATTAAAATGAATTGGTAACACTTTATAATAACACTCAGTTATAAGACCTTTATAAGGTATTTGTAGATAATGAACTAATCATGAACAAACCATTCATATACATTCATAATTTATTATTAAATAATGTATAACTATATTTGTATAACATTTACAAATTAAATTAGTTATACATTATTTATAACTCATTATCAACATTGTTTGTACTTGATTTGTTCATCATTAAATGACTATACTGTACCTCCATTTATTTGTTCATGTTCAACAAAAGATTTGTTAATACATTCATAAAACATCTATAAATCATTTGCAGATGTTATTGTGTGCCTTAATCTAAAGTGAAGCCTATTCATCATTAACAAATGTCTAATAGTTTGTTTATTTGTGGACTTTTATGAATACACACAAAGCAATTACCAGACTTGTCTTTTCATGTTTAACAAATTATTTGTTAACACTAGCACAGCCATGGAGAAAATGTCACTGATTCCCGCCGGAAGGGGTCAGATGACCCCACAGCTTATATGAGAAATATGAGAGAAATAAACAGTGTAAACTATATAATAACCTCTTAATATAAAAATATGAGGTTTACCACAGGTTTGAGTAAAAAAAAAATATATATATATATAAATATATATATATATTATAATTTTTTATTTATTTTTTTGGATGGAAGAGCCACACATTGACAGGCAAAGAGCCACTTGCCTGGTGATGGTGATACTGCTGCTTGTAGAGGTGGGTGACACGTCATCTTCATGATGGGCAGGTGTTATGGTCTCACTGAACGTGGATGTTGACGGACAGGGTTCCTGCAAGTTTCAACAGGTTACAGGTTAAAAAATAAAGTGTCAGAACTGTCAAATGAATGAGTGAGGCTAAGCCTCACGGGCCAGACTCTAAAGCTGCCATAGTCCAATCAAAGCTGCTATATGGCGTTCATTCACTTACATTGAGTAGTGAAGCTGAGCCTTATACAATGTAAGTCAATGGGAGCTCAGAGCTGTGTGTGTAAATGTTTTTTTAACGGATCAGAATAACACATGTGAGGGGGGCTGAGTGGCGCAGTGGGCAAGGCGCTCGCCACTAACGCAGGATATGCTGGTATCGAGCTCAGCTCTCGGCGTTGCTATACCGGCTTGGCCGGCCGTCATACTAACACAATTGGCAGTGTTAGCGGGTGGGAAAGCCGGTGGGTGGGGATTGGACGTTGTAGATGGCGACTCCTACAGGTCGGTTGGGTGACGCCGGTGCGGCGGAAACAAGGGGCAGCGTGAGCCTCCCACGCGTTACTCCACGCCACTGAGAGTTCGAGCAGCTGCGGTGAAAAGATGCGACAGGCTGCCTCCTCGTGTACCGGAGGGGACACGTGATGCAAGGCTTCTATCCTCACTACAGCCGACCAGTGGGAGGCATAGTCTAGCAACGCTCAAGACAGGGGAGGGAAGAATTGGAAATACGAAATTGGGATGGGAGAAAAATAGAAAATGGGGAGAAAAAGTGGATTAAAAAAAAAAGAATAGCACATGTGAAAAAATGTCACTGGCATTTTTTTTCACAGAGGAAAATATACATTCTAATAAAAAATTATATATTTTTTTAATAAATAAGCTCTGCTTCACGAGTATTCACGTTTGATCAAGGGGTAGAGGCGTTTCAGCCCTCCAGATGCCCCTACAAACGGAGAGTGCCAAGATGCAGGCTCGATAACAAGGGAGAGATGATATTTCCCAGAATGCACTGCAAACCTTTCGCACATTTTCCAAAAAGGAAAATGGCAGGGGGCGGTACCAGTAATTTATACAAATGAAAGTATTGATTTCTTCGTAACGAATCATTCAAAAAATATACAGTCAACTGGAATGTTAGTTGTTTACACATATGTTGGATTATGTAATTGGTTTGTCATGACAAACAAATATAAAATCGCTAGTTAACCTGTCTGAACCTTTCACCACAGTCAGTAGGCTACATCCATATGGTTTCTCTCCATGGAACAGAAGCGCCATGATCGAGGCGAAAACAGATCGCTTCTTGGCCCTGTTTCAATGCATGGTTGACAAAATGCCAGAACAATAGTGTGAGTACTGTATTTGGAGGGGGGGGTAAATTAATTTATTAAAATGAATTGGTAACACTTTATAATAACACTCAGTTATAAGACCTTTATAAGGTATTTGTAGATAATGAACTAATCATGAACAAACCATTCATATACATTCATAATTTATTATTAAATAATGTATAACTATATTTGTATAACATTTACTAATTAAATTAGTTATACATTATTTATAACTCATTATCAACATTGTTTGTACTTGATTTGTTCATCATTAAATGACTATACTGTACCTCCATTTATTTGTTCATGTTCAACAAAAGATTTGTTAATACATTCATAAAACATCTATAAATCATTTGCAGATGTTATTGTGTGCCTTAATCTAAAGTGAAGCCTATTCATCATTAACAAATGTCTAATAGTTTGTTTATTTGTGGACTTTTATGAATACACACGAAGCAATTACCAGACTTGTCTTTTCATGTTTAACAAATTATTTGTTAACACTAGCACAGCCATGGAGAAAATGTCACTGATTCCCACCGGAAGGGGTCAGATGACCCCACAGCTTATATGAGAAATATGAGAGAAATAAACAGTGTAAACTATATAATTACCTCTTAATATAAAAATATGAGGTTTACCACAGGTTTGAGTGGCAACATTTTTTTCTTCTTTTTTTAATAAATAAATAAAAATATTATAATTTTTTTTTTTTTTTTTTTTGGATGGAAGAGCCACACATTGACATGCAGCTTGCGAGCCATGGGTTGGCCACCCCTACACTAGACACTCGCAAAGTGCTGTGACTTTCCACATATATATTCCATATATATGTGGAATAACGTTCTAATTACATTTTCTTGAAGTCATTTTGAAATTTCAGAAACCGTGCCTGATAAAACGGGTACTTTTAGGAAAAGTCATTGAGTGACAGAGCTGGAGCTCGACCGAGTGACGAGGATACATTTATTGAAAATGCCTAGGGGTCATTTGACCCCTTGCCGGCTGTGCTAGTGTTAAGACATTCATAAAACATCTATAAATAATTTGCAGATGCTATTGTGTGCCCTAATCAAAAAAGAAGGGGTTGACCGAGTTCAGTGGCAGTTTTTCATGACTGATAATTTTTAGCATGGTGTTATTCACCGTCAAAGATGCAAAGAAAAATCATAATTTATATTCTCCTTTGTTTCATCACAATTTACTCAAGCCTAAATTGTCTAAAGCCTAAAAGACACAATATTTCTGACACAGGGAATACATTCCCTGAGATCCATAGATGTCCCTAGATACCAACAACATGTAAATGGACCTGTAAAGGGGAGCAATTTTCCATTTACTTGTATGTATTTTAGGCAGATTTTCTGAAAATAGATTTATTATTGAACATTTAGCACACATTTAGAACACAAACACACACACACACAACTGCAATGTGCTAATACACCAACACACCACACACACAGACACACACACACACACACACACACGCACACACACACACACACACACACACACACGCACACACACACACACACACACACACACACACACACACACACACACACACACACACACACACACACACACACACACACACACACACACACACACACACACACACACACACACGTGAGTGAGCCCTCATCAGTGCGATTCATTCTTCTCTTTTATTTTCATTTCAGGTAGTTGTACCTTAAGAGAATTGTAGACTGGCATCTGTAAATGCAGATATAAGTACTTTATTCTTATTTTATTATCATTATTATTATTATCATTATTTTCTTTCCAATTAAATGAAAATCAGAAAATAAGTGGTATATGATGGAAAATATGAAAGTCAATGCTTGAAGGAAAATGGACTTTGGAAATCAGTTTTCATTCTATTTATTTACTGTTCTGTAAAAGTATTGTTGAATGTAATGTGTTATGTTTTGTGTGGACCCCAGAAAGACTAGTTGTTGTCAGGCAACAGCTAATGGGGATCCTAATAAACTCAATAAACCACGTATAGCAAATGCATGAGTCATGTCTCTTTTGAAAGGAAACATTTTCTTCCACAACAGGAAGAACCACTCTGAGTGCTAATGTAATAGAGTTACAGAGGTTTGAACACACTGAAATAAAAGTTTTACTTACGTCTTTGTTTACTTGCAAACAGATGCCTTCAAAAGAGTTCCAGCTGAAAGGTTGGAGCTGGAAAACACAACGTTTCCATAGCCTGAATTCTCATTTAGTACAGGTCCAAAGTTGATAACAATCCCACGAAAAATGTGTGTTCCACACATGTTTTTCTCATGTCTGTCTCGTGTCTGTAGCGGTATCCAAAATGGCCGTCCACTGCAATACATTGTCATTGAGTGCGATGCGCGAGGGAATAATTTTCCTTTCTTGGTCTTATTCTCTCCTTTTATCGTAGTAATCACCCTCATACAAGGCATCATTTTCACCTTCAGAGGTGACTGGTCCGGTCAGGGCCAGGCGAAACCGGACGTGGTCACTTGTCCGAAACTGACGCTCGTTGGTTGTTTGATCTTGTAACCTGAGATTGGAAGCACGTAATAGGTCGCAGGTAATATGGTATCAATCAAACGGCTGCCATTTTAGTTTTCCAACAATGATCGGCTTTAACACACAGCCTGACGCCGGCATACGAGGGCAAATGTGCCGCAACGTGCGCAACGGCCCGGGGTTATCTTATATGGTACAATATGTGTAGTCTGCATAACTACACATAACCTTGAACATAGCTAAGCCCAGTTTAGCACTGACTTCCACCTTTTTTACGCCAAGCTGGTGAAACGGAACAGAGGAGCGCAGGGTTGACAGTGAGGAGACAGAGAGGAATAGAGAGACGGCCGAGAAGGGAGGATGGGATTCAATCCCAGACCAGCAGGTGATGCATGTGGTTCCAGAGGCCGGCGTCTTAACCACTACACCATCGCTAAGCATGGGGTTTATGTAAAATACATTTTCTACATTTCCATTTGGTCATTTAGCTGACGCTTTTATCCAAAGCATCTTACAAGTTCTGTACAACAACAGGTCAGCAGGAAGGTAACAACTCTTTCAGCTGAGTAGCAAAGTAGCAAAGTGCATAACAGGAAAATACGAAGGTTAGTAAAAAGGTTAGTACAGGTTTCTTTTTTATATATAATTCAATTCTTATCTAGAGACCAAGATATCATTTTTATTTTATACATTTTTCATTGGTATTACAAAGCAACAAAACTGTTGCATTTCAGACAAAGTTACACTGCAAATGCTGGTGTTGCAGAAATAGTTGTTACACTGAAAGTCTATTGGAGTATATATCGTTTTTATGAAGAAGAAAAGAAGAACGTCTGCTGACGTCTGTTTCAATAAAGCAGTTTTATTGAGTCACAGGCATCCTATCATTTCTGCAGCCATGATGAGTATAAAACAGCCAATCTTTGGAATATTGAACTGTCTAACACACATTTGGTCTGCGTCTTATATACACAAATTCAATATTTCATATACTGTGACAGCTTCAGTGTGTGTGTGTGTGTGTGTGTGTGTGTGTGTGTGTGTGTGTGTGTGTGTGTGTGTGTGTGTGTGTGTGTGTGTGTGTGTGTGTGTGTGTGTGTGTGTGTGTGTGTGTGTGTGTGTGTGTGGTGTGTGGGTGTATTAGCACATTGCAGAAGAGAACCGAATAAGGGAAGTAGATAATGTTGAGCTGAAAGTGTTCAATGTTTACATCTGAACGTACAGTGTGCTCATTGTTTACATCTTAAGTGTACAGTATGCTCATTGTTTATGTCTTAAGCATACAGTATACTCATTGTTTATGTCTTAGGCATACAGCATGCTCATTGTTTACGTCTTAAGCGTACAGTATGCTCATTATTTACGTCTTAAGCGTACAGTATGCTCATTGTTTACAAGCATACAGTATGCTCATTGTTTACACCTTAAGCGTACAGTATTATCATTGTTTACATCTTAAGCATACAGTATGCTCATTGTTTACGTCTGAAGGTACAGTGTGCTTATTGTTTATGTCTGAACGTGCATTGTGCTCATTGTTTATGTTTGAACATACTGCATGCTAATTGTTTATGTCTGAACGTGCATTGTACTCATTGTTTATGTTTGAACATACAGTGTGCTCATTGTTTACATCTGAACATACAGTGTGCTTTTCTCCAGTTATGGCAATGTTTAGTCTATAGCAACGGCTCTTCTGCTTTAGAGAGCTCTCTCTTAGGCCTGTATCTAGGGACATATATGGACCTCAGTGAATGTACTCCCAGTGTCAGAAATATTGTGTCTATTACTAGGCTTGCTTAACCTCTTCCACCCGTGTGGCCCGTCGGCGGACCGCAAATGACATCTGGTCATAAATCAATATCTCCAGATTGTTCTATAAAAGTAGGGTTTTTATTTTCAAACGTATTCAAGTATAAACATCATAACCATGTCACAACAGCATTTATAATGTTATCATCAATACGTTTAGGAATAGGTTAAAGTGTTATTAGATAGATTTTCCTTTTCGAAATGTCTGTTTATTTTGCGAGAGGCGACCATTTTGGAAAACATTGAATCATGGGAATTGTAGTTCTTTTGCGGCCATTTTGAATTTATTTTTATTTTTTGTTATTATTTTTTTGTTATTATATATTTTTTTATTATTATTATAATTTTTTTGTAGCCATTTTGGCCATTTTGTAGCGGACATTCATAGCTCTGGATCTGCGTTGGAATTCTTCAAAACTACACTTCCTAAAAGGATCTATGGGGTTCAAGGTTCATAGTTATGTATGCATTTTTTTTTTGTACACATGATCTCAAGAAGGTACTGAACGAGATCAGTGGCAGTTTTTAATGTTTGGTCATTATTAGCATGGTGTTATTCACCGTCAAAGATGCAAAGAAAAATCATAATTCATATTCTCCTTTGTTGTGTGTCATTATGACTGTGTCTTCCAACAACTTTTTGCACAGAAAGAGTCGTTTTTGTAGTGTAAGGTACCGGTAGTAGTTTTTACTGTTGTTTTTGTAGTGTAATGTAGTAGTTTTTACTATAGATTTTGTAGTGTAAGGTAGTCGTTTTTTTACAGTAGTTTTTGTAGTGTAAGGTAGTAGTTTTTACTGTAATTCTTGTAGTGTAAGGTAGTCGTTTTTACTGTCATTTTTGTAGTGTAAGGTAGTCATTTTTAACTGTAGTTTTTGTAGTGTAAGGTAGTCGTTTTTACTGTAGTTCTTGTAGTATAAGGTAGTGGTTTTTACTGTAGTTCTTGTAGTATAAGGTAGTCGTTTTTACTTTCGTTTTTGTAGTGTATGGTAGTAGTGTAGGTTTCTAGATTGTTGCAGCAGAACTGCTTTTATTTTTACTATTACTCAAAGTTTTAGGGGCCATGGCATACTAAAAGGTTAGAGAAGTGGACTAGTGAACCTCAAAAGGTCACTATTTAGAATCTCAAGGGGAATCTGTAGGGGGATCTGGGAGGTGAATGAATATCTCTCAACAATGTATATTTAAGTGCCCTTGACCAAGGCACTTAACCCTCGACTTAACCCTTGCTCAGTGACCAACAGTAGAGGGCTATGGTTGTAAAGCTCCCAGGTGTGTGTGTGTGTGTGTGTGTGTGTGTGTGTGTGTGTGTGTGTGTGTGTGTGTGTGTGTGTGTGTGTGTGTGTGTGTGTGTGCGTGCGTGCGTGCGTGCGTGCGTGCGTGCGTGCCGTGCGTGCGTGTGTGTGAAGCGAGGCGTTGCTGAAAAAGGTGTACATGCTCAGCAAATCTTCCCTGGATAAACAAAGATGACAGCAAAAGGAGATGTTCATTAGTCCGTTCATTAACTGCGATTCATAATTTGTCTTCAAAGTCTACATGCTCCTTTCCTCAACAAGGGCACAGGAGGCGGCCAGTCGACCGTGGCCCTGTTTGCCCGAGGTGCACAAATGCTTCTCTGAGATTCAGCAAACAGTCTCCCAGCGGGACGCAGGGTTTTCTAAAGCAGATAGGGGCCAAGGGCCAAACACATTAACGGCATGAGAGGCCTCTCTATGCTTTAATTATACCCAGGGATATTATGAATTTTCCCCCGACCAGATCCTTTTGTTTGAACGCAATAACTTGGATAGATTTCATAAAAATATTTTCAAATTTGAGGCGCACATTAATGACTCCTAGTGGATGAACGCCGTTGATTTTGCGGTGACCCTATGACCTTGCCTCTAGTGCTATTGTCAGTCCAATCTTTCTGTCTACAATTTGAGAATTAGGAGTATGGTAATTCTTGAGGATCACAAGGAACACTCAAGGGACGTTTTGATTGTTTGATTGATTTTAACCCCTTGAGCCCGAGCGGTCCGGTACCGGTACGAGATTGATATCACGCCATAAATAGATGAATACAGAACGTATTAATTCACGTTGCATTTCCGTTTTCAAATGTAGCCACGAGTAAAGAGTCAAATTGTATATTTTCAGCACTACGTTTGTTTACCAATTATTTTAAGTGTATATTAGTGAAATATGAGCTTGTAAAAATCTCTGTGCATTGCATCAGAAAGCGGAGGATTTAGGCGGAAGTAAAGCACGCTGTCATAAGTGTGTGTAGTCCTTTGATGGGGGAGACCCAGGACTTTCGATGGGCTTTCGGATTTCATAAAACTACACTTCCCAGCTCACGCCAGCACCTGTCAATCATCTGACTCCCAGCGTGACACTTTTTTTTTTACGTGATTCTCGGGATCATATCTCACACAGGTCAAACAAACCTGAACGTTATTGACATAAAGTAGAACGCAGTTCGTTTATCTACCTTTCTGTAAATGTCTAGCTAAAAAAACGTGTTGCAATCTGATGAGATATATCGTAATCAGAAATGGGGCTTCCTGATCATATAAAGTACTCTATTGCGTTGTGTTCTATAGCCCTAAGTCTGTTACCCAAAAACACTGTTGTGGCACGGCGGAGGAAAGAAATCCAGGAGAGTTTAGTTATTTCTCAAGTGGTGGTTTTATTCAAATCCACAGAGTATCTGTTTCAATAATTGAATGTGCAATGATATTAATGGATCCGGTACTATGCCACCAGTCATTACTATCAGTCTAATCAAAAGTAGTTAAAGAATAATAATCTTCAATGGTGTCTGTTGTGAAGGATCAGATTAAACCGAATATATATATTTATTTATGGATATATATTTAATAGTATTTGTATATCGTTTGATATCCCTTGTATATTCTTTGTACATATACACTGAATATCCCTTTAGTCTACTACAGCCCATAATAGTTCATTCTCTCATTGGACAAGAACCTGGCGCCAGCAGACAAGCCCCTTGAGTCAAGTTCAATAGTGCCGACGAACATGTCCCAACTAGCCCCGGTTCCGCGTAGGAATACGGCTACCGAAATACGAATGGTACTATTTGTTCACCGTGCATATAAATATGGCGCAAGTAAAGTAGAATTTTCTTTTAGTCCATTAGTCCTTTACCCTCCAACCTAGTAACAGACGTGAAGCCTCACCCACGACCCACGTGTGGTGCAGTATGGCCTATTTGGCCCCAGAATAGGCATTGAGACCTCGTGTAAATTCATAGCTGAATTGTCATAGTTTGGCACTGTACCGTCGAGTGGGACGTATTTCTATTAAGTTAATAATAGTCTATTAGGTATGGTGCATCGTTCGGTTAGAGTTCTAAAGTGAGCAGCACCCCCATCGTTTCCTCGCGTTATCTAGAGTCTTAACCAGGCTGGGCAGACCACGCGTGGTGCTTTCATCCGAGGAGTTCTGGACGAGGACGAGTGGACCTGCACATTGGATTACCTACCCGGACGACTGCTGAGCCTATACGGCATGGAATATCTATTTGCTTTGGGTGCTTTGATTTGTGGAGCGGATAACAGCCAACGCCGGTGAGTGTTGGAATTACCCCCGAGAGGAGCCCAGGTGAGACGGCGCTCAACCCAGACCGAGGCCGCCTCGCTTCTCCTTCGTTGTGGACCTACAGCTACCGTCTACAAGAGGGCCCAAGTGTATTCATCTGTGGATCAAGATCCTGCGGGCACTGTGTTCTGTACCTGAATTCTCCCCAGGAATCGTTGGCCAGATGGGATGCAGCTGACGGCTCTCTAAACACCCCCCCCCCCTACTGACTTACAACCAGCAGGACCCCTTTAGTATCCCGCTATAATCCTTAAGTACCATCGCTATAGTTCCCTAAAGAACCAGGTTGTATACTTGCTTCCTGCGTAACCAGAGATTGGACATTCAGTGTTGATTTGCCTACGAATACTCATTTGCCTTACAAGTGCATTCAAATCATAAATGTAATTAAGTGAATGTTGTATATACCTTTTGCTATATTAAACCTTCGACTGTTATATTTGTGTGGACCTGATTTCATATGTGGGAAAGTGTTCATCATACTTAGATATCGTGTACTGTATGGCCAGAAGTTAAAGTACATCAAGCGGTAGTGGTTTAATGATACCATACTTATCAATACAGTCAGGGAATTGTACCCCTCAGTTACAATTGGTCCTTCGAGCTGGAGGGTAACTAGTGTAATATTAATATAGTGTTATTAATATTGAAATGGCCTATGATGAACACTCCACGAAACGGTCCTCCTAACGTAGAACGCCCGCGGCGCAGACGACAGACACCTCAGTACTTAGAGGATTACGCTGTCAGTCAACTACCTAGCCTTCTACAGACGGTAAACGCGGTAAAAGTAGAAAGTAAAATTATGTCTGACCTTAACGACCAGGTTACCCCGACCACAGAGGCCCTAGTGGGTTCTAATGTAACTGACCAAGCTCACGGTGGGGACCAGGAGGGAACAGACATGCCTTTACCCCCCGCCAATACCGAAGAAGTAGTCCCCGACCAGCTCCGGGAGGAAGACAACCCTCCAGAGGTGGAACCCTGCACGGAACAAGATGAGGAGAGCGCCGAGGAGATAGAGCTCCAGGACTCCCCAACGAGTACAGCCAGGAGCGGCTCACCTCTACAAGCGTCTTCCCCCAGCGAGGCGGAGAGGATGCTGTCACAGGCGTTCCTCGTCAGCCTGACAGCCTCTACCGAACGCGATCGACTCCAGGGTGAACGCGATCGACTTCAGGGTGAACGCGATCGACTCCAAACACAGCAACGGAGCGAAGAAGAGCACATACGCCTGGAGATGAGACGCCTTCAGACGGAAGAGAATATGGCAAGAGACCGGTCCGACACCCAGCGCGCCGCTGACGGTGCCCAAAGAGAAGCAGAGCGCGACATCGCTCTCATCCAGCGCGAAGCCGAGCGCGACAGACTACAGGGCGAGCGCGACAGACTACAAGCGCAGCTAATGGAGCAGCTGATCACCAAGGCAACACCCTCTCCCTCCGCCAGGGGTTCAAGGGCCTCGTCGAGACAACAGTCAAGGGCAGCATCCCCTAACCGACCAAGCGACCCTGAACTTGACCACCAGAGAGAGCCTATACCCCCCGCAGACCCCCTTCCCCGACCGGTCCAAGCGAGACCCAGCTACAAGGAAGGAGCAGCATACACTGCGGAGAGGCTAAATAAACGACTACAGGATCTAGAGGACCTGACAGAAGAAGAAGAGGGAGAGGAGGAGAACCAAGCCCGACGACAGCACAGTACTCCACCGGACCAGGAGGTCCAGTACAGCCCAGGCTATACCCCCGCGGCGCTGCGCTACAGACCCCCGACTCTATTCACGGGTGAGCATGACGCACGACCAGCCCCGAGGAACAGCACCTGGACCAGCGGGCCATGGTACCCTGCCGGTACCAGCCCACAGAGAGGCGCAAGAGGAGACTCGCCTAGGAGGCCTCTCTCCCAACGCTCACCGATGTGCCAGCCATCCACGGCGTCATACATTGGCACACCGACGTTTCCAGACTTCACCCATGAGAATCGAGCACAGTACACGGAGCTCCGGATGTGCTTAGAGACAATGATGGTGGATGTCGTTGACGAACGCCACAAGTATGCAATATTACTGAAGCACCTGAAAGTACCCCGAGCGCACAATATAGCGCTAGCCTATGCCACCTCTACGACCCCATACACCGCGGCTCTAGCAGCGCTGGACCAGAGATATGGACGTATATGGGATTACGTAATCCAAGAGATAAGGCATATTGACCGCCTACCCCCAGCAACAGACAATCGCTCACTAGACGACCTGTCTATAAAAGTGCAGTCCCTGGTAGGGATGCTGGGAGCGCAACGAGAAAAGGGTATGCACGAGCTATACGCCAACTCTAACGTCGAGAGGATTTTAGAGAAGCTGCCGCCCGCCAGACAAGAGCGCTTTAGGCGGCAAAGAGACCACCGTGATCCTAACGGTCCCGAACCATCCCTCCTCGATTTAGCCGACTTCCTGACGAGAGAAGTCAGCAGCCTACGCTTGGATACATTCGTGCGGAGCACACCAAGCTCCAGAGAGGGACCTAGGAGAGTAAACGATGGAAGAAGATCATGTGTGTGTGTGTGTGTGTGTGTGTGTGTGTGTGTGTGTGTGTGTGTGTGCGTGCGTGCGTGCGTGCGTGCGTGCGTGCGTGCCGTGCGTGCGTGTGTGTGAAGCGAGGCGTTGCTGAAAAAGGTGTACATGCTCAGCAAATCTTCCCTGGATAAACAAAGATGACAGCAAAAGGAGATGTTCATTAGTCCGTTCATTAACTGCGATTCATAATTTGTCTTCAAAGTCTACATGCTCCTTTCCTCAACAAGGGCACAGGAGGCGGCCAGTCGACCGTGGCCCTGTTTGCCCGAGGTGCACAAATGCTTCTCTGAGATTCAGCAAACAGTCTCCCAGCGGGACGCAGGGTTTTCTAAAGCAGATAGGGGCCAAGGGCCAAACACATTAACGGCATGAGAGGCCTCTCTATGCTTTAATTATACCCAGGGATATTATGAATTTTCCCCCGACCAGATCCTTTTGTTTGAACGCAATAACTTGGATAGATTTCATAAAAATATTTTCAAATTTGAGGCGCACATTAATGACTCCTAGTGGATGAACGCCGTTGATTTTGCGGTGACCCTATGACCTTGCCTCTAGTGCTATTGTCAGTCCAATCTTTCTGTCTACAATTTGAGAATTAGGAGTATGGTAATTCTTGAGGATCACAAGGAACACCCAAGGGACGTTTTGATTGTTTGATTGATTTTAACCCCTTGAGCCCGAGCGGTCCGGTACCGGTACGAGATTGATATCACGCCATAAATAGATGAATACAGAACGTATTAATTCACGTTGCATTTCCGTTTTCAAATGTAGCCACGAGTAAAGAGTCAAATTGTATATTTTCAGCACTACGTTTGTTTACCAATTATTTTAAGTGTATATTAGTGAAATATGAGCTTGTAAAAATCTCTGTGCATTGCATCAGAAAGCGGAGGATTTAGGCGGAAGTAAAGCACGCTGTCATAAGTGTGTGTAGTCCTTTGATGGGGGAGACCCAGGACTTTCGATGGGCTTTCGGATTTCATAAAACTACACTTCCCAGCTCACGCCAGCACCTGTCAATCATCTGACTTCCAGCGTGACACTTTTTTTTTTACGTGATTCTCGGGATCATATCTCACACAGGTCAAACAAACCTGAACGTTATTGACATAAAGTAGAACGCAGTTCGTTTATCTACCTTTCTGTAAATGTCTAGCTAAAAAAACGTGTTGCAATCTGATGAGATATATCGTAATCAGAAATGGGGCTTCCTGATCATATAAAGTACTCTATTGCGTTGTGTTCTATAGCCCTAAGTCTGTTACCCAAAAACACTGTTGTGGCACGGCGGAGGAAAGAAATCCAGGAGAGTTTAGTTATTTCTCAAGTGGTGGTTTTATTCAAATCCACAGAGTATCTGTTTCAATAATTGAATGTGCAATGATATTAATGGATCCGGTACTATGCCACCAGTCATTACTATCAGTCTAATCAAAAGTAGTTAAAGAATAATAATCTTCAATGGTGTCTGTTGTGAAGGATCAGATTAAACCGAATATATATATTTATTTATGGATATATATTTAATAGTATTTGTATATCGTTTGATATCCCTTGTATATTCTTTGTACATATACACTGAATATCCCTTTAGTCTACTACAGCCCATAATAGTTCATTCTCTCATTGGACAAGAACCTGGCGCCAGCAGACAAGCCCCTTGAGTCAAGTTCAATAGTGCCGACGAACATGTCCCAACTAGCCCCGGTTCCGCGTAGGAATACGGCTACCGAAATACGAATGGTACTATTTGTTCACCGTGCATATAAATATGGCGCAAGTAAAGTAGAATTTTCTTTTAGTCCATTAGTCCTTTACCCTCCAACCTAGTAACAGACGTGAAGCCTCACCCACGACCCACGTGTGGTGCAGTATGGCCTATTTGGCCCCAGAATAGGCATTGAGACCTCGTGTAAATTCATAGCTGAATTGTCATAGTTTGGCACTGTACCGTCGAGTGGGACGTATTTCTATTAAGTTAATAATAGTCTATTAGGTATGGTGCATCGTTCGGTTAGAGTTCTAAAGTGAGCAGCACCCCCATCGTTTCCTCGCGTTATCTAGAGTCTTAACCAGGCTGGGCAGACCACGCGTGGTGCTTTCATCCGAGGAGTTCTGGACGAGGACGAGTGGACCTGCACATTGGATTACCTACCCGGACGACTGCTGAGCCTATACGGCATGGAATATCTATTTGCTTTGGGTGCTTTGATTTGTGGAGCGGATAACAGCCAACGCCGGTGAGTGTTGGAATTACCCCCGAGAGGAGCCCAGGTGAGACGGCGCTCAACCCAGACCGAGGCCGCCTCGCTTCTCCTTCGTTGTGGACCTACAGCTACCGTCTACAAGAGGGCCCAAGTGTATTCATCTGTGGATCAAGATCCTGCGGGCACTGTGTTCTGTACCTGAATTCTCCCCAGGAATCGTTGGCCAGATGGGATGCAGCTGACGGCTCTCTAAACACCCCCCCCCCCTACTGACTTACAACCAGCAGGACCCCTTTAGTATCCCGCTATAATCCTTAAGTACCATCGCTATAGTTCCCTAAAGAACCAGGTTGTATACTTGCTTCCTGCGTAACCAGAGATTGGACATTCAGTGTTGATTTGCCTACGAATACTCATTTGCCTTACAAGTGCATTCAAATCATAAATGTAATTAAGTGAATGTTGTATATACCTTTTGCTATATTAAACCTTCGACTGTTATATTTGTGTGGACCTGATTTCATATGTGGGAAAGTGTTCATCATACTTAGATATCGTGTACTGTATGGCCAGAAGTTAAAGTACATCAAGCGGTAGTGGTTTAATGATACCATACTTATCAATACAGTCAGGGAATTGTACCCCTCAGTTACAATTGGTCCTTCGAGCTGGAGGGTAACTAGTGTAATAATAATATAGTGTTATTAATATTGAAATGGCCTATGATGAACACTCCACGAAACGGTCCTCCTAACGTAGAACGCCCGCGGCGCAGACGACAGACACCTCAGTACTTAGAGGATTACGCTGTCAGTCAACTACCTAGCCTTCTACAGACGGTAAACGCGGTAAAAGTAGAAAGTAAAATTATGTCTGACCTTAACGACCAGGTTACCCCGACCACAGAGGCCCTAGTGGGTTCTAATGTAACTGACCAAGCTCACGGTGGGGACCAGGAGGGAACAGACATGCCTTTACCCCCCGCCAATACCGAAGAAGTAGTCCCCGACCAGCTCCGGGAGGAAGACAACCCTCCAGAGGTGGAACCCTGCACGGAACAAGATGAGGAGAGCGCCGAGGAGATAGAGCTCCAGGACTCCCCAACGAGTACAGCCAGGAGCGGCTCACCTCTACAAGCGTCTTCCCCCAGCGAGGCGGAGAGGATGCTGTCACAGGCGTTCCTCGTCAGCCTGACAGCCTCTACCGAACGCGATCGACTCCAGGGTGAACGCGATCGACTTCAGGGTGAACGCGATCGACTCCAAACACAGCAACGGAGCGAAGAAGAGCACATACGCCTGGAGATGAGACGCCTTCAGACGGAAGAGAATATGGCAAGAGACCGGTCCGACACCCAGCGCGCCGCTGACGGTGCCCAAAGAGAAGCAGAGCGCGACATCGCTCTCATCCAGCGCGAAGCCGAGCGCGACAGACTACAGGGCGAGCGCGACAGACTACAAGCGCAGCTAATGGAGCAGCTGATCACCAAGGCAACACCCTCTCCCTCCGCCAGGGGTTCAAGGGCCTCGTCGAGACAACAGTCAAGGGCAGCATCCCCTAACCGACCAAGCGACCCTGAACTTGACCACCAGAGAGAGCCTATACCCCCCGCAGACCCCCTTCCCCGACCGGTCCAAGCGAGACCCAGCTACAAGGAAGGAGCAGCATACACTGCGGAGAGGCTAAATAAACGACTACAGGATCTAGAGGACCTGACAGAAGAAGAAGAGGGAGAGGAGGAGAACCAAGCCCGACGACAGCACAGTACTCCACCGGACCAGGAGGTCCAGTACAGCCCAGGCTATACCCCCGCGGTGCTGCGCTACAGACCCCCGACTCTATTCACGGGTGAGCATGACGCACGACCAGCCCCGAGGAACAGCACCTGGACCAGCGGGCCATGGTACCCTGCCGGTACCAGCCCACAGAGAGGCGCAAGAGGAGACTCGCCTAGGAGGCCTCTCTCCCAACGCTCACCGATGTGCCAGCCATCCACGGCGTCATACATTGGCACACCGACGTTTCCAGACTTCACCCATGAGAATCGAGCACAGTACACGGAGCTCCGGATGTGCTTAGAGACAATGATGGTGGATGTCGTTGACGAACGCCACAAGTATGCAATATTACTGAAGCACCTGAAAGTACCCCGAGCGCACAATATAGCGCTAGCCTATGCCACCTCTACGACCCCATACACCGCGGCTCTAGCAGCGCTGGACCAGAGATATGGACGTATATGGGATTACGTAATCCAAGAGATAAGGCATATTGACCGCCTACCCCCAGCAACAGACAATCGCTCACTAGACGACCTGTCTATAAAAGTGCAGTCCCTGGTAGGGATGCTGGGAGCGCAACGAGAAAAGGGTATGCACGAGCTATACGCCAACTCTAACGTCGAGAGGATTTTAGAGAAGCTGCCGCCCGCCAGACAAGAGCGCTTTAGGCGGCAAAGAGACCACCGTGATCCTAACGGTCCCGAACCATCCCTCCTCGATTTAGCCGACTTCCTGACGAGAGAAGTCAGCAGCCTACGCTTGGATACATTCGTGCGGAGCACACCAAGCTCCAGAGAGGGACCTAGGAGAGTAAACGATGGAAGAAGATCAGTGACTGTCATGCACCAATCAGAATCAGTACCGAGCAGTAAGAACCACAGTACCCCCTTGAGAAAAGAGAAGTGGAAGATGGTGTGCCCGTACTGCGAGAAGGAACACTGGCTGTCACAATGTGACCTGTTCAAGAAGATGAATGCAGAAGAAGTGAGTCAATGGATAAAGTCCAACAGGCGCTGTTACCGATGTGCGCGCAGTCACATGGCAGCCGAGTGCCGCCTAAAGAAGAGGTGCAGTCGGTGTGACGGAGCCCACCTAGATGTCCTACACGACAGTAACAGAAGAAAGCCTGCACCTGCACCATCGAGCAGCACAAAGGCAAGTGTCATGTACATTGACCCCGCCAGCAGCAGCGGCGCCCAGGTCCTCTTAAAGGTAGTCCGTGTAACATTGAGCCACCAAGATAAAGTCATGGACACTTACGCCGTCCTTGATGACGGGTCAGAGAAGACCCTTCTCCTCGCATCCGCTGCGGCCCAGCTGGGACTGCGGGGGAGCGAGAACCAGATGACGATTCGGACAATAAGAAGAGATTTAAAGACGATAAAAGGCGAGAATGTCTCCTTCACTATCGCAGCAAGCGGGCAGCCAGAGAGACGGTATAGGATTACAAATGCTTTCACCAGCCAAGAAATAGGACTATCACAGTACACCTACCCCATCGCCAAACTGATGGATAAATATGTGCACCTGCATCAACTACCTATCCCGCTCATAGACGGCGCCACCCCGACCCTGCTGATAGGCTCCGACCATGCAGACCTCATAGTCCCGATAGACCGGGTCCATACAGGACCCAGAGGCTGTCCTGCAGCAGTCGAGACCCGCCTAGGATGGACACTACAAGGCCCCCTCGCTAAATCTCTCAACCGAACAGCAGCCACTAGCTGCCTCCACTCCAGAGTGACAGAAGAAGACGCCACTCTCCTGCAGCATGTCGAGAGGCTATGGACACTAGAGACAATGCCCTTTAAGAACGAAAAGAAAGACATTCGTTCTAAAGAAGACATTTACGCCATAAACCTCCTCGAGCAAGGGACAAAGAGAGTCACAGTCGGCGGAGTGATGAGATACGCAACTCCACTCCTGAGGCGAGAGGGAATGCCCACCTTTCACGCCACGAAAGAAGCTACGGAGCGGTATCTATTGAACACAGAGCGGCGCCTAGCCAAAGACCCCGCTCAAGAGAGTGTGTACCGCGCTGAGATTGAGAAGCTAATCACAGCGAGACACGTAATGAAGATTGACATTAAAGAGGCCGATCAGACGACCGAATCATGGTACGTGCCGCACCACAAGGTCCACCACAACGGCAAGGATCGCATTGTGTTTAACTGCAGCTACCAGATCGGATCCCAGAATCTGAATAAAGAGCTCTTGCCCGGCCCCACACTCGGCCCCTCCCTACTAGGCGTGCTACTACGCTTCCGCCAGGACAAGGTGGCTATCAGCGGGGATATCAAAGGGATGTTCCTGCAGGTGAGACTAGTGGAGGAGGATAAGCCCCTACTGCGGTTCCTATGGAGAGAGAGGATCGGAGATGAGCACCCAGCCATCTACCAATGGGAAGTCCTCCCCTTCGGAACCACATGCAGCCCGTGCTGTGCTACATTTGCACTGCAGAAACACGTCGCAGAGGACCCAGCAGCAGATGAAGAGGTCCGACACAGTGTGAAGAACAGTTTCTACGTGGACAACTGTTTACAAAGCATTTCGACCCAAGAAGAAGCCGAGGCTCTCCTACTCAAGCTACGCGCCTCCCTGATCAAAGGCGGCTTTGATCTCAGGCAGTGGGCCAGCAGCGACCCGCAAGTATTGCGCAGCCTCTCCCCCGCGGACAAGGCAGCCAGTAGCGAGACCTGGATGGCGACCATCCCAGGAGAAGCCCAAGAAATGACACTAGGACTAGTCTGGCGCTTCAAAACAGACTCGCTCCACTATAGACACAAACCCCTGACCACGGAGCAGGGAAGGTCGATGGCGATACCGACCACCAGACGGAGTGTGTACAGAACACTCGCCAGACAATATGACCCGTTGGGATGTATTCTACCTTACACCACCAGGGCAAAGATGATTGTACGAGCACTATGGGACAAGGACCAGGGCTGGGACGACCCAATACCAGCACACCTTGCCTCCACATGGAGAGAGTGGGAGACGGAACTCCGCTCACTCCCAGGCGTCAACATACGCCGCAGCTACTTCCCACCCACAGTGAGGCCAGAGACATGCAAGATGGATCTACACGTCTTCAGCGACGCCTCCGAAGTACCCTATGGATCTGTGGCCTACTTGCGTGCCCAAGAGAAGGGAGGAGAGATACACACCGCTTTCATCCTGGCTCGCTCAAGAATAGCCCCACGAAAGCAACAATCTATCCCACGTCTAGAGCTCTGCGCAGCCCTAGCAGGAGCGCATCTAGCCACGTTAATCCAACGTGAACTCACCATCCCGGTGCAAAGAACAATCTTGTGGTCAGACTCTACGACAGTACTCACATGGATCAAGTCTGATTCATGCAGATACAAGGTCTTCGTGGGAGTCAGAGTCACAGAGATTCAAGAGTTAACAGAAGCAGCAAGCTGGCGGTATGTGGACACCAAACACAACCCAGCTGACGTCATCACCCGGGGAATGTCCCTAGATGACCTCACCCGTCACAACATCTACAGTGACGGACCAGAGTTCCTCAAGCTCCCGGAAGAAGAGTGGCCTACGCCCACCCCACGGGAGGCGAGTAAAGAGGAGGCTGAAAACAAGAAACCTATGTTCTGTGGATTGAGCACAGTTGCCTCCACAGACCCCAACATAGATGATTGCCTCACCCTACAGAGTGCGCAGCTAAAGACATTCCTGTGGCACCACCCAGAGATTCAGCCCACAACTGACATTTCAGCAGCTGACTACGAAGAAGCAGAACTTCTTCTACTACAACGAGCCCAGAGAGACTCGTTCCCCGATGAGCTAGACTGTCTACAGGGAGGAAAGCCCGTCCCATCAGACAGCAGACTGCTCCACCTGGCACCCGAGAGTGACGCCCATAATCTCATCAGAGTGGGTGGTCGTCTGCGGAGAGCCCCCGACCTACCGGATGACGTTAAGTACCCGATAGTCTTGAACAGCCGACACAAGGTCACATAGCTGATCATAAAGAAATACGACGAGGATGTGCACCACGCAGGAGCAGAGAGAGTCTTCGCGGAGATCAGACGTCGCTATTGGATACTTCAAGGGAGAGAAGCAGTGCGATGCTTCCAGCGAACCTGTCTAGACTGCTGAAAGTGGCGCGCGCAGCCCAGCATACCCCGGATGGCTGACCTACCTCCCTGTCGCCTCCGACTCGGCGACAAGCCCTTTCACTCCACAGGCATGGACTGTTTTGGCCCGTTGTATATAAAGAAAGGAAGAGGAACCGAGAAGCGGTGGGGTATTGTATTCAAATGCATGACCACCAGAGCGATACATATCGAACTCCTTCCAACCATGAGCACAGACTCATTCCTTATGGCCTTCCGAAGATTCACATCGCGGAAAGGAAAACCGTCTACATTGTTGTTTGATCACGGGACAAACTTCAAAGGCGGAGAAAGAGAGCTGAGAGAGAGCTTCCAAGCTATGGGCCCAGAACTTAAGACCCACCTCGCTCCATCCCAGATTGACTTCCAGTTTAATCCCCCGAACGCACCCCACTTCGGTGGAACCTGGGAACGAGAAGTACGTTCTATAAAGACAGCCCTGTACGCCGTGCTTGGGGCCCAGACTGTGGCGGAAGAAGTCCTAATGACAGTCCTCACGGAGATCGAGGGAGTATTGAACTCCAAGCCCCTCGGTTACGTCTCAAGTGATGTAGCAGATGTCGACCCAGTCACCCCCAACACACTCTTGATGGGGCGGCTGGACCCCGCGCTACCCCAGACAATGTACAGGCCTGAAGAAGCGAACGGCCGAAGAATGTGGAGGTACAGTCAAGTACTGGCTGACAAGTTTTGGAATAGCTTCCTACTCCACTATCTACCGTCTCTACAGACCCGCCAGAAGTGGGTAAAAGAGAGAGACAATTTGACAGAAGGAACAGTCGTCATGATTATCGACCAGTCACTACCCAGAGCTATGTGGCCGGCTGGCCGCGTAAGCAAAGTGATCACCGGTGCCGATGGCAAGGTCCGAGCAGCTGAAGTGCTCGTCCAAGGGCGGACTTACACGCGACCCGTGGCGAGGCTAATAGAACTGCCAAGACTCCCAGACACTATCGATGACGACCATGACCCCACGACTTTGTGAGTTGACTGACCCTTACAGCAGACCTTGAGTGGTAGACAGTGCGGTTAATCTGTCTCTGCTTAGCTAATTAGGTGGGACTAATTAGGGGGCGGCTGTTGTGAAGGATCAGATTAAACCGAATATATATATTTATTTATGGATATATATTTAATAGTATTTGTATATCGTTTGATATCCCTTGTATATTCTTTGTACATATACACTGAATATCCCTTTAGTCTACTACAGCCCATAATAGTTCATTCTCTCATTGGACAAGAACCTGGCGCCAGCAGACAAGCCCCTTGAGTCAAGTTCAATAGTGCCGACGAACATGTCCCAACTAGCCCCGGTTCCGCGTAGGAATACGGCTACCGAAATACGAATGGTACTATTTGTTCACCGTGCATATAAATATGGCGCAAGTAAAGTAGAATTTTCTTTTAGTCCATTAGTCCTTTACCCTCCAACCTAGTAACAGACGTGAAGCCTCACCCACGACCCACGTGTGGTGCAGTATGGCCTATTTGGCCCCAGAATAGGCATTGAGACCTCGTGTAAATTCATAGCTGAATTGTCATAGTTTGGCACTGTACCGTCGAGTGGGACGTATTTCTATTAAGTTAATAATAGTCTATTAGGTATGGTGCATCGTTCGGTTAGAGTTCTAAAGTGAGCAGCACCCCCATCGTTTCCTCGCGTTATCTAGAGTCTTAACCAGGCTGGGCAGACCACGCATGGTGCTTTCATCCGAGGAGTTCTGGGCGAGGACGAGTGGACCTGCACATTGGATTACCTACCCGGACGACTGCTGAGCCTATACGGCATGGAATATCTATTTGCTTTGGGTGCTTTGATTTGTGGAGCGGATAACAGCCAACGCCGGTGAGTGTTGGAATTACCCCCGAGAGGAGCCCAGGTGAGACGGCGCTCAACCCAGACCGAGGCCGCCTCGCTTCTCCTTCGTTGTGGACCTACAGCTACCGTCTACAAGAGGGCCCAAGTGTATTCATCTGTGGATCAAGATCCTGCGAACACTGTGTTCTGTACCTGAATTCTCCCCAGGAATCGTTGGCCAGATGGGATGCAGCTGACGGCTCTCTAAACCCCCCCCCCCCCCTACTGACTTACAACCAGCAGGACCCCTTTAGTATCCCGCTATAATCCTTAAGTACCATCGCTATAGTTCCCTAAAGAACCAGGTTGTATACTTGCTTCCTGCGTAACCAGAGATTGGACATTCAGTGTTGATTTGCCTACGAATACTCATTTGCCTTACAAGTGCATTCAAATCATAAATGTAATTAAGTGAATGTTGTATATACCTTTTGCTATATTAAACCTTCGACTGTTATATTTGTGTGGACCTGATTTCATATGTGGGAAAGTGTTCATCATACTTAGATATCGTGTACTGTATGGCCAGAAGTTAAAGTACATCAAGCGGTAGTGGTTTAATGATACCATACTTATCAATACAGTCAGGGAATTGTACCCCTCAGTTACAGTGTCGGTCGTTGATTTCTTTGTTGTCAGGGCAACAAAGGAATTGTTTTCTCGTCCTCAGCGTCTTCAAGCAGTCCTCCTTCCGTTTTGCTGTCCATACAATGTTTTCAAGAGCTTCTTCTCGTCTGCCCTTGTGCAGCCAGATTTTAAAGGTTAAATCCCGCCCCTGAGAGAACGACGACCTGATTCGTCAGGGGGCGGAGCTAAGGCTCATAGCGGCCATTTTGGATTTAGAGTCAGCGGCAATCTTGTTTCTTAAAGAGGCAGTCCCTCTATTTTTAAGAACAAAAGTATTGTTCTGGAGTTTTAGCATTAAAGTATACAACATTTGATTTTACTAACTAAAAGATTAAGGATTAGTTAATACTTGACTTAAACAGTTAATTCAAGTCTTTTCCAGAAGTCTGTGGCTTTCTAAATACCTAATTTAGACTTATTTTCTAGTTTTAACAAGAACAAAGGAATCTATCTTTCTATATTTCAAGTAAAAGGTTTAATTTATTATTCTCCAAGTATTTTAAGTCTACTTGCAACGTTTTTCTTTAATCCCAACTAGGTTTTATTATCTAACTTATTCTTTAATGGGTCTAAAAACGGCCTACGTTGTTTTAAACTGACTGAAATTAAAAGGTCTGTAGTTTACTGTTATTTTCCTGTCCAGTATAAATGTTTTAAGATAGGCTAGCTGCTTCCCACAATTCTCCTGTCTTACTATAGGTTGTGCTTTGATCTCCACAATTTACTGGATTTGGCAGGTTTTAATGTAATAAATAGGGGCTAACGACTGGCTCTTATTAAACATGATTAAATAATAAATCCAGTGGGCCGAGTGAGTCTGCAGGTTGTCTCAGCAACTTATTTGAATCAATAACCAGCTTTGTTCTGCGGCGGCCTGTGTGTTGAAACAAAGTCATACAAATCCTAATTGGCTGAGGGATGAAAGCAACCCAAAGGATTCCAATAATCATCTCTCTCTCTCTCTCTCTCCCTCTCTCTCTCTCTCTCTCTCTCTCTCTCTCTCTCTCTCTCTCTCTCTCTCTCTCTCTCTCTCTATCTCTCTCTCTCTCTCGTGCACTGCAGGCTTTGGAGGGCCATTTTGTGAGGTTAATCTCAACGAGTGCGCCTCAAAGCCGTGTCAGAACGGGGGCATCTGCGTGGACGACGTGGGCCGCTATCAGTGCTTCTGCTCTAAGGGTAAGTGGCCCGGCGTCCAGAGCCCGCTCAGCCCGGCGATCAGTCGTACAGGCCTGTGATTCTTCTCACTCTCTCTCTTGTGTCTCAGGCCTCCAAATGGATCTTCTTTAGGGCCCGGACCTCAGCATGATTAAGACTTTGTCCCAAGCACCATCATCATCTGAGAAGATTTTCTCTCAGAATTGATAGACGGACGGACAGACAGACAGACAGACAGACAGACAGACAGACAGACAGACAGACAGACAGACAGACAGACAGACAGACAGACAGACAGACAGACAGACAGACAGACAGACAGACAGACAGACAGACAGACAGACAGACAGACAGACAGACAGACAGACAGACAGACAGACAGACAGACAGACAGACAGACAGACAGACAGACAGACAGACAGACAGACAGACAGACAGACAGACAGACAGACAGACAGACAGACAGACAGACAGACAGACAGACAGACAGACAGACAGACAGACAGACAGACAGACAGACAGACAGACAGACAGACAGACAGACAGACAGACAGACAGACAGACAGACAGACAGACAGACAGACAGACAGACAGACAGACAGACAGACAGACAGACAGACAGACAGACAGACAGACAGACAGACAGACAGACAGACAGACAGACAGACAGACAGACAGACAGACAGACAGACAGACAGACAGACAGACAGACAGACAGACAGACAGACAGACAGACAGACAGACAGACAGACAGACAGACAGACAGACAGACAGACAGACAGACAGACAGACAGACAGACAGACAGACAGACAGACAGACAGACAGACAGACAGACAGACAGACAGACAGACAGACAGACAGACAGACAGACAGACAGACAGACATTGTTTTGCTCTCCTTCTGCTATGGGGACTTTCTGCTAATGCCTCATGGGCCCCTGGGAGTCCCCGGACGTTGGAAACCCCTGGGTCTAGACGGTACACAGAATTGTAGGCTAGTAATTATTTTTTATTTAAATAAACTAAATGTGATTCATAACCTCTTTTTATAATACTCTAAGGTCGCTTTCACATATAGTTTTGGTGGACTCGGTGCGGTTCTGGGGGTGAAGTTGCAACATTGTTGCATTCTTCATTTGGTTCGCCTGCATTCACACAGATATCTGTCAGGCGGACCGAGACCTTCTGAACAATGTCACGCGGTCGAAAAGGGCGCTTGTCTATTGGACAGTGGAAATGTGTGTGTGGCTGCGATCCCGTGTGTGCGCGCGTGCGCGTGTGTGTGTGTGTCTGTGTGTAGACTGCGGAACCCTCCAAATCAGCGGAGCCGAGTTTTGACATGGCATTGATCCATTGTTCTATTGAAGCACATTACCACCATCCTCTCGCTAAACAACTTGTAGACCACAGTGTTTTTATGAGTGCCCACAAGTAGCTGTTTTATTAATAATATAATAAGCCGCGCTCGGTAATAATAATAAGCCGCGTTTTTTCTTCCTTCTTCCCAAGATGCACAGATAGATAGATAGATAGATAGAGAGGTTAGATGCAGTGTGCTTGTTTTGCAGTGAGTGCTGCGAGCAGTGGTAATAATAATCACTTCCTATATTTGGTTCGCGTTTGGTTCGATGAAGGCGAACCGAGACCGACGTTTTCAGGCGGACCAGATTTCGACTGTTTCGTCCGCGAACCGAGTTCGCCAGACAGACAGACAAGTTCAAGTTCAAGTTCTTTAATAGTTGTCATACAGAAGTACAGAATACTTTCATACAAAATGCTTCTTACTGTTACGCTCCAGAGACTGTGCTAGACAAGATAGTATCAAATAACATAATAACATAATAGCATGAATTTAGAAGAAGAAAAATGAGGTCACAGTGTTCGGTATAGACATATGTACAATGTTCTGGGTTACCATATAATATACAATACACAATACTATGCAGTGTACTAATGTACAGTACTATCTAGTGCAAAGCAGAAATGGGATGAGGTACAATTTTAGGTACAATTTACAGTAAGGTGTACGAGTTGTAGTGCAATCCTTCATCCATAAATATAAAGTGTGGGGAGTGGGTGCTACAGTGTGTTTGTTTAAAGTGGGTGTGTGCTATAAAGTGTGTGGAGTGGGTGCTACAGTGTGTTTGTTTAAAGTGAGTGTGTGCGTGTGGATGTGTGTGCTATGTGCGTTTGGTGGTTGTTGTTGTGTAGTGTTCATTCATTGTTCGTTTAGCAGCCTGATGGCCTGGGGATAGAAGCTTCTTCTGAGTCTTTCTGTGCTCGCCTTGAGACTCCGGTATCGCTTGCCTGACCGCAGCAGTTCAAAGAGGCAGTTGTTCGGGTGACTGGAGTCTTTAATGATTCTCTTAGCCTTGCCCTTGCAACGCTTGTAGTAAATGTTCTGGAGGGTGGGGAGCCCCCCTCCAATTGTGCGTTCGGCTGAACGTGTCACTCTTTGTAGTCTGCTTCGGTCTTGTGCAGTGCTATTCCCAAACCAGGAGGTGATGTTGCCGGTCAAGATGCTCTCTATTGTACATGAGTAGAAGTTCTTAAGGATCTTCTGGCTGACTTGGAACTTCCTTAGGCGCCTGAGGAAGTAGAGGCGTTGTCGTGCCTTCTTCACAACACTGTCAATGTGTGTGGTCCATGTCAAGTCCTCGGATATGTAGGCTCCGAGGTACTTAAAGCTGTTGACTCTCTCAACCGGTGCCCCGTCGATGCTGAGGGGGCTGTAGTCCTTGACCCCCGACCTCCTGAAGTCCACAATCATCTCCTTTGTTTTGCTGACGTTCAGGGAGAGGCTGTTTTCCTGGCACCATCCCGCCAGGACCTTGACCTCTTCCAGGTAGGCCCTCTCGTCGTTGGCAGAGATCAGGCCCACCACCACTGTGTCGTCAGCAAATTTGACGATTGTATTGCTACTCCGCTGAGCCACACAGTCGTGTGTGTACAGGGAGTAGAGGAGGGGACTCAGAACACAGCCCTGGGGGGCCCCTATGTTGAGGGTGATGGATGAGGAGGTGCAGTTGCCTGCTCTCACCACCTGGGGTCTGCCAGTCAGGAAGTCCAAGACCCACTGGCAGAGGTCATAGCCCAAGCCCAGGTCCCTGAGCTTGGCTATGAGTATGGAGGGGACTATGGTATTGAATGCCGAGCTGTAGTCGATGAATAGCATTCTCACATAGTTCCCCTGCCTCTTGTCCAGGTGTGATGCTGCTGTGTGCAGCACATGGGATATGGCGTCCTCCGTGGACCTGTTGGGGCGGTATGCAAATTGCAGGGGGTCCATGTTGATGGGGAGGGAGGAGCAGATGTAGCCCTTTACTAGCTAGACAGACAGACAGACAGACAGACAGACAGACAGACAGACAGACAGACAGACAGACAGACAGACAGACAGACAGACAGACAGACAGACAGACAGACAGACAGACAGACAGACAGACAGACAGACAGACAGACAGACAGACAGACAGACAGACAGACAGACAGACAGACAGACAGACAGACAGACAGACAGACAGACATTGTTTTGCTCTCCTTCTGCTATGGGGACTTTCTGCTAATGCCTCATGGGCCCCTGGGAGTCCCCGTACGTTGGAAACCCCTGGGTCTAGACGGTACACAGAATTTTAGGCTAGTAATTATTTTTTATTTAAATAAACTAAATGTGATTCATAACCTCTTTTTATAATACTCTAAATGACAGGATGTTGTTGTAATGGATCTTCTTAACACATTAACTGCCACACAGTTTGCCCCTCTCATACCACTCTCTGCCACCACTCTAAGCCTATGGAGATGTTCACCTTCTTTGCAGGGCTATAACTTTTTAAATTGTATTGCTAAATTGACATTACTATGGCCCATTCAACATCGATTATATCGTTCAGGATGTAGGAACGTTATACTTTTTCATTTATAGATTCATACGAAAATACCGTCTAGAATATAAATATGTTTTTATCGTTTTCTGCAGTAATTCCTAGAACGCTAGTTATAGGCCTAAACGCATAATATAGATTATCGATTGCAGTTTATTCGTGATACACGCTATATAAAGAAATCCAACTGAATACGATCCTAAACGTTATGACTCATCATGCGTGGATGAACGGGGGGGGGGGGGGGGGGGGGGGGGGGGGGGGGGGAGGGGGGGGGGGGGGGGGGGGGGTCGTTTATAATTCCGTGACCGCCAGTAAATGCTTTATGTAGTATGGGTGATATATTGATCAGAGCAGTTTGCATTAATGATAATAAACAATCACGCTGAAAGTAACATTACTGTCCTCTTACCGTTCGCCGATGAGACTGGAGGAAAAAGATCCCACTTATTTGACGTGGATCGACTAGATCCATTTCCGGTTTGTATGGCAAAATAAACGCCCAATCGATTATTGAGTTATGGCAGCGATCCATATACACGGATGTGTGTCTAGAGGCCCGCAACAATATGTGACTGCCGGACGCATTTCCCAGATGCCCGGAAATCGACTCGATCCATTTCCGGTTTGGTAACTCGCCCCCGATCATCCACCAGGCGGCGGCGGTATTGAAGCGTTGCACTGTTGTGCAGGCTCCCACTGTATCAGACCAGGCGCGGTGAGGGAATTATGGGCATACCATGGCGAAAAAATTAAATATGATCTCAATAACGTCGTACGCCGTGGATTGGCGTAATTCGCATGACCTTGAAACACGTCGTAAACAATAGCGTGTTTAACATATCAGAGCCCTACACTGTGGCAGGATAGGAGGTAATATCTCTCATGAGTTGTTCAGCATGTTATTGTAGTGCTATGGTAAAGGGCAGCCATCTTGTACTGATTTATGATTGGCACGGGCAGACAGCAGATCTTAAAATGTACCTTAAAGTAGTAGTTCTCAAACTGTGTTGGTACATGTACCCCCTATCAGTAATCTTTTCTGTCTACCCCTATGAGTAATATTTTCTGTCTACTCTTTACAGTAATTTTTTCTGTCTTTCCCTATTAGTAATTTTTTCTGTCTACCACTATTAGTATTTTTTTCTGTTTACCCCTATCAGTCATTTTGTCTGTCTACCCCTATTAGCAATTTTTTCTGTCTACCCCTGTTAGTCATCTTTTCTCTCTATCCCTATTATTAATGTTTTCTGACTACCCCCTATTAGACATTGTACCCTTATTTTGACAGTCTCACCTCCCCTCTAATATTCTACAGCTTTATTGTTGCCTCGTTTCAACCACATGCCTTGGAACCGTTAGCGTGTGAATAAATATCTCCCAACAGACCCTGTGCCCCGAGCTACGTTGTTCGTAATGCAAAAGAGATAGTAAATCCCCCTGTCGTAACGTGAGAAATAGTATCATATTCAATGTTGCATAGAAACAACAATTTAGCACTGTTTAATCCATTTAATCACTGTTTAATGAGAGAAACACTGCATCCTGAATGGGACCCCTAGCCCTGTTTCCTGATCATCGATGCCGTTGTTAAAGGATAGTAGTCGTTTCTAGGCCCAATCCATGCTGTGCTTCATACTGGATACCCAGCTCGGCCTTAGTTAGCAACCTAATGTTTTTAACACATAAACATATATGCTCACAAATCTTGAAGATTGGTCGTGATGTATTCTATATTTCTAGTGGTATTACTCTGCCGTTGTTTCAAATAGCTCAGACACTCTGTATAATCACCCAGTATAGAAGCCGGCAGTTGAATGAAGGAATTTGCAGACGGACGAGGCTCTCAAGTAAAAATATATATGCGTTTATTTGCAATAACAAATGCATACTAGACTAACGTTGGCTTCCAGAGACGCTCACTATAACAAGATGCGTCCTGGGATGGTCCATATATTAATATTATTATTATTATTGAATGGTGAAAAGTTTCCTTCTGTTGTTGTTCTTTGCTTATAGAATTTTGTGTTTGCTACTGGCTTATCTAAGTTTCTGGTTTATATTTGTTTTCAACATTCTACATTATTAAGTCCTTACTCTGGAGGTCAAAGTTGACTAGCATTCCCAAGCTCACCTCTACTAAGCTCTACTTCCTGCCCACATGGTATATAGCTCCCATTTTTACAAGCTATCACGGTTAGCCTATTAACACTGAAGATGGAACACCTGTTCCGAAACATGTCTGTATCATAGGCTGCCATTAAAAAAAATTGAAATCTGAGAGTGCTGGTCCGGCCTTCGCCTTTTTTCTCTATATAAAAATGATCAATACAGCTTGCATTATTTCTGTCTAAATCTGCATTTCTCGGCTGGATCTCTGCTTCGTCTCTGCTCGGCGTGGTTGCCCCTGGTGACCGCTTCTTCTTCGTCGGTTGTAGTTTCTGTTTCTTTCTGGTTTCTCCGTTTTCCAGCGCCCCCTTTTATGAAAGAGCCGGGAGTCTCTGCGTGATGTCACAGGAAGTGACATCACGGAGACGTTTCCCCCAATCAGTGGCTCTCCTTAGTTCAATTTGAAAAAAGGGGCTGTCTAGCAACCCAACGGATTCTATTCTTAGTTCCAAATCAGAGAAATAGATTTACTGTCCAATTTACTTAATCGTTTTGTTATTCAATCCAAGATTTATATTTTCGAATTGGTGTTTACCAGATGAACACAGACATACAGTGTTTGACTAGTTTCTCTTTATGCTAGACGAGAATCACAGTTTTGTCCACTCACATATTTTCTAATAATAATGTTTTAACTTGAATCAATATCTTCTTCTAAACAGTTAGTATTCATACCATTTTAAGTACTGACAATTTGATTCAGAAGTTGCTTAATTTCAAAACCCTGTGATTCTAATCGTAAACATTTCATATTTAATATCATTGGATTCAGTATAATTAGCACATCATAACAGGAATATTTGCAGTTCAATTTAAGCTAATATTGAGTATAGAAAATACATTTGAAAGTGTACTGATTTTCTGTAATACTGGAACATAGTCCCTCCTTCTGCAGCTGTCTCTCAGGTTGTGTCACAAGAGACCTCAGCAGATAACAGGGACATGTTATCTACCCACTCCATTGTCTCAGCTGTTGGCCAACACTATATGTAAATTGATCTAGGGTGACCACAGCTCAAACCGTCTCTTAACACACATAGTCACATACTATGCTCTCTTGGGAACCAGGTTCCTTAGTCAAAATGAGGTTACAAGTATGTTTTGATTGTTAAACCATTAACCATTGATTGTTAAAGACTGGAAATATAAAGCATTCATATTCCACACCATTATAGTAGTACTTCCTAAATAAAATGACTATGATTATTGCAGAGTTCCTCTTTAATTTTCTTTTTTTTTTAAACCGATACCGATATTTTCCGATATCACATTTTAATGCCAATATCGGTAGGCCGATAATATCGGACATCCCCAGTGAAGTTAGATGATAATACGTGAGTCTATTGTAGATTATATGGAAATAGATGATAATGAGTGAAGCTAGATGATAATAAGTGAGGCTAAATGATATGGAAATAGTTGATAATAAGTTAGGCTAGATGATGATAAGTGAGGTGAGGCTTGATGATATGGAAATGATTTTTTATTCTATTTATTTTGTACTTTTATAACTTAACTTAAGATATGCTTTTCAGTTCTGTAGCTGATTGGGATTTTGTTTTAGCACTGCATAGAAATATGACCTATGCAAGAGTGTATGTTCACTGTTGTGTTCAAGAGTGTATGTTCACTGTTGTGTTCAAGAGTGTATGTTCACTGTTGTGTTTACTGCTTGGTGCACTATAGGGCCAGGCTGTACCTGCTATCTCAGGGGGGACTATATGACACTAGGTGGAACTAGGCACTACTGTCTGTTCAAAATAAATGAAAAGAAACCTAGCCTTATATGTTTGGGACTTTTGTTGCTTTTTTCATGTTGTACCGAACTCGTATCGAACCGTGACCCCAAAACCGAGGTACGTACCGAACCGTGGCTTCTGTGTATCCAATCCACCCATCAGACAAAACCAAAACATGTAAACAGAGCACAATATCAAGAGAGGGGCTCTTTTGCTAGAGATCGCTGTTTGACGGCATTACATATTATACCTTTAAATGACAACCATGGCCAATAATGGCCATATTATGTGATCCGTATCGGCAGGCAAGGCACGACACAATCAGTTACAGAATCTGAGCTGAATTGATCGAATCGGATCGAATTAGTGATATTATCTAACTGCATGGCATCATTACATGGTTGAACTGTATTGTTTTGGTATCGCAGACCATGTGTTGAGATGTGCGTTGTGTGTCGTCTGAGAGGGGGATTATTACACATCCCTATAAAGGAATCTGCCATCAACATCGTTGTTGATAAGTAGGGAATAGAGTGAGGGGTCCAAGATTCTTCCAAGTTGCTTCATTGTACTTGTGTAAATAATTAAAAGGTTGCTTAATTGGGGCGGTCAGGTGGCGTAACGGAGATTGCGTTCGTCACCAAACCCCGGAGCGGCTGGATTCGCCTGTTCGAATCCAGCTCACAGCTCCGGGGTTGTCACCAGCTTGGCTGGCCGTTCACACTAATACAATTGGCAGTATTAGAGGGTGGGAGAAGCTGGCGGGGTGGGTCCGGGTCGTTGTAAACAGCGACTCCTACAGTTTGGTCGGGGCGCCTGCTAAGCGCGGATAGGACCTGAGTGGGATAGTGTGATCCTTCCACACGCTACGCCCTCTCGGTTGAAGCGGTTGATTGGCTGGACGTGTGTCGGAGGAAGCACGTGGTAGCCTCCACTCTCCCAGACCGACTGTGGGGGGTAAGTGCGCAGCAACCAGGAAGGGGATTGGGAATTGGCATAACGACTAACATTGGGATGGGAGAAAATCTGAGGAAAATGGAGGGGGAAAAAGATCATCTATCTATCTAGGTCGTCCTCGGACGGGCCCTCCATCGGTGCTTCCAGTCATCCCGATCCTCCATGCATCTGGCTAGCTCGCCGGTGCTTTCTGTTCCCACATCTCTCCGGAGTACGTCCACATAGGTTAACGTGGGACGTCCTCGTGATCGAGAAAAGATCAAGAAAAAAATAAATTGCTTAATTCTTCTTGTGTAAAGGAGTAAAGATTGGTTCATTGTTCTTGTGTAAAGGAGTAAAGATTGCTTCATGCTTGTGTAAAGGAGTAAAGATTGCTTCATTGTTCTCGTGTAAAGGAGTAAAGATTGCTTCATTGTGCTTGTGTAAAGGAGTAAAGATTGCTTCATTGTGCTTGTGTAAAGGAGTAAAGATTGCTTCATGCTTGTGTAAAGGAGTAAATATTGCTTCATGCTTGTGTAAAGGAGTAAATATTGCTTCATTGTGCTTGTGTAAAGGAGTAAAGATTGCTTCATTGTGCTTGTGTAAAGGAGTGAAGATAGCTTAATTGTGCTTGTGTAAAGGAGTAAAGATTGCTTCATTGTGCTTGTGTAAAGGAGTAAAGGCTGCTTCATTGTTCTTGTGTAAAGGAGTAAAGGTTGCTTCATGCTTGTGTAAAGGAGTAAAGATAGCTTAATTGTGCTTGTGTAAAGGAGTAAAGGTTGCTTCATGCTTGTGTAAAGGAGTAAAGGCTGCTTCATGCTTGTGTAAAGGAGTAAAGGTTGCTTCATGCTTGTGTAAAGGAGTAAAGATTGGTTCATTGTGCTTGTGTAAAGGAGTAAATATTGCTTCATTGTGCTTGTGTAAAGGAGTAAAGATTGGTTCATTGTGCTTGTGTAAAGGAGTAAAGGTTGCTTCATTGTGCTTGTGTAAATGAGTAAATATAGCTTCATTGTGCTTGTGTAAAAGAGTAAAGATTGCTTCATTGTGCTTGTGTAAAGGAGTAAAGGTTGCTTCATGCTTGTGTAAAGGAGTACAGATTGCTTCATTGTGCTTGTGTAAAGGAGTAAAGGTTGCTTCATGCTTGTGTAAAGGAGTAAAAATTGCTTCATTGTTCTTGTGTAAAGGAGTAAAGATTGCTTCATTGTGCTTGTGTAAAGGAGTAAAGATTGCTTCATTGTGCTTGTGTAAAGGAGTAAAGATTGCTTCCTGCTTGTGTAAAGGAGTAAATATTGCTTCATGCTTGTGTAAAGGAGTAAATATTGCTTCATTGTGCTTGTGTAAAGGAGTAAAGATTGCTTCATTGTGCTTGTGTAAAGGAGTAAAGATAGCTTAATTGTGCTTGTGTAAAGGAGTAAAGATTGCTTCATTGTGCTTGTGTAAAGGAGTAAAGGCTGCTTCATTGTTCTTGTGTAAAGGAGTAAAGGTTGCTTCATGCTTGTGTAAAGGAGTAAAGATAGCTTAATTGTTCTTGTGTAAAGGAGTAAAGGTTGCTTCATGCTTGTGTAAAGGAGTAAAGGCTGCTTCATGCTTGTGTAAAGGAGTAAAGGTTGCTTCATGCTTGTGTAAAGGAGTAAAGATTGGTTCATTGTGCTTGTGTAAAGGAGTAAATATTGCTTCATTGTGCTTGTGTAAAGGAGTAAAGATTGGTTCATTGTGCTTGTGTAAAGGAGTAAAGGTTGCTTCATTGTGCTTGTGTAAATGAGTAAATATAGCTTCATTGTGCTTGTGTAAAAGAGTAAAGATTGCTTCATTGTGCTTGTGTAAAGGAGTAAAGGTTGCTTCATGCTTGTGTAAAGGAGTACAGATTGCTTCATTGTGCTTGTGTAAAGGAGTAAAGGTTGCTTCATGCTTGTGTAAAGGAGTAAAAATTGCTTCATTGTGCTTGTGTAAAGGAGTAAAGGTTGTTTCATTGTGCTTCAGTCACATTGACCCCAAAACATATTTATTATTAGCTTTCTAAGGATGCCAATATGACATATATATTACCAGTATATAATATAGTACACACACACACACACACACACACACACACACACACACACACACACACACACACACACACGCACGCACGCACACACGGAATATGGAATATTATTGTATGTATTTTTTTGTTTTTATACCACATATCCTGACATACAGACACTACAAACACCCACGTCCACACACCAGTACATAAATCCACTGACACCAATGATGAAGGACCACAATGGAAACAAGCCTATGGCTTTATTGTGTTTTATGAAATCCTATTGGTAAATGGAGAAAATCTATACCTGTTTTCATATTGTGATCAAATGTATATGTGTGATTTTCCATTCTAAACCAATAAACTATTCAATCAATCAATAAAAAAAAATCTTTAGGAAAGAATGTTCTACGCCAAGTTCATTGAAATCGATATAAAAGACCCTAGAATTGTTTGTATTCATCCTATATTTTTCCCGACGGTGCAACATGTATAAACGCAATAATACACTCGGAAGCCGGTGGTAAGTGTGGTATGTCGAATATTGCCACGGCTGTCGCTCTCACATCGCATCACAGCCGTGGCAATATTCATGACATAACACTGCTTCTCGTGTATTATTGCTTAATTATTATGGCCAAGTTGCTATGGATCGGGCCAAATCGCCCCTTTCCAATGGCAGAGTTCAATCGGGATTTAGTACCACCAAGCGCCCCTGACAAAACCATGAATGAAATCTAGTGTAAGTACCGTTACTTTTTTGTACATTTCTCCGCCATTTTTCATCAGATTGCAATGCCGTTTTTGCTTCACAGAAAGGTAGAGAAACTAACTGCGTTCTAATTTATGGCAATAACGTTCAGGTTTGTTCCACCTGTGAGATATGATCCCGAAAATAAAGAAGAAAAGAAAAACGGAAGAAGTCAGATGATTGACAGGGGCTGGTGTGAGCTGGGAAGTTAGTTATCTTTTTTATTCGAAAGCCCATCGAAAGCCCTGGGTCTCTTCTCTCAAAATACTATACTCAAGTTAGGTTGCGCCAAATCCTCGCGTCAACCCTCACCTTTTGCCCTGAGATTTCTATAAACTAATCTAACTAAACTAATTAGTGTCACTAATAACACTTAAACATTTAAAATCATTGGTAAACAAACGTAGTGCTGAAAATATACACTTTGACTGCTGTTTTGACATGGTTAGGGTCTTTACTCTTGGCTACATTTGGGGGAAAAAACACAACAATAATGCATACATTCTGTAGAGATGGATTTATGGCGGGATGTCATTCTCGTACCGGTACCGGACCGCTCGGGCTTAAGAGGTTAATGGATTTTGTGCCGCTTGTATAATAGTGTATATGTCTCTTCTATGTACTGATCCTTGAGTATGCCTGCTTTACCATATTTTAATGTGTTTTAAGCGCTTGTACAGCACTTTGGTCAATTATGTTGTTTTTAAACATGCTTTATAAATAAAGCTGACTGGCCTTACCTTGACTTGACTATTGATTCATAGCCATAGGTCTGACATTCTTACATTAAACCCTGTCCCTTGGCCAAGGCAATGCAATCTATAGCCTAATGAATAATTAGCCAAACATTTATTTCATTACCTTTTTTTGGAAAACCAATTTGAAGTTGTAGGACGGTCATGAGCGTTCAATTTTTGTCCGACGTCGTTACTACAGGTTTTGATTGATTCGCCGGTCAGTCTAATCCATTGCTCATCAGGGGCTGCGCTGCCCCTCTCATACTGGTGTTCAACAGTCTTGCTATTTCTTGTTCACGTGAATCCATCAGTCATATCGATTGGGCTAATTCTAAGCTAGTATGTAGAGTAGAGGACAAGGATTGGCTGTGAGGGGAAATTGTGCAGAAGGAAGCTGGTGTGTGTGTTTTTCCCGCGGTCGACATGATTGAGCGAAAGAGAAAAAGTGAAGTAACGACCAGCTGTGTTACAAACATGTCATTGATTTGTGGTTTTGGTTTCAGCGTCACCTGTAGTAAAGGAGAGGGAGAAACGGCCCAGCGCTGCGGTTGTTAAGTCGCTCCTTCCTCCGCTTGTCATCATGCCTTTTTACAAGCTTCAAAGTTGTATTCATCATCTGAAATTATGGCGACAAGATGTAAATAGTGTGAATGCCAAGACGGTGTATATTTGAAATCGGTTGAAAACCATCCCTGCCTTGTTGCTATAAGCCTTTACATTATGAGATAATATAGGGCTGGGTGATAAAACAATAACGATAATTATCGCGATATATTTTAATCTATATCGATCGATAATAATACAAAAATATCAACAAAAAATAAAACAGAGACAGTGTACAGACTTGTCTTTCTTGCCTGCAACTTAAAGCAATGGCTTTGCTTGTCCAAATGACAATACTGACCAATTTGAGATATATTTTTCTCTTTTCCATTTATTTTGTTTGCTTTCTAATTTAAAATACAGTTTGAAAACGTCTGTACACAGTAGGCTATGTGTGCTAGCAGAGCTAGTCTCCAGTCGTGAGTCGCGGTGCACATGTCCACCAAAAAAGTACGAAAAGATAGAAAAGAAACGAGCAGACCCAGAACTGGTCAACTCCCCTGGAGCCACAGCCAGCAGAGAAGCCGGTTTACTTTAGCTGCAGCCTGAGAACTGGAGTGTGAGGGGATGTAACACTAAAGATGGTGGCAACGACAAATAATTGCTGCAAAATAAACATACACATATATATATATATTTTTTTTAAATACTTATAACAATATCGATAATTATCGATATCGAGTGATATGATAACATTATTATATCGTTATTGTGATATCATTTTTGGCCATATCGCCCAGCCCTAAGATAATAGTTGAGCGGCTAAGTGGTTATTTTCATCAGAATCTTTCAGTTGATGATACAAGCGTGGACATTGGCATGAGCAGTCTCCATGGGTCTCCTGACCCACTGTCCGTTCAGCAGCACCACAACTGTACTAATGTATCCATCTTGTTTTTTGTTCCCCTACTCCTTAGTATTTATTTGACAAATTTACTGACTGTTAGTAGAAACGAAAAAAACTCCCTTGTGACTGTTAAGGGAGCTTGTGTACCTCTTTGAACCCTGCGAGCTATGCCGGTGGGAGGCAACTCCTGACAGGTTTTTAACCAAACTGGACAGGTTGTGGGCGAGGAGTCAGACACATCTATGGTTTATCACCCTATATTTTGAAGAATGTTGTCAATAAAATGAGCAGCGATTGTCTCATTGAGCCTTGACCCTTGAAGTCTACAAATTGTGCATCCTCCACCTTTGCCCTTTGTCTCATTAGTATCTGTGTAATTATAAAGCCCTACTTGGTAAAAACGCCACCTTATATCTAATTTATGCTGCTCTGGAACACCGGACCACTCTTAACGTGCCCCCGGTGTGTAGTTCTTCATGTACCCTGTGCTGTGACTCGTCTCGGAAGGACTGCTTATTGTATTGATGCAGCGGAATCATGGGATCTGACCTACAGCGGTTTAGATTCTTAATTAATAACATCCCCATGTCGACTTGTAATTGCTTTCTCCGATGTGCTGACGCATATTGAGCCGTATTTATTTTTAACTGTGCGTTGGTGATTGATTTATTGTATGTTTTAAAATTGATTGTGGGTTTTGTAATCGCATATGCCTTGAATATCAGCGCCATTGAAAATGAGGGTCTCCCTCAATGACTCCCAAGTTTAAATAATGTATACATAAAAAAATACAAAATAAAATCTCTGCATAAACTGGAAGAGCTTTTTCAGTTAAATATGTTCGACTTGGTATGTCGTATCTTGCTTCCGGTGTTTGAAGCATTCTGCGAAAAGTTTGGGCTACACTGTATATGGGGGCGAAGGTACTTGCAGATAAACCCCAATCGATTTTAGTCCCATCAGGATTGTAAAAGCCAAAGTGGGCCGCAGACTTTCGACTTGAAAGCTAACGGTGCCTCTGCTTCCCCCCCGTCAGTTATTCATCTTCGTTAGTTAACCTCCGTTCACTTTTACCCTTGTTCATTTGATAAGCACCACCAGGAGGAGTGATGCAGTGGTGACTTTGGAGGGTCAAAATGGTAACAGGCTTTAATGCGAGTGAATCCGTCAAGGGTGCCTGCATGTTTTTATAAAAAATATTGATATTTGCCGCCAGTGCCACCATCGATAAGGTATCGCAACAGAAAGTATCACTGTGTGAATATTTTGTCCCGCCCATAATCAGCGCCGTGCCAGAGTCCACACTTTTCAACATTGAGTGCAGTTTCGATCGATGACAGATGGACTATAACGATGTTCCTGTCATATTTGGTCTTAAAAATAAAAGTAACGGAGTAAGGAGTTGTTTTGTCGATGGGGTAACTGTAATATGATTATTATTATTATTATTATTATTATTATTATTATTATTATTATTATTATTATTATTATTATTATTATTATTATTATTATTATTATTATTATTATTATTATTATTATTATTATTATTTGTATTATTATTACTTTGGTTGCCTAAGGTTAAATTCATGATATACCATAGATTGCCAGCGCTATTTGTCTATGGAGAAAGTCCCCTTCTTTGCAGGGCTATAACTTTTTAAATTCTATTGCTACATTGCCATTATTAGGGCCCATTCAAAGTCCTATATGTATTGTTCATTGTGTAGCAACGTTAAACTTTTTCATTCACATATTCATAGTAAAGTATGGTCTAATGTATAAGTATGTTTTCATCTCTTTCTGCAGCTTTCTCCAGAACGTGATATATAGCCCCAAATGCATTATATTGATGATGAAATACAGTTTGATGGCAATCAGCGCGATATAAAAAATTCCAACTAGACGTACTTCTAGAAGTTACTACACGTCATCTGATGTTGACCGGATGGGCGAGGGGGCGTTTATAATTCCGTGGGCAGCGTTATACCAATCATCTAATGTGGGTCAAATGTTGATAATAGCAGTTAGTATCTAAGACGGTAACGTTACATGCTGAAACTCACCCCAGTCTCCGCGCGCCGTTGGGCGATCATCGTTGAGTAGAAATTTTATCATTATGGGATATATTTTTACCCGGTCCATCTCCAGCTTGTATAATGGTATATACGTCCAAATCATGTTGTTTATCGAGTTATTGCCAATCGATCACCGTGTAGCGTGACGAGCCAGAGTCCCATGAACTATAGCGAGCGCCCGGAAGTACTACGGTCGTCATGACAACCTCTATTCAACATCCTGTTTGGCGATTGCGCCGATCGGCCACCAGATGGCGCTCCTGAACCGCCAGAGAGCTCAGTGGGTCCTGCTGGTGGATCTCAGGCCAGCGGAGGGGACATATGAATCCGATCGCAGATTTTTGAAATATTGATATAAGGACGCTGTACAGCGTCCCCCGGTAACTTGAGCATGGCCAGCAATGACGTGAAAAGACGTTTCATGGCAGTCAAAGTGTTAATAATAATAATAATGATGATAATATTATTACTACTGACATTGAGCTAGTCATTTGTTACACTACTAGGTAGTACTTCTTGTCTGTCTCTCTCTCTGTCGTTCATTTTGAAAACATCCTTCATGGCACATACTGAATGATGTGGATGGTCTTTTTTTATCCACGATGCTGTTCCAATGACACCTATCCTCATGCTGTCTCTTTCATCCACCATGCTGTTCCAATGACACCTATCCTCATTCTGTCTCTTTCATCCACCATGCTGTTCCAATGACAACTATCCTCATTCTGTCTCTTTCATCCACTACGCTGTGCCAATGACACATATCCTCATTCTGTCGCTTTCATCCACCATGCTGTTCCAATGACACCTATCCTCAGTCTTAAAAAAAAAAAGATAATTTACCATGCATATCTTGTGTTTTATCTATTTTATTTTTTCTATTTTATTTTTTCTATTTTATTTTATTATTGTATTTTGCACAATCAATGCGGGCATGACCACCCGCATTTCACTGTATGCCCTGGTATGTATGTGACAAATAAACCTCTTGATTCTTGATTCTCTTCCCTTGGCTTGCTTTTGCAATCCACTTCATATTTACAGACATTTATTGTAAAAGTAATTTATCTCGTAAAATTCGCTGCGCTTAAACCGAAATGCCAAATTCGTTTAGCAAAATAATTTTTTTTACCATTGGAGACAGAAGAGGGGTGGATAAATCTCGGCCATTTCCCCCACAGTAATAACTCTCGCCGCGGCGAAGCGCTCCTATACCTGCGAGATGCACCGGAGGATCTGATTAAACCCCTGATTGGAGGGAGCGAGGACTGTTGGGCATTTTTAATGAAGTCGGGATAATTGTCAAATTTTATGACATGGACAGTGGAGGTGGAAATTGGTTCCATGGTCAGTTTGGGGTATGATGAGAATTTGACCTGCACCGATGGCGCTGATAGCCAGGCATTAGTCATGGCCCTCCTGCAGCCTGCATTCGTGTGACAGTGCTAATGATAGTCATTTTGTAGCGTGACCATGCGCTGGAATACATTTATGGATTGGGGGGGGGGGGGGGTTGGTGAGTGTGTGTGCACGGGGGGATAAAAATGTCAGAAATGTGAGGATTGGAGTCTCTCTCTCTCTCTCTCTCTCTCTCTCTCTCTCTCTCTCTCTGTCTCTCTCTCCTCCTCCTCTTCATGACATTAACCTTTTTTTTCCACTTCAAATGTGATACTATAACTTCAAATTAATGGCCTGAGGAAAGGAATGGCAATAATCAGGTACGCTCTTTAATACAGATTTAAAAAATAAAAAGGGTGATTTTTGGATGATATATAACGTTAGCGCTGCTGTCGGTTTGAATCCTTTTATTTCCAAAATGGTCAAGTTTGCAGGAATGAAGAAACATCTCTTTTATTGTGTATTTTCACACTCTTTATATGTTATACTTAATCGAATATGTCATAATATGCTAGTGTTGATTGTTGCTGATGTTTTCATGTCAATAGTTTTCAACAATAATAAGGTGATATATACATTCATTCATTCATAACATAATAATAAAAAAAACAAGAACAAACTAATTCATTCATTCAATCTTTATTTAATCTGAAAGGATAAGTGCATTGCAAAGCATTCAATGATTCTGGGGCACAGAAGCTGAAAGCAGATTTTCCTAATTCAGTGCAAACTCTAGGAACCTTAACACATTCTGTGCCATGCCTCTTCCGGGAAACGGCTATGCTCATGCCACCCATTAAACCAATGTAGTCTGTTACCTTGTTTGTAGAGCTATAAATAACTATATTCTATATTATAGCTATGGATACAATACTATAGTCATTTGACACTGGGTTTCTTCCGGTCAAGGAGAAGAATAAATCATTTTTACATCCATATGTTCCCGTGTTATACCGTGGTGAATATAAGTATGATTTTAGAGCGGTCTAGTGTAATTCATGAAATGCTGAGTTAGGGCCTGCGTCCACCTGCCGCATATTTCTAGCTGAAACATGCTGGCAGTGCGCCGGTAGAATGGGGGTGAGAAAAAGTTCAGAACGTTTCAACTCTCTAGGCCAGGGGTGGCCAACCTTTTTTGATCCAAGATCTACTTTTTTATTTACCACCTAGCCCGAGAGCTACCAGCCAAAATTGTATATTGTAAGCCGTCATTTGAGGCTTTATAAAAGCAGCATAATGAACACAAATCTGTCAGTGCCGAGTCCGACCTCATCTTAAATAACAAACAGCATTGATTGTTGTAGTTAACAAGGAGAGGAAGAGTTGATTTAGCAAAAAAAAGAAAAAAGAAAAAAAAAATGTATAATCGAATTTTATTAATCAAGATCTACTTGAAATCAGCCCGCGATCTACCTGTCGATCGCGATCGACTGGTTGGGCACCACTGCTCTAGGCTGTATGCGGCCGCATAGAAAAGCTGAAAGGCGGTGAAAAAAAAAGCCGACCGCAGCGCACTTTCCACAGGCGGCCGCATACGGCCGCATGCGCTCCCTCCCCATTGGAATACATTGAAAAAAGACGCGTGCGGTCATAAATGTGAGGCAGGTGGACGCGAGCCCTTATAGCCCTACACATCAATTACATTGTAGACGCTGGCGTTTCTTGCCTGAACCCGCTATTGTTCCGGAATCAAATCTACAATATAGGTATTATGTCCCATCATGAATGCATGAAAGGGGGGGAGGGGGGGGGGGTCATTTCTGATTATTTGATCGTCAGTAACGGCATTCGCATTGAACACTAAAAACGCTTATCAGCCCAATCGGTGTAAAAGCATTGCAGGATCAAGCTAGAATTGGCGTCAAATCGCCCTTACCTGTGGCCGGGAGTAATCCAAAAAGAATATTCCAATTTCTTGATTGCCATCTGGTAGATCCAATGTCCATTTGCTTGATGGCGTAATCGACCATAACATACAGTATGGATCCGGCATATTTGACGGGCTTCAATGTAACCGGCAGAACCGTTCGCCTCGCCCGAGAAGGAAAAATGAAACCCGAGAACCTGGGGCCATCCTACAGCTCAGGATACCGCCTGGTAGGATGCGGCCGGTACTGCACCTTTGGATTCCCAGTATGCATTTTTCAGGCAACACACAGCTCCCTGAGATTGAATAGGGTACCGGTATTCAAATAAAAATAAAAGGAAAAACGACCCAGAAACGAGAATCATCGTTTATGACACTGAACGATTGGGGCCCAGAAACGAGAATTCTCATGAACGGCACTGAATGTGTTAAGTGTAAAAGCCACTCACCAGAGCGAGTATGATATGGTCCAGAGCTCCAATCCAGCAATGAGGTGATGTAGGGTGGGATATCACCAACAATGGCCTATACAGAAACAGATAGCCAAATAGAAGAAGAAAGAAATACAGTAATAGTAATAGCAGCATCATAATCAAGTCTTTCTTTCCTCAACGCTCAATTCTATAAACACCCATCAATGCACAGCGCTCTAGCATGTTCTGCCTGTGAACACCTAAAGCTGAGGCTTAGATTTTTGGCTCATTTTCCCTTATGTTAGAATTTTTTTATGTAAAAATAATGGTTGCAGATATAGAGGGTGGCACCAAAACTGCGCAGAGCAAAAAAAAATTAAAATTAAATAAATAAAAAATAATAAAAATAATTTTTTTTTTTTTTTTTTTTTGGCGTCCCCCTCTGGGTGGCACTCTAGGCGACCGCCTATATCGCCTGTAGGAAGCTCCGCCCCTGCATGTGGCAAAGGGAACCTCTCCCGCCTACCTCCGGTCAATGGTCTCTAACTACACACCCTCAAGATCCCTACGCTCTGCATCTTCTGGCCGTCTCAGACCCACTCCTATCTGAGCTCCGGGAGGGTCATCAAGGAGAACCTGCCTTTTCTCAGTCCTTGCCCCACAATGGTGGAATGAACTACCCACCCCAGTTAGGACAGCCGAAACCCGTCCAATCTTTCGCCGTCGACTAAAGACGCACTTCTTCAACCATTATCTGAAAAAGATAAATTAAAATTTTTTTTTTTTTTTTTTTTTTTTTTTTTATCTAACCCTAACTAACCTTACTGTCATGCACTTGTCCTAATAAACTAACCTACACTGTAGCACTCAACACTTTGATGAATAGTGTTACTCAGCTGATAGAGTTGTGCCCTTCCTGATGACTTGTCGTACAGAACTTGTAAGTCGCTTTGGATAAAAGCGTCAGCTAAATGACAAAATGTAAATGTAAATGTAATGGAGTACCTTCTGACTAAACCTAAAACATGCTTTTGTATTGATCACAGCGCCGTATTTTACCGAATCTAAAATATGCTTTTGGTAACGATTGCAGCTTCGTTAAACAACCCCCCCCCCCCGCCCCCCTTGATGATTTTGAAACATCTATATATGTGAGAGAAAACGGTGCTTTTTCAATGTATGTGATGTATAGATTGGGGAGAGATGACCACAGCTAAAAACGGTGGTAATGAAATGTGCATGGTTCGCTTTAGAAAACGGTGATAGAAGAAGAGGCAGTAGCCATCACTGCAGAAGGTTTAGCAGCCAGCCGAATGTTTACATTCCTTGTAAGAACAGAGATAAGAGAGTGTAGGCCCAGAGCAGGAGGAGAGGGGTGACCTCTTTAATGCAACAGTGGATGAAACGTTTAATGGTGTGAAAGGTTAGCAGTCGTCATGACAGCACGTCGCATGACAACCAGGAGAGGGGCGGGGGGCCGTCGTTGCTACGACGAAGACCTATAAGTCGAACGGTGTTTCCGGGTAGGGCAGACCAAAATCTGACTGAGACTAAGAGGGAAGAAACCAGAAGAGACTCTCTCCTCTCATTGAGAGAGAGGGGGGGGGGGGGGGGGAGAATGGCACATCACCAGTAGCTTCGGCTACCACGAGGATGGTCTTAGGCTAACGACTAGGCCTGACCACTATTGGACTGAATAACAAAAGGACAATCTGAACACACCGAGAGATCATTAGAATAGACTCTTCAAGGACGATACAATTTGATAACATCTGATAACATGAGGTTCTGTTTATAGCAATAAAACAACGCTTCTCCTCATAAGGTATCTCACAGTGTCGAAGTGTCGAATTCTTACGGAAGTGGAGAAGTATTATGGTTTATGGATTACACTAACGGGGGGGAGATAAGGATCTTATCTACCAGTATCGGAGACGTCAGGACCATTAAAAGTACACAACGCAGAGGAATTGGATGGAGGGCCAAACAGACGAAGACGTGATACTGGCCAGTTTGATCACAATCTAACATATGGTATATACCTTTGATTTGGAAATAATATAGGTTTCAGGCGAGCAACCCGAACGATTTGCGCATATGCATATAACACGTCATATCTCACTATCTAGAAAACAAGACTGGATTATTTTGAAACAGGGCAATGTTAGCATAGAATAGTGCACACACGAAAGTATGTAGAAATTAACTGGTTTGTCAATGTTGGACTATAAATAGTGCCTGTCAAATGAGTCATACTATTGTCTCCATAGCTATAATATAGAATATGCGATGGGTCCGCAAACATCGTGAAAATTGTCAATAATGCTGGCTCCATGCATGGAAAAAGTCAATGAGTTAAGCAACACTGTTGCTGGTGTTTCAACTATATTGTGCGTACCACTGAGGAATCACAATGAATTATGTTGTACTGCTGTGCAATGGCAAATAAAGGCCTTTTCTATTATATCCATTGACCATATTGATTTGCTCAGATTGGAACAAGGTGGAGAGGAACCCAGCCGGAGCGTGACATAAGAGCAACATGGCCACCGTGTGAATATGGTCTGTGGCCTTTATGAACTTTGAACTCTACATTGAACTCCCAGGTGGTTTCCTGGTCCCCAGGGTCATGACACAGAGCACTGGGTCAACTTTTAATTCAAGTAAAAATGTGGAAATTAATAAAAAACGGAGATGCAACGTTGTTATTCCTGTCCGTACGAGACTGACTTGTAATGTGTAGACCTGCCCATGTCGCCACTGATGAGATGTCCTCTCTCCCCACGCAGGGTTTGAGGGGGTGAACTGTGAAATCAACCGTGATGAATGTGCCCTTGGATACTGCGCCAATAATTCCACGTGTATTGACCTGGCTGCTGACTACGAATGCATCTGCCCCTTGGGCTTCGCCGGTAAGATATTCCAAGTAATTTTAACAGTTCACCCGGAGCTGGTCACGAGCGTGTCATGGACTAAATGGCTGCAGGATGTTGATGGTCCTCTCCGAGCAGGATGGACCGTCCTTTTTAATATATGACTTACTAAATCATGTTCAGAAATACTCCTCTTTGACGATGTCTTCAAGTCGTGAAGGGTTGTGCATTATTGGTTGGCTAACATACCTATTTTGAAGTTGTGCAATACTGTTTTGCTACAAAGTGACCTTAGCTATTGTTTTTGCTCCTGTCGGAACAGTCAGTGTAGTATTTTGTGTTCTAGGTTATGCAGTAGTTACTGTACATTCAAACATGGAATTCACCTTGATATGTTATCCTTGGCACAAGTAAATAACCTCTATCCCACACATTCCCATATTGAGTTAAAATAACATGAACAAGGACATGAAATATTGAACGTGGTTTCAAAAGCACTTAAAGGGGAACTCCACTATTTTGGGAAATTAGCTTATTTAACATCTTCCCTGGAGTTAGACAAGAAGATACATACCTTTTTTGTCTCTGAGCGTGCATTTTAGCTTTGGGAATAGACGCTCCGTTAGCATAGCTTAGCTTCATCACTGGAAGTGAGGCAGGACAGTAGCCTTACAGTGCCTTACAGTGTATTGCAAGGTCTGACATTGACCAAATTTGATATGCATGACCTTGGTGGGCTCTAGGTCAACTCCTGAAAAGGGGGTCAATGTCAGACCTTGCAATCAAAAGTTAGGGGGCGCACTGAAATTATGGCAAGGGTTATTTGCCCCCTAACTTTTGATTGCAAAGTCTGACATTGACCCCCTTTGCAGGAGTTGACCTAGAGCCCACCAAGGTCATGCATATCAAGTTTGGTCAATGTCAGACCTTGCAATACACTGTAAGGCACTGTAAGGCTACTGTCCTGCCTCACTTCCAGTGATGAAGCTAAGCTATGCTAACGGAGCGTCTATTCCCAAAGCTAAAATGCACGCACAGAGACAAAAAAGGTATGTATCTTCTTGTCTAACTCCAGGGAAGATGTTAAATAAGCTAATTTCCCAAAATAGTGGAGTTATCCTTTAATGCAATATTTGACCATGGCGAAGAAAATCTCTGTTGTTAATACGTACATCCATCTCCATAGGAGAGGCATACCTTTAACATTCTCTCTCCTGGGCATCCAGTCTCACCACCCAACGTTCAGGGTTTTTACTCAGCTCAATGTTGCTATTTTCTTTTTTTTTATCCACTTTTTCTCCTTCTTTTTCTGTTTTTCCTCCCATCCCAATTTAGTCGTGCCAATTCCCCCCTCGCCTGTCTTGGTCGTTGCTCGCATGAGCCCCCCACTGGTCGGTCGTAGGGAGGGTTGAAGAATCTATCGCGTGTCCCCTCCGATACATGCAGAGTCAGCCAGCCACTTCTTTTCCCCTGCCAGCGCGGACCCTCATTGGCGAGGTGTAACGTGTGGGAGGCTCACGCTACCCTCGACATCTCCTGTCCGCCTCTTCTTTATTCCCAGCGGAAGAGTGCTGCCGAGTGCTTCCGCGTTTTCCCTGATTGGCTGCGACACGCCCCGCGGCAGCGCGGCAGCCGCAGAGCGGCTGAGCGGAGCGGCAGAGCTTGCGGCATTATGTAGCCGTAATCCCAGATGTTTGTCATTCGACGCTTAGCTCAACTGGTATGCCGCTGTGCTGTGGAGCCTGCGGTGCGGTTGGTCACAAGTTTGAATCACTTCAATTTTTTCTTTCTTTTTTACGTTTATCATCTCTCGCTATAAACGTGCATTCTTCCGCTGGTTAAGTTTAGGCATTCTTTCGGAGTTGGTTAAGGTTAGGGTTAAGTTAAGGTTAGGCATTATTTCGGAGTTGGTTAAGGTTAGGGTTAAGTTAAGGTTAGGGAGGGTTAAGGTTAGGCATTCTTTCGGAGTTGGTTAAGGTTAGGGTTAAGTTAAGGTTAGGCATTATTTCAGAGTTGGTTAAGGTTAGGGTTAAGTTAAGGTTAGGGAGGGTTAAGGTTAGGCATTATTTCGGAGTTGGTTAAGGTTAGGGTTTGTCACAGAGAATGCCTGTCTGTCTTTCTTGCCGTGGAGGATGCAGCCTATTTCCGCACTGCCGCTCTCTTGCGCTGCCGCGGTCACATGGGCGTCATGGCCAATCAGAGAAACGCGACGCACTCTTCCGCTGGGAATAAGCTACACGCCTCCTGTCCTTGCTGTGCAGGCGCCCTGACCGACCTGTAGGAGTCGCTGTTTACAACGACCAAATTACCACCCATCGACTCCCCTCCCGCTGACTCTGCCAATTGAGTCAGTATGACGGCCGGCCCAAGCCGGAGGCAACGCTGACAGCCGGATTCGATACCGGTGTCTCACGCGTTGGTGACGAGTGCTTAGACCGCTGCGCCACCCAGCCGCCTTCAATGTTGCTCTTTGAAAAGTGGGAGCCTGGACAACAGTAGCATGAATAATACTAGTAAATTAAATAGTATTAGGTTGGCGAACACACTCGTCAGTCACAAACTAAAGACAACCTGGACGGAGAGATGTCCACCGGTTGGTGTTTTTGAATTACAGCCAGATGTAATCGTGCGTTGCAGAAACAACAGTGTTTGCTAATGTAAAGTATCCTGACAGCCCAAACCCAGAAGGGAGCGGTGATTTCCCTGTACCTGTTGGCTCCAAGAGGTTCATCCAGTCTGAACTTTCCATACCTCAAAATGGAAAATGGCCTTGTCGACTGCCCCTGTCTGACAAAACCGATATGCCACGTTGAAAAATTAGATGCAGGTGATCTTTGTGGTCTAACCCTTTAACGATATGTACTTTGATTTGTATATGCAATTTCCAAAATTAAGGAATGGCGAATGACGATGACTATGGGCACCCCCATAAACCGTCAGTATTGGCAGTTGATTAACCTGACCCACCACCAGAGCCATTTGGGAAGTCGTCCTTTGAAACTGATTGGAATTTACCATATTCACACAGTGGCCATTTGGCTCTCATGTCACGCTCAGGTTGGATTCCTTTCCACCCTGTTCCCAACTTGACAGCATGATATAAGAGCAAAATGGCCATTGTGTGAATATGGTCAATAGGGCTGGCACTAAAAAAATATACTTCTATATTTGCCAGTAGCTGCTCATTCCTCAAAGGACGCTGATTGGTCTGAACCCAAGCGTATAATGTAAAGCCTGACCAGATGGATTCTCATGTAATCTTGCGAAGCCAGGTGCCGTGCAAGGTTAATTGATCAAATATGATCTACTAATAGTGGTATATGTATACTAAAAAAATATCAATGTTCCATTAAAATTAAATGATGTTCAATGCAATAATATTGGGATATTGGCACCAAATTCGTATCTCAAATAGAAAAATGACCATGAGGTTAGAAGTTCAGAAGGCCTGCTTTTACATTTCACTTTTTTTGGTCATATGTCGAACTATATTAGAACAATGATATTTGATATGTCAAGTCTCCCTTGTGTTTCAGGTTTGTGATTTGTGTCACTCAGGTGTCATATGTAGATTGCATTTGAGGGTTTACTTGTCAAATTTTCTTCATTTCTGACTTGCTAATAAAGCCAAGACCTTGTCACCTCAATACATGTTAATATCATCTAATGGGATTCCAGAGTGTTAGCGGTAGACACTCTGTCAGAATACTCAACCACGGTATGGGATGTGTGTCGTTTGTGGCTGGCTTATCGATGGCAGTTAAAGGGGCACTTCACCAAAGAACAATGCTAATTAATTTTGCACATAATCTCAACCACATCCAAAAACTATAAACAGTTTTGCAGACATTCCTTTAGTTTTGTTATTGTGTAATATTAAATAATGTAGATGAAACCATTTCAATATCTTGTCTTATAGGGACTGCTACATTATCATGTCATTGAGCTGTAATTAACACGTACAGTAACTGTCAAACTAAATGAATGTGTGCAAAAATGTTGAGTTTTTGGATGTGTGCGATCAATCGGAAATGTATCTCGGCTTGCTCCACTACATTTTCAAAAGCCTAAAGAAAGGTTGTCTTAACTTCATCATCATAAGTTATGAATCTGAGATTGATAAATATTTTGGTAAATAATTGTAACGTGTCCTATGGCTTTTGAGACTTCTGAAGCGCTGTGGCATATCCGATCAATTTGACTATGGAATTCCATGGAGTAACAGGATGAGGACAACTCTCTCGTATCTGTATCTTCACTAGGGCTGTCCCCGACTAAGGATTTGGATGGTCGACTATGATTGGCCAAAATTTGCCATTAGTCGACTATTGGTCGACAAAAATAAATAAATAAAAGGATTTTTATTTTTTTTTTTTATCATTCCATTTGGGCTGTGGGGGGTGCTTAATGTCTGAAGGAGTCGACTGAAGGCTTCTTGTCCTCTGCAAAAGCATGCAATTGGTCCACTGATGGATACATCTAGATATTTGTCTAGTCTAGTGCAGGGATCGGCAATAGGCGGCCCGCGGGCCGAAATGGGCCCGCCAGCAATAATTTCTGGCCCGTCAGGTTATTTTGAGAATATGATGTTTATTTTACGCGCAGGAAATATTCACTCGTTGTGACGCCAGAGTGTCTTTTGAAGCTGTATCTATCTATTCATCATATCTATGGCTGTCACTATAGCCAATTGAAATGCTAGAAATGGTCACATGGACTGGGAGAACCAATGGAATTTCACTTTCACTTCCGCGTTTGGGATGCCGGGCTGCCGGCGAGCGAACGTTTGCAAAAACAAAACAAACGTCTTTGAATAACTTCTTTGCAATGCAACGGGGAAATATGATGAGCCAGAAGAGGAGCTTACGACCTATAAAGCTTATTTTAATAAACAGGTGTCATTCTTAAAATACGGGTTTATCGCAACAGGTAACTCTTGCAATAAGCAACCGGTGACTCTCGCTTGTTGACATGGCAACACGAGCAAGCAACTGTTCAAGTTGGGTGGGCATTCAACGCCAGTGGACATTTAACATGTTATTAACATGGATTTTGGAGGACCGAAGCAGAAACAATATCAAGTCCAGGGCAGGGCTGCCTGCATTATGCCGGTGAGTGTTGTGTTTTAATAATAATAATAATACATTCGATGTATAATACACCCGCTGTGGTGCTTAAAATCAAATGCACCCTACTGATCTCGATTTATAATGCGAGCACCTGCATTAAAATCAAATTACTGATCTGTTCATGTGTAATGCACTGTCTGAGAGGCACTTTATAATAGAAAAAAGACAGTGCAAACATGTATATGTCGTTTTTTTTTTTACAGTTAAAAAATGTTCACTTATCATTGGCCCGCCACAAAATGGCTTGGGGAAAATTTGGCCCGTGGGCAAATCTAATTGGCGACCCCTGGTCTAGTGTGTTCATTAGATGGGTGAAATCCTCTTTCAGTGCCTCTGTACCTGTTTCCGTAGGCAGTTAGCCTCTGGTATATGTGCCATTAGAGTTAGCCACGCTTCTAGGCCTCTTTTCTTTTGGAAATAATGATAAGAAAAAAAAAAATTAAAATATATATTCGACTAATAGGTTGGCCAGTCGACTACGGCTCCTTTCGACCGATTAGTCGACTAATCGACTAATAGGGGTCAGCCCTAATCTTCACACACAGTAACCAGCGTGTGGAACAGTAGGAACGTTCTCCTAGTACTCCCCTTTCTTCCCCGCCACGATCCATGTGTCAAGGCTCAAAAATCTATCTTTTAACTTGCCTCCTCCTTGCTACCGGACTCTATGTCTCCCCCTCCATGATTGAAGTGGATTTAATTGGTCAAATCAATGAGGACAGTGGTCGCTTTTTACCTACTCAGCGTATTTAGTGAAGACTACAAATGTTTATAGTTTATAGCACTTTGAAACCCGCCATTAAAGACTAATTTCACATTGTGAGGAAGGACAGGATAACAAGCATTCCAAAATCTCCTTACCGTCAGAAACCTTTCCGCTTTTGTCACAAGAAGAGCGGCCCCTGACGTGCTATACCAGGGGTGTGACCGGAGACTCGATACACCGCACTGGCTTCAGGATTCAGCGTCATCACATCATTTTCTATTTTAAATTCATAACAAAACAATGCAATCTCCCCATTATTCCCATTTCCCATGAAATTGTAAACGAAAGGTTTACAAACTACATTATAGTAACATGTTAACATAGTAATAAAAAGTGATAACGGATGTATACATTCCTCTCAACGATACACATTGTGACATTTTCATATTGCGATGTATTCGCACACGCTTACTCCACATAATACATTATGCATATTTCTGAAAATGCATTTTCATCGCAATTTCATGCAAATCTCTCCGTCCACACGAGAATGCACAAACTGACTTAAGCATGCCAGGCCGGTAGCTATAGCAATGATGTGTCATCAAAAATGTCATTGTCAACGGCGGAGAAGAACATTAGGAGCATTGCATATTTACCTGATCCCTGAGTGGTAGGGTTTATAAAAACCACACATCATCAAATGTATTCATACACCTCCCGCCCCCGGCCGCCGCGCAATAATGACGTAAGGCTAAGGTCGCCTTCTAAACATGCAGTTAAACCGTACCAAACCGTAACCAAACGGCACAGTAAACAAACCGGCACAGAACACAGAGTGGCCAATTGGCTCTGCTCTTCTCGTCTGACCCGAGTCCACCGCGGTGTCACCCCCGCCGCCACCTTGGCTCGTACGCAACACCGCCACGTCTCCCTTCCCGCCGCGTCGTCCTTGTTGTTGCCACTATTATCCGCCCTCGTTCGTATGCAGGCGGGCGTAGGTAGCGCTGACTCGCCTTTTTCCTCCTGACATGCGGCCATTCATATGCAAAGCGGCGGATGACTGACACGCATGGGGGGAAGTCTTGGTTCCCGCCTGCTGCATCATCAGCATCATCCTTGTCGACCGTTTAGCGTTCATTTGAATGACTGCGGGTGTGACACCTGAGGCGTGTCACGTCTTCTTTTGTGTGCGCGATGGTGGTTTTCTTCAGAATCGAAGAACACTTCTATTCCACACAATCATGCACTGGGACTCTGTGACTATCAGAGGCATAGTGATGGCTCATAATGAGAGCTTTTACGACAACAGGACCACGCATGCAGTAATGCAGACAATAGTTTGACGTGCTTTCATCTCTACAGTTCCTTTCAAGTCAAGTCAAGAGTTTTATTTGTCACGGCATACAAGTATACAATGAAATGCGGGTGGTCTTGCCCGCAACGATGTGCAATAAAGTGGTACAACATATAATAGAATCCAATAAAAACAACATTGTGCAATAACAGTAACAGGTAACATGGTGTGACATCTCGGTATCTGTACATAGTTATTTACAGAGCATATAGGACATTCTAGGTAGCTTTGGTAGTGCAATACACTGTTACTGTTGCTATACTAATTTAAAGTGGCCTTTCCTTTTGGCAATAAGTGTGGGTGAGTGCGGCATGAGTGTGTGCCCGCTCATGTTAAAGTGTTAAAGTGGTTAAAGTAACCTGGTGTGTGTTTACCTACCTTTTCAGATAAGAATTGCTCGACGCTCGTCGATGAATGTGCATCAGACGATAAGTGGTGCCACAATGGAGGCACTTGTTACTACAACTCCACCGGGGAGATAAACTGTATCTGTCCTGCAGGTATTGTTCCACTCCATCTAAGCGAGACAGAACGCTCGACACAGAACACTCAACCCGCAGATTTCTTATCGTATTCATTTTGGAAAATGTGTGGTTTCACACACGCATGCAGACACACACACACACACACACACACACACACACACACACACACACACACACACACACACACACACATGCACGCATATACACATGCTTTATTTTTTTCATTCCATTATATTATTCCCTGTGATGCTATGATAGGCGACTGATAAATGATGCAGATGCAGAAATTAACTAGAAGGACACTCAGAGAGACGCCTACACCAAGTGTGAGCGGACAAATACCTACCCTTATTGTTTATTGTTTAAAAGGATCCCCATTAGCTGTCACCTAAGTGGCGAGCTAGTCTTCCTGGGGTCCACACAGAAAGACAACACAAAACACAAAACATAAGAACATGAGATACATATGACAATCACAATTAACAATGATAATCTAAAAACAGTAAAACATTGTAGACATCATTATCAACATCAGAATATTTTGCTCACATATTTAAGTAGTGAATTCTCAGGTGGTATTTGAAAGACACTTTACTATTCAATTGACTTATGTTCAGTGGGCAGCTATTCCAATGATTGATGGCACGATAAACAACAGTCCTCTTTAAAGCATTTGATTTTGGACGTGGTAACATAATCTGTCCATCATCGGCTGACCTAGTAAAATGAGAATGAACCCGACTGCATCTGACAATTTGCTTGTATAAGAAAACAGGTTGAGACGAAAAGACAGTGTTCCTGAAAAATGTAACTGTGTTGAAAACCAGCTTATTCTCTACCGTTAACCATGAGAGTTGCCTTCTGGTCAGCTATACACACCTACTATGAGAATGTGTTCTTAGGTCAGGGCTATATGTCATTCCTGCCATGGAGCCAGACATCTCACTAGAATGTACCTCGACTTTTGAACTGCTTTCAGACAGCATGTGCTCACCGCTCACTCACTCACCACTGGAACGTCTCCGCTTATGAACCACAGCGATGCGCAACATCCAATTATTCTTCTACAGTCGTGAATGGTGTTCTAAGAAAAGGCACATCGCTGTTTTTCAACCATAATCCTATCGTTCAAAAGGACATGTAACTCACCAACGTCACCGACAGAACGACGCCTACGGTATATAGACAAAGGTTTGCCTGAACTGTGTTATATCTTTGCCAATTCTGAGCTTATATTCTTTGAGTCAGTATCAAGTGTTATACCTTTTATGATTCAGGGGAACCTATACACTGTATTTCTGGGGCAATGTAAAATCCCCATCATACAGTACCTTTGTGTGTGAGGAGCAATACAATCTTTGAGATAAAATAATTCACGGGCATTTGGGAGTCTAGGTGAAGCTCTGTGCGTTTATGTTTACCCTCATTATTTATGTCAATGGCCAATGATGGAAATGAATTAAAATAAAATACTTGTCGTGGGGCGGCTAGGTGGTGTAGTGGGCAAGGCACTCGCCACCAGTGTGGAGACGCTAGGATTCGCGTGTTCGAGCCCAGCGCTCCACATTGTTTTCAGTTTAGCTGGTTGTCCGCAGTAATACACATTGGCCGTATTAGGGGGTGGGAAACTGATGGGTGGGGATCGGGCGTTGTGAACAAGCGACTCCTACAAGTCGGTTGGTGCGCCTGCGCAGTAGAATCAGGAAGTGTCTGGGGCAGCGTGAGCCTCCCACGCGTTACTCCTCGTCACTGAGAGATCGAGCTGCGCAGGTGAAAAGATGCGACTGCTGTTACCTCAAGTACCGGAGGGGACTTGTGCTATGTATGACTTAGTCCACATTGCAGCCGGCTTGTGGGAGGCAAGAAACAGCGTTCGTGACAGGGGAGGGTTGAATTGGATGATACGAAATTGGGATGGGAGAAAATATAGAAAAATGGGAGAAAAAGTGGATCAAAAAAAATAAAATACTTCGTTGTCTACTGATCTGAAAGATATTCGATATGTGGTGGCGAGTTTCATCCTGATGGGATCAGAACAGAAGGAGTTATGGCTGATACGGACACACCAGACACACAAACACACACACACATGGACAGGAGTGACTGCAACACCTCCTTGCCAGCGTTGTGCAGGCTGGTGTAAATAGTGTGTTTCAGTCGTGTATACAAATAATGCTAAGCCCCCCGCCCCCCCCCCCCCCCCCCCCCCCCCCCCCACAGCATCACTATGCCCCCGGGGGGCATGCTGTGTGCTCTTTGCGGCTTGTTCCACATTAATCTCTCTTGTAAACTCAGCATTAGAAACATAAAGCCACATCATTGTTATTGATTACGTTGTGTGCCTATTATTACCCAAACAGCCCCTTTGCCTCTATTTGAATAACATCTAATAGGGGACGTATATACTATACAAACCCATGCATTTACTTGAATGAGTGTACAGTTACAACGTGTATAACAGAACAGAAAGCATGGTTTCTCAGGAGGGGATTGTGTTTTCAAATCTCCCACAATGGTACCTATAGTGCCTCTGGCCACCATGGCAAAAAAATAAAAATGTAAATCATCACAAAGAAGCACAAAGTAAAAAGAATAAAAAGAAATGTTGGCAATGACAGCATCTTGAGCAATGACAATCCGCAGCCTCGTGTCAGGAGTGGGGGGTTATACGGTGGGCAGCACGGAGAGAACACATCAATCATCCCGTTTGATCCTGACTCTTCCCAGGGTTCCTCGGCAGAGACTGCTCTTCTTCACGGGCGAACCGGTGCGCGTCCAATCCCTGCCACGCCGAGGGGACCCTCGTCTGCCAGGAGACGGGAGACGCCGCGTATAAGTGCCTGTGTCGGAGCGGGCACGCCGGGCGCCACTGTGAGACACCCGTGGTAAGCCGCTGTGTCGATGGCCTTTGTCACGGCGGCGCCGCGTGCCTGGATCTGCCCCAGGGATTCAGGTGTGACTGTTTACCAGGTGAGGCGTCGTCATCGTCATCATCATCATCATCATCATCATCATCATTTACATTTACATTTAGCTGATGCTTTTATCCAAATGTTTTATCCAAAGTTGGGCGGCTACGTGGCGTAGTGGGCAAGGCGCTCGCCACGAATGCGGAGACGCTGGGCTCGCCTGTTCGATCCCAGCGCTCCACATTGCTTTCAGTTTAGCTGGTCGTTCATACTAATACACATTGGCCGTATTAGGGGGTGGGAAACTGATAGGTGGGGATCGGGCGTTGTGGACAGCGACTCCTACAGGTCGGTTGGTGCGCCTGCGCAGTAGAATCAGGAAGTGTCGGGGGCAGCGTGAGCCTCCCACGCGTTACTCCTCGCCACTGAGAGATCGAGCTGCGCAGGTGAAAAGATGCGACTGCTGTTACCTCGAGTATCGGAGGGGACTTGTGCTATGTATGACTTAGTCCACATTGCAGCCGGCTTGTGGGAGGCAAGAAACAGCGTCCGTGACAGGGGAGGGTTGAATTGAATGATACGAAATTGGGATGTGAGAAAATATAGAAAATGGGAGAAAAAGTGGATAAAAAAAATGTTTTATCCAAAGTTATGTACAACAAGTCAGCAGGAAGGGTTCAACTCCGGCGTCACATTGTTTGTCAAACAGTGTTGAACTTGAGTGCCAGTCTTGAGTGCATAGTAGTCAGTGCATGTGAGCGGATCGGAGCGTGAGCGGCGCGGGGCGCGGAGCGGCCGGTTTTGACGTGAGCGAGGAGTGGGTTTTAAAATGAGTCGGCGCGACGTCCGGAGCGAGAGTTCTCCTCCGCTCCAATCCACTCCAGGCCGCTCACAGTGGTTTAACACTGATGTAATATATACATGCAGTACAATGCCAAAGCAACAGATGGCGATGTACAAACATGAAGGCCATTTTCAACCAATGAGAAGGGTGAACCTGTGATAGGCTGTTCGTTCAGGCTTTGTCACTGTAGAGACGCCCACACTCACTCTAGTTAGAAAAAGTATATCGACGCCATTGTTGTTGACGTTAGCTTACATGCTAACGTTAATGGCAGCGACCATAGCATTGTGGCTCGGCTAGCCTATCATCGCTTAATAGAGATAGTGAATGGATAAACAACGTTATTTAACATTGCAGAATGGCTACAATTACAATGCGGCTCAATACAAACAATTGTTAAGGGGCCCAGGGGGTGTAGACTGTTGTAGTTTGAGCTCATTTACACCATGCTCCAAAAAAAGAAGAAAAAAAACTGCCGAGCGATCTGGCGCGGGGAGCGGGGAGCGCTCGATTCAAGGTGAGCGGGGAGCGAGCGGAGAGCGACTTGGGGGCGGGGTCAACATGAGTGATTAGCGGAGCGGACCAAGCTTTAAAGAGCGAAGAGCGGATTTCTCGGCCGCGCCGATCCGCTCACGTGGTCTGATAGTAGTAAAGACATATTGGCCTAGTAGGTAGTAATATCGAAATATTAGTATAGTAGGTAGTAGTATAGACAGATGAGCATAGTAGGTAGTAATATAGGCAAGGTAGAATACTTAGTACCAAAGTGATTGATAGTAAAAGCTATTTCAGATATTGTGTTTTTAGTCAATGGCGGACAATTGGGTGGGTTTCAGCCGTCCTGGCTGTCTTGGTTTCAGCCGTCCTGACTGTGTTGGTTTCAGTCGTCCTGACTGTGGTGGTTTCAGCTGTCCTGACTGTGATGGTTTCAGCTGTCCTGACTGTGGTGGTTTCAGTCGACCTGACTGTGATTGTTTCAGCTGTCCTGACAGCTGTCCTGACTCCTGACTGTGTTGGTTTCAGTTGTCCTGACTCTGATGGTTTCAGTTGTCCTGACTCTGATGGTTTCAGCTGTCCTGACTGTGATGGTTTCAGCTGTTCTGACTGTGATGGTTTCAGGGAAGTTCATTCCACCATTGTGGAGGGAGAACCGAGAATAGCCTGCTTCTCTTTGTTGACCCTCATCCCGCAGGGACTTGTCTTCAAGTGGTGGAAGGGAGTAGGAAGTGTTTGCGTAGCGAGTGTGCGCACATGTGCGTTACTTAAACGGGCACTTCACCAAATAAAAAAAACAACACTGATTTATTTTTCACATAATCGTACATCCAAAGGTATTGATAGCAAGCTCTCATTTACATAGTTTCATTTCAAAGTCCCCAATCACTGGTGGCCATATTCAAACTCCTTCACTCTCAATAGCTGTCAAACTAAATGAATGTGGGCAAATCTGTTTATAGTTTTTGGATGCGTGTGATATTATGTGCAAAAAAAAATCAGCACTGTTTTCTTGGTAAAGTGCCCCTTTAACGGTAAAATGTCAGGCTACAAGCCAGTTCGACTGAGGACGGCTTTTCCATAGGACGAAAGAAAACACTGTTCCTAGTGGAGTGAATGAGGAGCAATGCCTTACATTAATGGACCGTGGGGGGTGGTGGTGTCACGCTAAAAGGTGCCCCCCCCCCCCATTGCGTGAATATCTCGTAAGCACTTCGAGAGGCGTTTGTTCGCTGTCGTGTGAAACTGCTTAGCGAGTCACAACATTGCGGCGTGTGAAACCTCTCGTTCACTTCACTGTGACTTGGGGGACTAGTGTGTGGGCCCCCTGAGTCCCCGTGACCGCTGTGTCACCTGCATTCTACACAACCGGCTTGGCTCATTTCAGCTGATGGTCATCAGGCAGCTAATTGGAAGTGAAGATCACAAGAGGACTTTGTACTGCAGCTCTCACAGATAAGGAAGCACACACACGTGACACGCCTAACATCGCCTTTTTCTTTCTCCACATGGTAAATACACAGGTCACAACATGTTTACAGGAACGTTTTGGAGTTGTATTTGGAGTGACTGTTGGGAACTAGGCTACACTGGCACACCTACTTCCAGTGAATGACGCTAAGCTAGGATAACGGTGCGGCTGTGCCCTAAGCCTAATGCATGCACAGAGAAGAAAATGGTATCTGCTTGTCTAACTCCAGGGTAGATGGCAAATAAGCTATTTTCCCAAAACGTTGGCGTGTTCCTCTTAAGCTGCAACGTCCCTCATATGGGACATTTTTCGGATTTTTTGCAACTGGCACTTTGGTGACCCCTAGTGGCTCGGGTGTGCATATTTTGTAATACAATATATAGATCGAATTGAAGGCTTATTTGCTGCCTGTCGATAGCGACAAAATATGACAAAATCCGTTCAGAGGTTCTCGAGTTACATGCCGGTATTTGAGGCTTGTGCAAAGTACACGGTATTGCGCAAAATACCACTCCCGACTCAGGCTGCAGTAGTTCCGTCAATCTGGATCCGATCTCGAAAATGATTGTGGATCGTTGTAACCAATGAGTGTGGCTTTCCAATGATACCCCACATGGGGATCTAAATAAAAAAAATTAAAAACACGAAGAAACACGAAAACAGGAAGAGCAAAACAGCCGAATGAATTGAAGGCTATGAGAAAACTGAGTTTTTCTTTGTACACAGTTTACCAAAATCACTTCTATCACTCATTTCTGAATGGATCTTTATGAAGGCTTCAGGCTATGGCTCCGTCTGGATTTGTAAGCCATACCACCTTCTGGGGAAATACTACCTCTGGACTACTAACTACTACATATACAGAAAAACTTGAGTAACACGTTTTTTTACAACTCAAGTTCAGACCTATGTAATGTCATCTTTCAAAAGAGACCAGGCTCATGCATGTGCTATAAGTATAAAGTATGTTGTTTTGGTTTGCAAAAAAAGTAGCAGTCCTCAAGTTAAAGTACAAAAATTGCCACTTTTGTGCCCGCTTGTTAAAAGGTAACCTCTTAACGCGCAACGGCCCGGCCCTGGGCCCTCTTGAGGACGATTTGCCCACCGGCGCAAATATATAGATCGAATTAAAGCACTATTTGTTGCCTATCAATTGCCATTTCAGGCGACAAAATCCGTTCAACGGTTCTCGAGTTACATGCCGATATGTGAGGCGTGCGCCAAAGTAGACATCAGACTTTTTCTTTTTTCAAATACCACTCCCGACTCCCGAGCCTCTACCTCCGTCAATCATTTGGTGATCTCGAAAATTATTGGACAGGGTTGAACTTGTAACCAATGTGTCTGGATTTCCAATGATACCTCAGGTGGGAATGAGCGAATCAGGGATCTAGGTGAAAAGTCACGAGCGCAAACAGGAAGAGAAATTTCCGCGGAATGCATTGGAGTCAATGAGGAAATCGTTTTCTGCAGCAATTTCTTTTCTCACATTTTACCAAAATCACTCCTAATCACTCATTTCTGAACGAACTTTTATGAAGTTTTAACTTGTACTACACATGTTTTCCGCCATACCAAATACTACTACTTCTGGACTACTAACTAGGCAAGGCGCTCGCCACTAATGCAGGAGATGCTGGGTTCGAGCCCAGCTCTCAGCATTGCTACCAGCTTGGCTGGTCGTTCATACTAACACAATTGGCAGTGTTAGGGGTGGGAAAGCTGGTGGGTGGGGATCGGACGTTGTGGACAGCGACTCCTACAGGTCGGTTGGTGCGCCTGTACAGCAGAATCAGGAAGTAACAGGGGCAGCGTGAGCCTCCCACGCGTTACTCCTCGCCACTGAGAGATTGCGCTGTACAGGTGAAAAGATGCGATGGCTGCCTCCTCGTGTACCTGCGTTATCTGCGGCACGGTGGTGTAGTGGTTAACACTGTCGCCTCACAGCAAGAAGGTCCAGGGTTCGATTCCCGCTTGGGGACCAGGTTTCCATGATGCCAGTTACCCAGGTGGGGTATCTCCCAGGCCTTTCTGTGTGGAGTTTGCATGTTCTCCCCGTGCTCGCAAGGGTTTCCCCCCGATAAGATAAACCCAATGGAAAAACATGCACAACAACAAGATCGCTAACGCTGTGGCGTCCTTGACGAAGACGGACAGGAGCACTTGGATTGGTCCCCTGGCGTGGCTCACGTTGACGCCTGTCTGCTCCCGGCTGCCCTTGGGGGGGAAGGACGACGGGATGGGTTAATCGCAGATACAAATTGCATGCAAGCATCGCATGTGTGCCAATTGATGACCTCGGAGCAGGTCCTAAATTATTATTATTATTATTATTATACCGGAGGGGACACGTGATGCAAGGCTTCGTCCTCACTGCAGCCGACCAGTGGGAGGCATAGTCTAGCAACGTTCGAGACAGGGGAGGGGAGAATTGAAGGGAGAATTGGCGAGGCGAAATTGGGATGGGAGAAAAATAGAAAAATAAGGAGAAAAAGTGGATAAAAAAAAAGAATTTCATCTTTCAAAAGAGACCAGGCTCATGCATGTGCTATAAGTATAACGTTTGAAAGAAAAGTATGCAGTCCTCAAGTTCAAGTTAACACTAGCACAGCCATGGAGAAAATGCCACTAATTCCCGCCAGGAACGGGTGGGATGACCCGACAGCTTATATGAGAAATATGAGAAAAATAAACAGTGTAAACTATATAATTACCTCTGAATATAAAAATATGAGGTTTACCACAATGAAATGTAGGTTTGAGTGACAAAAAAATGTATATAAAAAAATATATATATTATAATTATTATAAAAAGAAATTGGATCGAAGAGCCACACATTGACGGGCAAAGAGCCACATGCGGCTCGTGAGCCACGCTCACAAAGTGCTGTGACTTTCGTCTGTTCCAACGGCCCATATGTGGAATAACGTTCTAATTACATTTTCGTGAAGTCATTTTGAAATTTCAGAAACCGTGCCAGATAAAACTGGTACTTTTAGGAAAAGTCATTGAGTGACAGAGCTGGAGCTCGACCGAGTGACGAGGATACATTTATTGAAAATACCTAGGGGTCATTTGACCCCTTTTTGGCTGTGCTAGTGTTAAAAAATTGCCAATTTTGGGGGCGTCTGTTAACCTCTTAAAAGGCGGGCACGTTTTTCAGAAAACGCCTGAAAATTGCATAACCAAAGTAATCTGCAATTTATTATACTTTATATACTTATGAGTCTGGTCTATTTTGAAAGGAAACATTCTCAATATTCATCCACAACAGGAATAATCAGTCTGAGTGCTTTTAACATTTTTAAGTTAAGTTAAGTTTTAAAGTTTTTTTTTTTTTTTACTTCCATTTGAATTATCTTGCAAACAGAGGCCTCTTACAGGTTTCAGCTAATAGGTATGACCTGGAAAACACAATGGGTCCATAGCCTAAAGTCTTATCTAGTACAGGTTCAAAGTCGATAACAATACCACAGAAAATGAGTGTTTTACACAACTTTTTCTAATGGTATGTCTATGAGTTTTTCCAAAATGGCCACGTGGAGTCTCCAAATGTCCAGACCATATGTCTCCAAACACTATAACTCTTGAATGCTTCAACGTACCTTTAAAGTCTTGGGCTCTAATGAAAGGTTACCCATAGAGCTATCTTCAGATTTGATCGGATTCACTCTCAATATTACTGAAACAGAGTAAGTGAAGCATAAACGCATCTCATTGACAAACAAAGCACAGGCCCCTCCTCCTTTGAGCCCCAAACTAACAAAATAAATATTTACTGTGTGAAGAATAATCTCAGAATGAAGCATTTGAAATGCATGGCTTTCGATTCATATATCCCCCTTTTTCAGAATTTCATTGGCTACAAAAGTGGCCAATTATTTTCATCTGTCAGACGTGATTGGACCGATTACTGGAAGCCGGAAGGCGAAACAAGAGGTGGTAACTTTTTCAGAATGACGCCTGTTGGTTGTTTTGTCTTATTGTCACCTAATACGTTGAGTAGGGTGTCAATCGAACAGTGACAATCTTAGCTTTCAAGCAATGTATTGGTTCATTGGCATAAAAGCATGGGATCGCCTTAAAAACAAGGCCAAAGTGCCACGAGTGCAAAGCGGGTCGTGTAAAAACGGAACCGGTGCATGTTAAGAGGTTAAGAGGTTTTAAGTATAGGTTTCCAAATTGAATTTACGCATATCGCTTTTTTGAGTGGCCAGGAAATGCATAACAGTGACATGGAAATCTGATTCCACTCTCCTCATTGTTAGATGGTCATCATTGAGAAGTTCACATTTGTGACCCGGCACGGTCTAGAATGATCGGATTGTGCCGGCAGAGAAGATTCTTCAGAAAAGCCGAAAACACATTGCGTGATTCAGAAATAGGTCGAAAATAGAGATATTGGCATTTTTGTTGAGTGCTGTGAAATGTTCTCTGTTTCCTTATTTGCAAAACTTCATACAACTTGTAAATGTGTTAATTATTGTTAGGTTGTACGACAATATTTATTCCGACGCAGTAGAACGGACTACGTTTGTGTCGGAGGGGTGGTGTGGTTAAATACTCAGGTCTCAAGCGTCGGAGACGGAGGGAGACGCGCAGAAATTACAGCTAATTTCCATTCAGAGACAATGGACCCAGTAGACTACTTTGTTGGCGGTGTGTGAAACATGAATATCTTTGGAACCGTTTGTGTTCAATTGTATCTGAATCTCTCCATATAGCATAAAAAGCCTGGCTGGCAGTGTGCATAGATTAAGTCCAGTGCGCACTCCACAAGCACTCCACAAGTCAGATTGAATGGCAGATAACAGAGTCTCTATCTCTCGATTACTATCTGGACTATTCCTTTATCCTCTAGACAGTGGTCACCAACCCGTCGATTGCGACTGGTCGATCTTTGAGACTTCTTTCCCTGTAGATCTTTCCCAGATTTTTTTTTTTTACAAAAAAGAAACACTTTTTTTCTTTTTTTTTTTTATCTTTCCCTGAGAGTCCACATTACAGTTCTACTTTTGTTTTGATGTGAAACGTGATGCTGCACTTAGCACTGACTGCACTTAGCACTGACTGCACTTAGCACTGACTGAGAAAGTATACATTACAGTTCTACTTTATAAAATGCTAATTGTAAATATGTTTGTCAATGTTAATAATATGAGAAAGTCCACATTACAGTTCTACTTTTGTTTTGATGTGAAAAGTGATGCTGCATAAGATGACTGCACTTAGCACTGACTGAGAAAGTACATATTACAGTTCTACTTTGACGTTTTTAACGTTGGACCAAAGCCTTGCATGTAATTAGAATACAGGCAAATAAAAGTAATTTAGTTTAAAGTACAATCTTGGCTGTCTTTTTCTCTCAACGCTTCAATAGGTAGATCTTGCCTTCACCAAAAAAAAAAAAAAGTGATCTTGGGCTTAAAAAGGTTGGTGGCCACTGCTCTAGTAGTTGGATATAAGATCTCACAAGTTACAAGTTTGCTTGTATTTGTCAAGTATAAAGTACATGTACATTACAGTGAAATGCTTGGTTCTGTATGAGCCCCTGAGAATGTGCTTGTGGATGTGTGGGCTAGTGTTGCATAGAGTCATTGAGCATCCTGATGGTAGGCCTCTTTAAAGCACAATGTATCTCTGTGTTTCACTGTATGAATGAACTGACTTTTAGTTTTTAGTTTTTGCTTTCTATCTTTGGTCGTTGTTTGTTTTCATGTTGAGTTTATGTAGGGAGGGGAGGGGGTCAGGTTTTGTGTTGTCTTTGATGTGTTTTGTGCCATGTATGACTGTTATAACTCTGAAAAGGGCAAATAAAATATTCCCCCCCAAAAAGCATTGCCTCATCCCATGTGATATTCCCAAAGTGATATTGCACTGTGCTCCTATTCGAGCTCCGGGAAGGTCATCAAAGAAAAGCCGCCTATTCTCGGCCCTTGCTCCACAATGATGGAACGAACTTCCCACCACAGTTAGGACTTTCGCCGTCGACTAAAAACACACTTCTTCAATCAATATCTGAAATGAACACTATGAAATTAAATGGAAAAAAAACACTACCCTTCTTACTGTCTTCTACTATCAAGCACTCTTCCTAATATACTATTATGTCTCTACTACTATGCACCCAACACTGTCTGCTGCACTCAAGTTTCAACACTTTGATGAACATTGTTACTCAGTTGAATGAGTTGTACCCTTCCTCCTGACTTGTCATACAGAACTTCTAAGTCACTTTGGATAACAGCGTCAGCTAAATGACACAATGTTAATGGCTCACGTACCTCTTGGAGGCATGCCTTTGACTATACAGATTGTTATTTGTGGCTGACTATACAGATTGTTATTTGTGACTGACTGACTATACATATTGTTCTTTGTGACTTTGACTATACAGATTATTATTTGTGACTTTGACAATAGAGATTGTTATTTGTGACTTTGACAATACAGATAGTTATTTGTGACTTTGACTATAGCCTACATATTGCTATTTGTTTATTGAAGGTTCCAAGCCACAGTCTAAGGAAAACCGGGGATGCAGCCTTTGCAAACTATGCACCAAAGTTATGGAACACACTAGCTATGGACATTAGGGAAGCTAGATCTCTTAATATTTTCATAAATAAGCTAAAGACGTACCTCTTCACCATAGCCTTCTAATACACTCCGGCTCCGCTGTTGATTGTACTGTAGCACTATTTTACTCTGTCCATTCTATTGCATAATTTTACTATTCTATTCTATTCTACTATTTTATTGCACTGTATTATTTTACTCTGTCTATTGCTTTTTATTACAGGTTCAAAACTGTCAGGTATTAAACTGTGTGGGTATCAAACAAGAGACTGTCTTTAAAGGCTTTAAAACTGTGTAGGACCCAGGCCTAGAACTGCACCCTGAGAGAGGGAACTGCACCCTGAGAGGGAGGTTTGCCCTGGTTGGGAGGTTCAACGGGTCAAAGTGGGTATAAAACAGGAGGGAATACTGTCAAGTTTTAAACGGTGGATACAAAACAGAGAAGGTAAAGACGACTTTGAACTGTTGAACAGTAATCCAGAACTATTTTATTGCACTCTAATATATGTATATATTCTTTAATCTATTATATTCTAAAATTGTATTGCACTGCACTATTGCACTATTTTACTCTGTCTATTTTATCTTACTCTTTTTATTATTGTCTATTTAAAACTGAATCAAACCATAAACAAGGTGGCCTGTTGGGATGTTAGATCCTAATGTGAAAAACTGTTATTTTATATGTCTGCACGACTGTGCTCATTTTATGCCTGTCTTTTTTCTGTTGTGAAGCACATTGAGCTGCAGTTTCTGTATGAAAGGTCCTATACAAATAAAGTGTATTATTATTATTATTATTATTATTATTATTATTATTATTATTATTATTATTATTATTATTATTATTATTATTATTATTATTATTATTATTATTATTATTATTATTATTATTATTATTATTATTATTATTATTATTATTATTATTATTATTATTATTATTAGTGACTTTGCCTATAGGCCTACATATTATTATTTGTGACTTTGACGATAGAGATTGTTATTTGTGACTTTGACTATACAGATTGCTATTTGTGACTTTGACTATACAGATTGCTATTTGTGACTTTGACTATACAGATTGCTATTTGTGACTTTGACTATACAGATTGTTATTTGTGACTTTGACTATAGAGATTGCTATTTGTGACTTTGACTATACAGCTTGTTATTTGTGACTTTGACTATAGAGATTGTTATTTGTGACTTTGACTATACAGATTGTTATTTGTGACTTTGACTATAGAGATTGTTATTTGTGACTTTGACTATACAGCTTGTTATTTGTGACTTTGACTATAGAGATTGTTATTTGTGACTTTGACTATACAGCTTGTTATTAGTGACTTTGAGTATACAGTTTGTTATTTGTGACTTTGACTGTACAGATTGTTATTAGTGACTTTGAGTATACAGTTTGTTATTTGTGACTTTGAGTATACAGGTTGTTATTTGTGACTTTGACTATACAGGTTGTTATTTGTGACTTTGACTATACAGGTTGTTATTTGTGACTTTGATTATACAGATTGTTATTTGTGACTGAATACATTTTTTTAATAAAAAGTGTACATTTAAAAATACATTTATTTAAAAAAAAGTATATATATATATATTACTTGAGCTTCAGTAATAGCGGACCTCAAAGAACTACCTCAAATAACTGACTCACTCCTCTTTGATCCCTGCAGTACAAATAGGTCTACCGAGCACCTGTTGGAAAGTAGTGAGAGGCTTGGAGTAGTAGAAAGGCTGGAGTTAAATCACGTGAACTGCTAAAGTATCTAGAAGAGAATTACCTCAAATTAGCCCTATTGATAGATCTTTGACAAGAATGGTTTCGCAAAACAATGCCGCTGCCTGCTTTATTCATGTGCAGTAAAGCACTCATGCCGCTGCCCGCTCTATTCATGTGCAGTAATTAGTAAAGCACTTCACCCTCATCCGCTGCTGTGGAGCTGCTCTGTGACTGAACAGGTATGAGATTGGTTTCACCGGACGGCTCCCTGGTGTGAGTGTGTGTAACCGTACTGTACGTCTGTGTGAAGCAGGACCGTTTGCTAGACATGCGGTGAGTCACCAAAACCTACACGGACCATCACATATGACATATATCATGCCAGTTAGGGTACAGACCCTCACCTGCACCTTATGTATACTGTTTCTTTTTCTCATATTTTTATATTTATATTTTATTATATTCTCTCACTGTTTATTGTTCTCATATTTTCATATTCAGATTTTATTTGATTGCCTATATATTCTTTCTTCAATTCCCCTGCCCATACCTGTACCTCCCATCCCCCATGCTGCTATGACACCATTTCCCCTAGGGGATCAATAAAGGAATATCTGATCTTTTTGGTTATATAACCACCTCTACCCCCGCCCTGTCCTCTCCCTCAAAGTTGCAGACTCTGGCATTTGTCCCTTAAACAAAAGGTTTGCACATTTTACGTGGATACAACTATACAAAGTTACTGTGAGGCAGGAACGTGTAAATGTATTAGTACACATCTCTAGTCTTTCTGTCTCACTATCTCTCCTCCCCTCCCGTGCCTGTATCGAGAGCACGTCCTTCACTGAGGAACATGATTTATGGATATCATTTATCTGTTAAAAAGTTGTCATGAGTTGTCATGGTATGACACATATAAATGCAGTTACTGGTGGTAATTGCCAGGTGTTGATGAGAACGTGAGGCACAATGCAAATCATGTGCTTTTCTCTTTTCCTTCACTCTAAGCACACTCAGTGCCAAACACTATTAATTTTTTTTTTAAATAAATGTCCACTGCTCCAAATCAAGAAACATAATTATGTTTTGATGGCGGACATGATGGTCAGTTTAACTACACAGCGGACTTTCCTCATTTATGCAAATAGCCCACAAATGTCTTATTCTGAGAGAGACTGAGCTTTTTGATTATACAGGCCACATGAACATAACACACACGTTGAAGACCAGCGAGAGAAGGCTTTATTGTGTCAAGTTGTTTGCATGAATACAACACACAGGGAGAGAAGGCTTTATTCTGTCAAGTTGTCTGCATGAATACAAATAATAATAATAATAATAGATCAAATTTCTATAGAGCCTTTCATAGAAACCAAGGTCGCTTCACAATCAGGAAGAAAAAATAGGGCTAGGGAAGTAGGGGGAAACAAAGGGGGATGAGGGCAGGTAAGGGATAATGGACCTAATCTAATCTAAACTAACTGATGGGGGAAAGCCTTGGTGAAGAGGTGTGTTTTAAGAGCAGTTTTGAAGGTGTCCAGGGTTGGGGCGTTGCGGATTTCGGGGGGGAGAGAGTTCCAGAGGGTAGGGGACGCCACGCTGAAGGCTCTGTCCCCGAAAGTCTGTAACCTGGTGCGAGGGATGGAGAGGAGACCTAGATCAGAGGATCATAGGTTCCGGGATGGAGTGTGTTGGTGGAGGAGATCAGACAGGTATCGGGGGGCGAGGGCATGGAGGGACTTGTAGGTGAGGAGCAGGAGTTTGAAGGTGATGCGTGGTGTGAGTGAGAACCCTGGCAGCTGAGTTCTGAACATACTGGAGCCTGTCCAGGGCTTTGCTGGGTACCCCGAACAGGACTCCGTTACAGTAGTCCAACCGAGAGGTGATAAATGAGTGGATCAGGGTTTCAGCCACAGAATCTGAGACACACAGGGAGAGAAGGCTTTATTGTGTCAAGTTGTTTGCATGAATACAACACACATGGAGAGAAGGCTTTATTGTGTCAAGTTGTTTGCATGAATACAACACACATGGAGAGAAGGCTTTATTGTGTCAAGTTGTTTGCATGAATACAACACACATGGAGAGAAGGCTTTATTGTGTCAAGTTGTTTGCATGAATACAACACACATGGAGAGAAGGCTTTATTGTGTCGGCTCGAGAGGAGTTGTCACAGAGGAGTTGTCACAGAGGAGTTGTCACAGGGCTGTGAACGTATGGGCTGAAGAGCTAGATGTCATACATGTAGCTTCTAAAATGTAAGGTCCGCGCAGCCGCGCTGTTCTGTGTCCATTATCAAATGACAGTTGCGCGTCGACACTGTTGACACGCCCACTACGCAAAGCGTGCACTCTGTCTCTCTCACACACACACACACACACACACACACACACACACACACACACACACACACACACACACACACACACACACACACACACACACACACACACACACACACACACACACACACACACACTGCTCGGGTCACCCATTCCACGCAACTAATCGAAAATGCGCATCAGGGGGCGGCTAGGTGGTGCAGTGGGCAAGGCGCTCACCACCAATGCAGGAGACGCTGGGTTCGAGCCCAGCTCTCCGCATTGCTATCAGCTTGGCTGGTCGTTCATACTAATACAATTGGCAATGTTAGGGGGTGGGAAGCTGATGGGTGGGGATCGGACGTTGTGGACAGCGACTCCTACAGGTCGGTTGGTGCACCTGCGCAGCAGAATCAGGAAGCGACGGGGGCAGCGTGCCCTCCAAACGCAGACCCCCCGACGCTGAGAGATCGCGCTGTGCAGGTGAAAAGATGCGACTGCTGCTTCCTCGAGTACCGGAGGGGACACGTGATGCAAGGCTTCGTCCACATTGCAGCCGGCTTGTGGGAGGCATGGTCTAACAACGTTCGAGACAGGGGCGGGTAGAATTGGACAATACGAAATTGGGATGGGAGAAAAATAGAAAATGGGAGAAAAAAGTAGATAAAAAAAAATAAAAATACGCATCAGGCTATTGTTCTAAAAGTATCGATACTAATAATAAAAATTATAAAAAAGAGTATTGAAGCGTTTTTAACAGCTGGGTATCCCGATACCTTTCTAGTATCGTGTATCGTGCAACACTAGTCGGGTTGTTGACCCGAGTGGCCGTGCCACGGTAACTAGCCCCACTGTTGATGAATAGTGATATTGGTGAATAGTTATATATATTGACTGTGATTTTAATCAAAAGTTATCCGTTTTTTTCTCTGTGATATTAGTGAATTGATGTGCTTGCTGTGAGTCGAAATGCTGTGATGGTAATGACTCCTCTCTCCTCTCCAGGGTTGACAGGGCAGTTCTGTGAGGTCAACGTGGACACATGTGAGCACCAGCCCTGCGGAGTCCTGAGTGTTTGTAAAGAAACTCACGACGGCTACAACTGCTTCTGTGCTCCTGGATTTATTGGTAGGTTTTTACCACGTCAGGACAATATAACATTTTCTCACAAAGATGTGAGAAAATCACATCTTTGTGAATGTGGAGTCAGAACTATTGTCTTCTGAGAAGCACATGTGCTCGGTTGGAAAGATAATAGTGGTGTTGAACATGATGATGTCATATTGAACATGATGATGTCGTATTGAACATGATGATGTCATATTGAACATGATGATGTCATATTGAACATGATGATGTCATATTGAACATGATGATGTCATATTGAACATGATGATGTCATATTGAACATGATGATGTTGTGTTGAACATGATGATGTCATATTGAACATGATGATGTCATATTGAACATGATGATGTCATATTGAACATGATGATGTCATATTGAACATGATGATGTCATATTGAACATGATGATGTCGTATTGAACATGATGATGTCATATTGAACATGATGATGTCATATTGAACATGATGATGTCATATTGAACATGATGATGTCATATTGAACATGATGATGTCGTGTTGAACATGATGATGTCATATTGAACATGATGATGTCATATTGAACATGATGATGTCATATTGAACATGATGATGTCGTATTGAACATGATGATGTCATATTGAACATGATGATGTCATATTGAACATGATGATGTCGTATTGAACATGATGATGTCGTATTGAACATGATGATGTCATATTGAACATGATGATGTCATATTGAACATGATGATGTCATATTGAACATGATGATGATGATGTCATATTGAACATGATGATGTCATATTGAACATGATGATGTCATATTGAACATGATGATGTCATATTGAACATGATGATGTCATATTGAACATGATGATGTCATATTGAACATGATGATGTCATATTGAACATGATGATGACATGATGATGTCATATTGAACATGATGATGTCATATTGAACATGATGATGTCATATTGAACATGATGATGTCATATTGAACATGATGATGTCATATTGAATATGATGATGTCATATTGAACATGATGATGTCATATTGAACATGATGATGTCATATTGAACATGATGATGTCATATTGAACATGATGATGTCATATTGAACATGATGATGACATGATGATGTCATATTGAACATGATGATGTCATATTGAACATGATGATGTCATATTGAACATGATGATGTCATATTGAACATGATGATGATGATGATGTCATATTGAACATGATGATGTCATATTGAACATGATGATGTCATATTGAACATGATGATGTCGTATTGAACATGATGATGTCATATTGAACATGATGATGTCATATTGAACATGATGATGTCATATTGAACATGATGATGTCATATTGAATATGATGATGTCATATTGAACATGATGATGTCATATTGAACATGATGATGTCGTATTGAACATGATGTCATATTGAACATGATGATGTCATATTGAACATGATGATGTCGTATTGAACATGATGATGTCATATTGAACATGATGATGTCATATTGAACATGATGATGTCATATTGAACATGATGATGTCATATTGAACATGATGATGTCATATTGAACATGATGATGTCATATTGAACATGATGATGTCGTATTGAACATGATGATGTCATATTGAACATGATGATGTCATATTGAACATGATGATGTCATATTGAACATGATGATGTCATATTGAACATGATGATGTCGTGTTGAACATGATGATGTCATATTGAACATGATGATGTCATATTGAACATGATGATGTCATATTGAACATGATGATGTCATATTGAATATGATGATGTCATATTGAACATGATGATGTCATATTGAACATGATGATGTCATATTGAATATGATGATGTCGTGTTGAACATGATGATGTCATATTGAACATGATGATGTCATATTGAACATGATGATGTCGTGTTGAACATGATGATGTCGTGTTGAACATGATGATGTCGTATTGAACATGATGATGTCATATTGAACATGATGATGTCATATTGAACATGATGATGTCATATTGAACATGATGATGTCATATTGAACATGATGATGTCGTATTGAACATGATGATGTCGTGTTGAACATGATGATGTCGTGTTGAACATGATGATGTCATATTGAACATGATGATGTCATATTGAACATGATGATGTCATATTGAACATGATGATGTTGTGTTGAACATGATGATGTCATATTGAACATGATGATGTCATATTGAACATGATGATGTCATATTGAACATGATGATGTCATATTGAACATGATGATGTCATATTGAACATGATGATGTCGTATTGAACATGATGATGTCATATTGAACATGATGATGTCATATTGAACATGATGATGTCATATTGAACATGATGATGTCATATTGAACATGATGATGTCGTGTTGAACATGATGATGTCATATTGAACATGATGATGTCATATTGAACATGATGATGTCATATTGAACATGATGATGTCGTATTGAACATGATGATGTCATATTGAACATGATGATGTCATATTGAACATGATGATGTCGTATTGAACATGATGATGTCGTATTGAACATGATGATGTCATATTGAACATGATGATGTCATATTGAACATGATGATGTCATATTGAACATGATGATGATGATGATGTCATATTGAACATGATGATGTCATATTGAACATGATGATGTCATATTGAACATGATGATGTCATATTGAACATGATGATGTCATATTGAACATGATGATGACATGATGATGTCATATTGAACATGATGATGTCATATTGAACATGATGATGTCATATTGAACATGATGATGTCATATTGAACATGATGATGTCATATTGAACATGATGATGTCATATTGAATATGATGATGTCATATTGAACATGATGATGTCATATTGAACATGATGATGTCATATTGAACATGATGATGTCATATTGAACATGATGATGTCATATTGAACATGATGATGACATGATGATGTCATATTGAACATGATGATGTCATATTGAACATGATGATGTCATATTGAACATGATGATGTCATATTGAACATGATGATGATGATGTCATATTGAACATGATGATGTCATATTGAACATGATGATGTCATATTGAACATGATGATGTCGTATTGAACATGATGATGTCATATTGAACATGATGATGTCATATTGAACATGATGATGTCATATTGAACATGATGATGTCATATTGAATATGATGATGTCATATTGAACATGATGATGTCATATTGAACATGATGATGTCGTATTGAACATGATGTCATATTGAACATGATGATGTCATATTGAACATGATGATGTCGTATTGAACATGATGATGTCATATTGAACATGATGATGTCATATTGAACATGATGATGTCATATTGAACATGATGATGTCATATTGAACATGATGATGTCGTATTGAACATGATGATGTCATATTGAACATGATGATGTCATATTGAACATGATGATGTCATATTGAACATGATGATGTCATATTGAACATGATGATGTCATATTGAACATGATGATGTCGTGTTGAACATGATGATGTCATATTGAACATGATGATGTCATATTGAACATGATGATGTCATATTGAACATGATGATGTCATATTGAATATGATGATGTCATATTGAACATGATGATGTCATATTGAACATGATGATGTCATATTGAATATGATGATGTCGTGTTGAACATGATGATGTCATATTGAACATGATGATGTCATATTGAACATGATGATGTCGTGTTGAACATGATGATGTCGTGTTGAACATGATGATGTCGTATTGAACATGATGATGTCATATTGAACATGATGATGTCATATTGAACATGATGATGTCATATTGAACATGATGATGTCATATTGAACATGATGATGTCATATTGAATATGATGATGTCGTGTTGAACATGATGATGTCATATTGAACATGATGATGTCGTATTGAACATGATGATGTCGTGTTGAACATGATGATGTCGTGTTGAACATGATGATGTCATATTGAACATGATGATGTCATATTGAACATGATGATGTCATATTGAACATGATGATGTCATATTGAACATGATGATGTCATATTGAACATGATGATGTCATATTGAACATGATGATGTCGTATTGAACATGATGATGTCATATTGAACATGATGTCATATTGAACATGATGATGTCATATTGAACATGATGATGTCATATTGAACATGATGATGTCGTGTTGAACATGATGATGTCATATTGAACATGATGATGTCATATTGAACATGATGATGTCATATTGAACATGATGATGTCATATTGAACATGATGATGTCATATTGAACATGATGATGTCGTATTGAACATGATGATGTCATATTGAACATGATGATGTCGTATTGAACATGATGATGTCATATTGAACATGATGATGTCGTGTTGAACATGATGATGTCGTGTTGAACATGATGATGTCATATTGAACATGATGATGTCGTATTGAACATGATGATGTCGTATTGAACATGATGATGTCGTATTGAACATGATGATGTCATATTGAACATGATGATGTCGTATTGAACATGATGATGTCATATTGAACATGATGATGTCATATTGAACATGATGATGTCATATTGAACATGATGATGTCATATTGAACATGATGATGTCATATTGAACATGATGATGTCATATTGAATATGATGATGTGGTATTGAATATGATGATGTCATGTTGAACATGATGATGTCATATTGAACATGATGATGTCATGTTGAACATGATGATGTCATATTGAACATGATGATGTCATGTTGAACATGATGATGTCATATTGAACATGATGATGTCATATTGAACATGATGATGTCATATTGAATATGATGATGTGGTATTGAACATGATGATGCAGTGTTGAACATGATGATGTCATATTGAATATGATGATGCAGTGTTGAACTGACTGTCATGTGCCCTACATCTTTACTTGTTTATTGGTGCTTGATTATGGATACTTCTTGTGTTGTTGTCAGATTGCATGCCGCTAATTGTGATTGATTATCTGCACACTGGATAACACATTGAGTACTTTGAGTTGTAGTACTTTATTCCTGAGTACTTTGACTGTGAGTACTTTGATCTTGAGTACTTTGACTTTAAGTATATTGATCTTGAGTACTTTAACTTTGAGTACTTTGACTTTGAGTACCTTGTACTCTTTGTATTATAACTTTCTTTTATATTGCTCTTTTAATATCAGGGAGTGACATCATAATGTTGTTGTGTTGTTGTCTTGCACAACAGTATAACGACAATAAAGCATATGAATTGTATTAATGTATGCTATATATCACTATTATATATATATATATATACATAATCTTTATTAGTCTAATCAATATCAAAGGACAGACCCGTTTCCCAGATTAAAAGAGCTCATATTAAAATCGTTATTTCACTTTGTTTGAACGGTGTAATTTTTCCCCCCACATACCAATAATACCGTCAATAAGAGGTGAAGAGATGAAGTGAAAACCACTAACGTTGGCCACTCTATATGGAGCCACTGACAACAACACACTCCTTTTGAAAACCTAGATTAAAAAATATATTGTTAACATGGACAAACAAAAGAAAAAAGTGGGGATATTATTTCAGTCTGTGTGTAGGCAGTCCTATTGTTTTCAATTATTGATATGGAGAGCAGGAATAAGAAGTGTGAATGCCTGCGGTTCCGTCAGACTCCTTGGGGAACGGTGCTCTGTTGGAGATATGTGTGTGCTAATACGGTGAGAATGTTCTTATGCAAATAAAACTTGTCCCAATTACCATTATTCCAGCCTCGAAGCTTCAGTGGTAATTGTGGAAACAATGGAAGCTTCATTAATTTCGACCGTCTCAATGTGGCGGTAGATGAGAGCTGTGGAGGTAGACAGGTTTTCTGAAAGTTGTCTGAGAGGAACCGATTCTCAAAATGAACATTGGATCGTTATTTCTGTAAGCTATTTTATTTATTTTTTATAAATATATTTATGCACGTTTTTCAATTAAAATATTTTATAAAAAATGTATTCAATTATACTCACTCCTCTGAAGTATCAGGGTCTGTAGCTCAGGCCCACGTCACTCCTCTGACATCCAGAGATGTACGGCAGCGCTCACCAACTTTGAGAAAAACGACAAGGACATTGCCTCTGTGTCACAAATGTATTAAACAAAACATGCTAACATTCCGGGCCTAGTCAGCTTTCATCAGAGCATTGCTTTATGGCCAGAATAAATTGGTGAAACTGACACACTGTCCTTGTGGTTTTTCTCAAAGTTGGTGGGTGTTGCCATACATCTGGATATTGTTTTTTGAAGTAGCTCTCCTCATTATTTTCTCCTCCTGAGCTTCTCTTTGCTCTATTTTCTCTATCCCCCTCTTTTCTTTCTTTTTGCTCGTTTCTCTCTGTTCTCTATTCCCTCTTTTTTTTTTATCTTCCTGCACTTTTCTTTCTTTTCTCTCTTCCCGCTCTTTTCTCCCTTCCCGCTCTTTTCTTTCTTTTCTCTCTTCTTGCTATATATATATATATTTTTGATCCACTTTTTCTCCTTTATTTTTCAGTTTTTTCTCCCATCCCAATTGAGTCGTGCCAATTCCCCCCTCCCCTGTCTTGATCGTTGCCCGCATGTGCCCCCCACTGGTCGGTCGTAGGGAGGGTTGAAGAATCTATCGCATGTCCCCTCCGATACATGCGGAGTCAGCCATCCACTTATTTTCACGCGCCAGCACGGACTCTCATTGGCGAGGTGTAACGTGTGGGAGGCTCACACTACCCTCGACATCTCCTGTCCTTTCTGTGCAGGCGCCCTGACCGACCTGTAGGAGTCGCTGTTTTACAACGACCAGATTACCACCCATCGACTCCCCTCCCGCTGACTCTGCCAATTGAGTCAGTATGACGGCCGGCCCAAGCCGGATTCGATACCGGTGTCTCACGCGTTGGTGACGAGCGCTTAGACCGCTGCACCACCCAGCCGCCTAGCCTAGACTCTTCTCGCTATTTTATCTCTTCCCTCTATTTTCTTTATTTTCTCTCTCCCAGCTCTTTTCTCTCTTCTCACTCTTTTCTCTCTTCCCTCTCTTTTCTCTCTTTTCTCTCTTCCAACTATTTTCTCTCTTCTCGTTTTTTCTCTCTTCTCGCTCTTATCTCTCTTCCCAATATTTTCTTTCTTCCCACTATTTTTCCTTTTTCTTCCCCTTCTTTTATTTAATTGGTTGGTATTTGTATGGGGGGTGTATTTGTTAGTGTGGGGGGTATTGTTGTTGTGTGTTAATGTTATTTTTGTTTATATTTGGAAAGACTAGAATAAAAATGTGTAGAGTAGAGTGAAACAGAACCGTTTGTTCCTGAGTACTTTGACTTTGAGTACTTTGATCTTGAGTACTTTTACTTTAAGTATGTTGATCTTGAGTACTTTAACTTTGAGTACACTGTAACTTTGAGTACACTGCTGTTTACTCACAGAGCAACTGAACTGTGGTTGTGTTTTGATTTAGTGACCGGAGCAGGTCACCTCATTGTTACTGTAGGCCTAACTGATGGTGTGTTTTATGGAGAGGATGGGGAGTGGTTGTCGATGTGGAATCAGGAGAATAATACGTTTTTAGGGAAATGTGTAGTTTGTAATTAACTACCCAAAGTAATTAACTACTGAAAAAGCTACTGAGATGTAGTTAAACTGCCACCCAACTACTACAAAATGTAGTCAAACGAGTAAGTGAACTACGTGTAATTAGCTACTCCCAACACTGGCACCCTGTCAAATCATCACTGACAGAGGTACTCAGGCCCGGACTGGCCATCAGGAGCACCAGGAGTTTTCCCGTGGCCTGGCCTGCGCAGATTAAAAAAATATATATTATTATCATTATCTTAAAAAAAATAAAAAATTGCAGTCAGGCCACTGAACTTAGAAGCAGGCCAGGCCAAGCCAGTGTTTCTAGTTGCGGCAGCGCGATAGTTAGATAACCTGTGGGGAATAAGCAGGAGATCACTGCGACATATGGTAGCATACACAAGTTGGAGAACTCTCTCTCTCGCTCTCTCTCTCTCTCTCTCTCTCTCTCTCTCTCTCTCTCTCTCTCTCTCTCTCTCTCTCTCTCTCTCTCTCTCTCTCTCTCTCTCTCTCTCTCTCTCTCACACACACACACAAAGGGAGCTGCATGTGATTGGTGGAGGCAGGACCTGGCCATACAACTGATTGACAGCGGAGACGGCGAATGGAATCGCAGATGGCATTTACTTTGCATTTGATATATTGAAAATAGGGCTGTCAGTTTATCGCGTTAATTACATTAATTAATTACACAGCAAATTATCACGTTATGAAAATTAACTCAAAATGAATAAAAAACAAATTTTAATTTTTTTGTTGTTGTAATATTCTTCTTTTTTATCTCATTCATTCCATAAGAACGTAGAATAAACATTTACAATTTTTTTTAAATGGTCCATTTGCATGTTCTTGGTATCTGATTCTAGGGACATCTATGGATCTCAGGGAATGTATTCCCAGTGTCAGAAATACCGTGTCTGTTACTAGGCTTGAGTAAATTGTAATGAACCAAATGAGAATATCAATAAAAATTCTTAAATTTTTTTATTTATTTTTTACTGTGAATAACACCATGCTAAAATTGACCAGACCTGAACAATCTAAGCAAATGAATAAAGGGAAGATGATTAAACAGAAGGTTTTATAGATACAGTACTGAATTCTGCCATCCGGACACATGCAATTTGAAATATGATTATAGAATATAAAATATCAGGCCTAAAATGGTTATGCGATTAAAATGTGATTAACACATTGACCGCCAAAATCGCTTTACAGCGTTATTGCCCGCCATGCGTTGTCTGCCAGACCTCGCTGTACAGCGTTATTGAGATCAATATTTGGAACCAGAACACCACGCCTCAATGGCACTCCGACTCCCCGAGACCTTGAACCCGGGGCCCCCACGGCCCAGAGCCAAGAATATCAACACCACGGCAACCGAGGCCCAAAAGAAAACCACCCCACGTGCAGTGATCCCGCAACATATATATAATTATAAAAATACAAAAAAACATAAAAAAAATACTAAAAGACATTAACACTTTGAGTGCCATGCCGGGTTTTCCTTTGTACCCCCTTGATGCCACGGTCCACTTCAATGTTAACGTTAATATCGCCTAATCTATGTTTTAAATTATGGCTATGTGTCTAATCTGCCCGTGGCTTATCAAAGACTACTTTTCCAGTCAGTGCTGTCAAGGCAGATTGGTTTTTTATCGCTTCATTTCCGTTTCAGAGCATTTAGAAAAGCACCCGTTTTGAGATAAAAAACAGTTCATTCTGGACCATTCTATGAAAATCGTCTTTTACTGGAATATTCCACAACGTTGATATTCGTCAGCCTATTTATGAATCGTTTTCAAATAAACGCTAGATGATCAATATTATACGTGCACGCAAGCACATTCGGGCTGCGCACGGATAATCGCTGTGTTGATTTCCTCTTGGACTTTTACAGTGAAACCGAAAGAGCCCATTTCACAAAACAGCCTATATCTTCATCAAAATTAGTCTGATTATCCTAACACTGATAACATAGATTCCTTACCTGACATCAGATGGTATCCAACTGGTATATTCCAATTCCTGATCACCATTAGAAAAAATCGATAAGTGTATAGATCCAACGCGATACAGTAGTACACATGATTCCGCGGGGCTGAGAGGCTCCAGAATGAACTGTGGTAACCCCGGCTGGATCAGTGGACTGGAAAATGTGGAGTACCGAGTCCATTCCAAAATCCTTTATGTCATCTGGGAGACGATAGGGGGCGCTTTTTTCCACATATGATCGCCGGCGGTGCTCGGGTATACTCAGGTAGGCTCGCGTGATGCAATATGATTTCAGATCGCTAAAATGGCAGATGGCTTTCAACATAACTATCGGAAACCCGAGATATCTCGTGTGTGGCAGTTAAAGTGTTAAAAGACATTTAGAAGACAATTGGTATTGTCAAATCACATATGTCTGAAAGCTTCGCAGTTATGGCCAGAACATGTGCATATAAGTGCCAGTGGCCCCCAGAGTTCACAGGGTGCACCGGGAGTCAGCCGGAGTCAGCCGGGAGTCAGCCGGGAGTCAGCCGGGAGTCAGCCGGGAGTCAGCCGGGAGTCAGCCGGGAGTCAGCAGTTACGGGAGGACAGTGTAATATTAGTCCAGACATCACCCCAATCAAACATATTTCACTTTTTGTATTTTTTTTAACAATAATTTGTGATGCCATCACACACACTGGCATTTAAAGAGTTCAAATTCTAAAATGTATTGAATATGTGGTGGTTTGATTGATTGATTGATTGATTGAAGATTGTATTAACAGATTGCAGAATTGTTACAGTACAGTACAGCTCAATACACACAATTGTTAAGGGGATGCAGACCAGAGAAAGACTTTTGTCTTGTTTACATCAGGGTCCCCCATTTTCAATTCATCATAACATATATGGCGTACAATACATGACATACAGATAGACAATACATCTATACATTTATGACATACCAGATTTACAAATACAGTATTGTTTGTGATACAAAAAGAGTCTAAAAAAGAGAGTATATACATTTGATGAAGAAACTGTACATTGGGAGGTTGGGTAGGTGGGGTGGAGGGAGTCTCCCGTAGGTGCTCTTTGAGAGTGGTTTTGAAAGTGGGTAGTGATTTACATTCCTTTACAGCTGTGGGTAGGGCGTTCCACATTGATGTGGCATAATTGCGAAACGTGTTTAGTCCCTTGTTTGAGCCGAATCTTTGCTGTCACTGCTACACTAACATACCCACCCACCCTGATACACACACAGCAATATTATGATTATGTACAGTAATATATGTACTTATTTGTAATTATGTACACATTGTGCATATTGGTTTTAGTGATGCCATGATAAGCGGCGGCCAAGTGACGACACATCTCGTTGCACCCTGTCTGTACTTCTTTTCAAGTGGTCAAATACAAACATTCATGTACATCACAGTGACACGTTCAGACTGTAACATCGAGGTAATAATGAAAACAGCGAAGCTGCAACCGCTCTGTGTAAAAAAGTATCCCAAAGATCTCCAATCTCAAAGATCTCCATTCCACAATCAGAAAATGGAAATAAAGTGCTAATCAACCACATGACAAAAGGTACAAAATGTACGTTTTACGTTATGTCATAGACACAAGTAATTATGTACGTCGTGTATAAGTAATGCAATGACGTTTTGTATCAGCAATAGTCCAAGTGAGTGGGGGGGGGGGGGGGGGGGGGGGGGGCTGGGGTGGTGGAGGGTCTATTTTTTAATCGTTTTTTTTTTTTCAATGTATTTTCCCCATTAGGGTTCTTGGAGAGTGTTTGAGAGTGTGAGGCAGCGAATGCTGGCCCCTGCTGAGACATGTTCCTGTGATAATGAACTGCACTCCGGCTCTCTGGGCTTCATACGCCGTTGCAATTTCCTCTGCCTGATGTCACCCTGGGGTCTTTCAGGCACCCCATAGTTTAAAGCAGTGGTTCCCAAAGTCAGGGTCGCGAGCCAAAGGTGGGCCGCGAGCAGCCACGGGAGGGCCGCGAGATGATTAAAAAAGAAAATCCAATTTTTTTTTTTTTTTTTTTCAGGCCACTGAACTTAGAAGCAGGCCAGGACAGTGTTTCTAGTTGTATTCTAAAATTTTATTCTATTGTATTCTAAAATGTGACTATATGGTTTTATATTAACTTAATAAATAAACAAAAACGAAAAATCTACTTATTTCAACGAACATTTCAAACTAAATAACAGATTATGCACATAAAACGCTGAAAACAACCGAAGCAACAATAGTATTTTAATGAGGCTATTATTATTATTATCATTATTATTTTGCAACAAGTTAGCCCTCTCATAAATAGCACATATAAATGAATAACTAACTTGAACTAACTTAATAGGATTGAAGTGATATTTGGCTTAAAAAATCGGTCACACATTAAAAAAGAAAAAAAAAAAAAGCCTGATGATGTGCATTGGGCCGCGGCTCTCTGACGCCTTATTTTCTGGGTCCCGGCCTGAAAAGTTTGGGAACCCCTGGTTTAAAGGACGCCATGTACTGAACCCATGTGTCGTTAGCGAACCAAACCTCCCTCTCTCTCTCTCTCTGACCTTTTTCAGGTGACAACTGTGAGACGGAGGTAAACGAGTGTCTGAGTCAACCCTGCCACAACGGAGGTTCCTGCGTAGACGAGCTCGACTCGTTCACCTGCCGGTGCCCTTTTGGAATCACAGGTACACAAACATAATAATACTGTATAATATTGTGTGAAATGCACTTTCCTCCAGAGTCAAGGACAAGAAGATAGATATCAATTTCCTCTCTTTTGCATTCCATCCACCAATTGTGATGTTACATCTCCAGTGATGGGAATAACGGCGCTATAAGTAATGGCGTTACTAACGGCATTCGTTTTTTTCAGTAACGAGTAATTACTCTTCCAATCTTAATAACGCCGTTAGCGTTACTGCAAAAAAATGCGGCGCGTTACTATGAATTAACCTGTTTCTTTCATCAGACAGATCTTTGCGCCGAGAGGCAATAATATGTTCTTCCTTGTTTAGTGGGCAGTGCGCGAGCCAAGCATACATGCTGACGATTGGCTGAGGCTGAGTAAAATGTCATGGTAAGCCAATCAAAGGTAGAGGTGGGCGGGTCTAACGCATCGAGAGTCTGAGCCACAACACAAGCGATTCAGTCAGCGGAGACCGCGGGTCTGTGTAGTGTACAGTACAAATAATCTAAAACGAATCCAACGGAACAACATAATAAGCAAGCAGTCAGCGTGAGACAGCGGTTCACTCTTGTGTTGCAGCGCAGGGCAGTAGTGGCTCTACTGCTGACAGGCTCAACCATAGATATATATCTATGGGCTCAAGTTCAACATAGTGCTGCACTTCCTGGTTTAATAGCACAGTCTGGTGCGCAGAGATATATATCTGTATGTCATGCATGTCTTAAATGTCATGATTAGATTGGTTTAGAATGATTCGATTAGATTCTTATATCTGTATGTTGTGTATGTCATGAATTGAAAATGGGGGACCCTGATGTAAACAAGACGAAAGTCTTTCTCTGATCTGAATGAATGAATGAAAACTTTATTTAACAGATTGCAGAATGGGTACAATACAGTACGGCTCAATACATACATCCCCTTAACAATTGTGTGTATTGAGCCGTACTGTATTGTACCCATTCTGCAATCTGTTAATTAAAATGTTCAATCAATCAGTATATATTTGTTATTTATTTTTGGTATAGTGCTTAACAAGCATAATTTAATGTTGCCCAGTTGTGGCCTGTTGAGGGGCAATACATATCAAAAGTTCCAAAACATCTATTGTATTTGTATGATCCACTAATATATAAACATAGTAATTATAATATCTACATACATGGCATTTGATTGGAGGCTAGTCTCACTTTGTCCCACAGCAACATTAAAATAGTTTAGATTTGTGTATGTTGTTTATGTAAAAAAATATATATATTTAAAGTAACGCAATAGTTACTTTCTGAAGTAACTAGTTACTTTTATAATTTGTAACTGAGTAAGTAATTTAGTTACTTTTTTGAAGAAGTAACTAGTAACTGTAACTAGTTACTTTTTAAAAGTAACTTGCCCAACACTGAGAGGCGCAACAAATATTGGACCTCATTCACTAACACTTGTAAGTTTCCTCCTCAATAACGTTGTAAGAAGTTCGTAAGAGGAAACATACGATAGTCCTCCTCCGGATTCCTGAACATGCGGAGAGGTGCTCTTAACTCATTCACGGCCAACCACGACTGCCGTTGAGCCCCAGAACCTGAGTATAGTCGGGTTTTCGATCGCTTTCATAACTTTTTTTCTTTTATTCGATTTTTTTATTCTATACAGTCTCACGGACCTCGGCGTATGATTGGGACTCATTCTGAGACGCCGAGAGTGCAATGCCGGCCGAATCCTGCTAGGTGGCAGTATCGCCCACCCTTTGAAACCTTATTTCACACTGTGTGTTACATTATATATAGTCCGGGCGGAGAATTTGGACTACGTATGTAGTATTCAAAATATATGCCGTTGCTGACGATCAGAGCATCAAAAACGTTGATGCATTCATGATGAAACATAATACCTATTATATACCTTTGATTTTGAAATAGTAACATGTCCAGGCGAGCAACGTGAACGACTTTAGCAAAATTCACATAGCGCTCCATGACTCAGCTTTCAGGAATTAGCCAGGATCACTCTGAAACTATACAATATTCACCACGGGATAACACACGAATGTATACATGAAAATATATACTCTTTTTTACATGTTGGACGAGAAATAGTGACTGTCAAATGAGCCATAGTATTGTCTCCATAGCTATAATATAGAATATAGATATAGCTCTGCAAACATCATGACGCACAGTGAAAATGCCTATCTTTTAAAGCGTGGCCCATTGACTACAAGGATGGAGATAATGGCTGGCGCTGAAAGTGTTAAATTGCCAAAATGATCGCAACGGCGAACTCCTGAATGAAGTACATCGCTCATTCTTAAACTGAGGTACAGTTCTGTACTGCATACAGAAACGCCCCGCCAGCTCCTTATAATGGAAGGGAGAGGCTAAGCATTGCATCTGGGTTTTGCTGACCCCTCTGAAAATATTCAACAGGTAGCACGAAAGCAATTTGCGACTGATCAAAATTAGATTAGATTAGAGATTAAAATGCATTGTCTTTATACAGCACAAGTACAATACAACGAAAATAAGTTTGGCATTTAACCAAAGTACAAATGTAACAGTACAACACATACAATACACAGGTGATTAAATTGGGTATAAAATATATAAATAGTACTATAGTCTATAGTATATTTATATATAAGTACTACTAGTACTAGATTCAAATCAAATCAAATTTATTTATAGGGCCCGACAACACACGTTAATGTCCCCATGGGCCGTACAGGTCTTCTTTAAACAAGTCAAGAAGACAACATAACAATAAGTCAAGAACAGAACAAGAACACCATAGGGTCCAAACATTTTTTAGATGAATGCAAATAAATGAAAGAATGCAAGCACTCCCAGACATACCCCACGCGAAGGTAAGGAAAAACTCACTAAAACCTAACAATAGGGAAAAAAAGCTCCACAGGCAATGTGGAGGAGAGAAACCTTAGAAGGGCCGTTCAAGGGGGGATCTCCCTTCTTAGATGTCGGTGATAGTAGTGTTGCAGACGGACAGTTGGTAAGCATGCACTCATGTGTGTGGTGAAACACAGATGAGTGCATGCAATAGCAACTGTACATTTTGAAAAATTAAAGATAGAGCTAATAGCGATAGCAACTGAACATTTTGAAAGATTAAAGATAGAGTTGATAGCGGATCTATTTGAGGCACAGGGGCGGCGCAAGAGGGTCACGTCCTCCCCGTCTTAGTCACGGGACATTCAACACTCCGGTCGTTGCTCAGGGACAGCCGGAGACAGGGGGAAGGGGGGTGGCGCAGAGAGGGTCGCGAACTCCCCGACATCATCGCGGGACATCCGGCACTCCGGTCACCACTACGAGACCTCCGAAGACAGGGGGGCACGCAGAGGGGGTCGCAATCTCCCGGCCTTCGTCACGGGACGTCCAACACTCCGGTCAACACTCCAGGACAGCAAGTCATAGGAAGACAGGGAGACGGGCTAAGACTAAGACTAGAGTAATAGTGCTCATCATATGCATATGTACAGTGATACAGGTAATATACTGTATATACTACTATATGACTACCACTATACTAGGTAATATACTACAGTAATATGTAGTATTAATATGTACAGTGTAGGGCTGACCCCTATTAGTCGATTAGTCGACTAATCGGTCGAAAGGAGCCGTAGTCGACTGTCCAACCTCTTAGTCGAATATAAAAAAAAAAAATATATATATATATATTATTTTCTTTTATCATTCTTTCCAAAAGAAAAGAGGCCTAGAAGCGTGGCTAACGCTAATGGCACGCATACCAGAGGCTATCTGCCTACGAAAACAGGCACAGAGGCACTGAAAGAGGATTTCACCCATCTAATGAACACACTAGACTAGAAATATCAAGATGTATCCATCAGTGGACCAATTGCATGCTTTTGCAGAGGACAAGAAGCCTTCAGTCGCCTCCTTCAGACATTAAGCACCCCCCACAGCCCAAATGGAATGTAAAAAATAAATAAAAAATTAAATATATATATATATTTTGTCGACCAATAGTCGACTAACGGCAAATTTTGGCCAATCATAGTCGGGGACATGATTGGCCAATCCTTAGTCGGGGACAGCCCTAGTACAGTGATATAAAGACCCTATAGTAAGTAGTAAGGCATACTGTAGAACAGGGGTGGGCAATTATTTTTCCCAGGGGGCCGAATGAGCAACTGAAAATATGTTGGAGGGCCGGGCCAAAATTCCAAACTCAATTATGCATAATATACATTTTATTTCTATATAAAAAGCAGTAAATGGCATTGTTTTGACCCCTGGTAAGAGTGTATGTTATTATTTGGCAATTAAAAGGTGAGGTTAGCTTTCAAAAAGATCATTTATTCAAATAGAATATATTTCCAAAATGATAAACAAAATGTGAAACATTAATAACAAAGGGCATTTTGAGTTTCATATACTATTGAAACAAGGATTTTCTTAGCTTTCTAAAGACATCACATCATCTTATAGCAAAAATAAACAAGACATGTCACTGAACTGTGTAAAGAAAAGTGTCCCAGTTTTGTAGCCTTTTTTTACTTTACATGCCTATATTAAACATTTAATGTTTTCAGAATTGTGCAAAAAAAAGAAAAAAAATATCAAGTGTCCCATTTCACTTGTTATATTTCCACATTTTAGTGTTCTTCAGTTCTTTTTTTTTCATTCAGTGTGAGAAATCCAGTCTCTGTTGAGCTTTAACAAGTCCATCAAAGTCAGGTTCCATGTCTGAGGTGGAGATGCGAAGCACAGCTGCCAGATGTTCATCAGTGAGAGAGGATCTGTACCTGGACTTGGTAAACATCATGACTGAGAATGTCTGTTCACATATATATGTAGGTGGATCCAAAGAGAACCAACATCTTCTGAGCATGTCTCCTCATGTTTGGAAAGTTCTCCTCCTTGAGAGCAGAGTAGAACTCTAGCAGTGATGCTGACTTAAAGTGCTCTTTCAGTAGTGAATGAGACTGCAGGTCAATGCGTTCAAGCTGAACAACTATCAACACTGCAGGTAAAGGGAGAGGAAACCAGCTGCATTTCATCCTCAACCTTTTTGAAATCTTGAAAACGCCTTGAAAATTCATCATGCAGTGCTCCCAACATGGATGAGTACCTGTGCCGGTGATCAGCTGATGGTTTGACTTCTTTCAGGGTTTTCATGTGTTTGAGATTGTTGCTGCCTAGTTGCCTTGAAATTAATTGCAACTTTGTCATGAAGGCTTTCACATGGCTATGCATTTCATGAGCAAAAATGCCCTTGCCCTGCAGTTGTGTGTTCAGTAGGGATGGGTACCGTTCACATTTGAACCGATAGGGTACCGGTACCTGTGAATCGATACCGGTACCCAACGGTACCTTTTTTCTGTACTTTAGTCTCTTAAAATGTAATCTACCTACCTCAGTTGTGAAAAAAAAATCCAAACTTCAAATAACCACACTTTCGACCGTTGTCGGCTTGCCCTGACTGCTTTGTTGTTGAATCAAGTCAAATCCTAGGTAAGCGTATATTGTGCGTGTGAACGTTGACACGAAAAAGAAAAAAAAGTAAAAAAATAAAATAAAAATAAAAGAAAATGTTTTTTTTAATTAGTTTTTAATTTTTTTTTATTATCATGTAATCTTTCGCGGGCCGGTCAGAATCATCCCGCGGGCCGTATCCGGCCCGCGGGCCGTACAATGCCCAGGTCTGCTGTAGAACATGACATCTCAGCCCGACAATCGACCAGCACCTCTGTTGTCCAGGCAAGATGAGAAGTGGAATGTTTATCCACTGGCTCTTACAATAAGCAATAAGCAATAAGCAATGTAAACATTTGTTTTTATAAAACCTACAATAAATAATTACAACAGAGCTTATGGCAAATATAGCTTATGAAAGGAATGGGGTGTGCTGAGAGCAGAATGTACAGTAGATGTGTCCATTCTATTCCACTATAGCTACAGTATATCCTTGCGATTGGCTTTAGTTCCTATTTATTTATTTATGTATTTATTCACCGTTATTTGCCGTGTTTGTGTGGTGCTTTTATTTATTTCCGGACATCACAATGCCTCGTTGAGTCATGAGTCATGATTATAAATGTAAAACGTAATTTATAATGATACAAATATTGTGTATTATTATTATTATTATTATTATTATTATTATTATTATTATTATTATTATTATTATTATTATTATTATTATTATTATTATTATTATTATTATTATTATTATTATTATTATTATTATTATTATTATAATGAATTAAATCCGAGGATGTCTGTAGAATCGATGTGAACGCAATCATCAACCCTTTCTCCCAAATGAAGCCATTAACACAATGGCTGCCAACAACGAGTTTACTCGTTATGGCCGGCAATCGAATAGCGCCAATAACGAGTTTACTCGTTTTTGGGATCGTTATATCGTGTATTCGCTATATCTATTCATAATTCATAGTCTTGTATAGTCTTCGACCCTGTCTGAGCTGGCAGACGGTCAACACCGCCCTCTACTGCCAGGCGGAGCTATTGCATCTCATTGAAAATGGGCTTGTGTCTTTTAGGAGGCGATCTGAGCCGGGCGGGCAGGGTTTAAATATTCAGGCGAGCCACTTCTATACAACGATGGCATCAGTAACTCCGCCCACCCGCCCGTCATTGTGAACGTCGGTAGTGTGTGCGGACCTCCAGGAGCATTATTTGGAATTGCGATAAGATATTTGGATTATCTCTTTTGCATTACATTAGATACAAGGTAAGAACATCATATATGAATTGATCGTTGATCTGATATTTATTTCTACCGCGATCCTAGCGATCTGTGTGTAGGTGTATGTGCTTATTACCGTTGGCTGCGGTAACATTTGGTGGGAGATTAGTTCTGGTAGTGGTCTATGTTAATGTTCTGGCAGTGGGTCTATGTTAATATTCTGGCAGTGGGTCTATGTTAATATTCTGGTAGTGGTCTATGTTAATATTCTGGCAGTGGGTCTATGTTAATATTCTGGTAGGGATTAGTGATGGTAGTGGGTCTATGTTAATATGCTGGTAGTGGGTCTATGTTAATGTTCTGGTAGTGGGTCTATGTTAATGTTCTGGTAGTGGTCTATGTTAATATGCTGGTAGTGGGTCTATGTTAATGTTCTGGTAGTGGGTCTATGTTAATGTTCTGGTAGTGGGTCTATGATAATGTTCTGGTAGTGGGTCTATGATAAATGCGTAGTGGGTCTATGTAAATGTGGGGCGTATTCTGGTAGTGGGTCTATGTTAATGTTCTGGTAGTGGGTCTATGTTAATGTTCTGGTAGTGGGTCTATGTCAATGTGCTGGTAGGTGGTTAGTTCTGGTAGTGGGTCTATGTTAATGTTCTGGTAGGGGGTTAGTTCTGGTAGTGGGTCTATGTTAATGTTCTGGTAGTGGGTCTATGTCAATGTGCTGGTAGGTGGTTGTTCTAGGTAGGGTCTATGTCAATGTGCTGGGTTAGTTTGGTAGTGGGTTGGTAGGGGATTAGTTCTGGTAGTGGGTCTATGTTAATGTTCTGGTAGGGTTAGATCTGGTAGTGGTCTGGGTGTGTCATGTCAATGTTCTGGTAGGTGGTTAGTTCTGGTAGTGGGTCTATGTTAATGTTCTGGTAGGTTCGGTATTTGTCTGGTAGTGGGTCTATGTTAATGTTCTGGTAGGTGGTTAGTTCTGGTAGTGGTCTATGTTAATGTTCTGGTAGGTGGTTAGTTCTGGTAGTGGTCTATGTTAATGTTCTGGTAGGGGGTTAGTTCTGGTAGTGGGTCTATTTTAATGTTCTGGTAGGGGGTTAGTTCTGGTAGTGGGTCTATGTTAATGTTCTGGTAGGGTGGTTAGTTCTGGTAGTGGTCTATGTTAATGTTCTGGTAGGTGGTTAGTTCTGGTAGTGGGTCTATGTTAATGTTCTGGTAGGGGTTAGTTCTGGTAGTGGGTCTATGTTAATGTTCTGGTAGGGGTTAGTTCTGGTAGTGGGTCTATGTTAATGTTCTGGTAGGGGGTTAGTTCTGGTAGTGGGTCTATGTTAATGTTCTGGTAGGGGGTTAGTTCTGGTAGTGGGTCTATGTTAATGTTCTGGTAGGGGGTTAGTTCTGGTAGTGGGTCTATGTTAATGTTCTGGTAGGGGTTAGTTCTGGTAGTGGGTCTAGTTAATGTTCTGGTAGGGATTAGGGGGTTAGTTCTGGTATATGGTCTATGTTAATGTTCTGGTAGGGGGTTAGTTCTGGTAGTGGGTCTATGTTAATGGTTTCTGGTAGTGGTCTATGTTAATGTTCTGGTAGGGGGTTAGTTCTGGCAGTGGGTCTATGTAATGTTCTGGTAGGGGATTAGTTCGGCAGTGGTTGATGTTAAAGATAGACATAAGCGGTAAGTAAATGAGTGAGCATCGAGGGGAGGAGGAAGTTTAATCAGAAGTTTGTCAGCGTGTGAGTTGTTAACGTTTGCTCTATTATATTGATGACATCCAGCCCCCCTCATGCTTTTGTTATCAGGGTGGAGCATTGATGGGGAATTTGCGTCAGAAGTTTGTCAGCGTGTTGAGTTGTTAACGTTTGCATCTATTATATTTGATGACATCCAGCCCCCCTCATGCTTTTGTTATCAGGGGTGGAGCATTGATGGGGAATTTGCGTCGCAATAACAGAAACTACTGTGGGAGTGATATGACTGCAGGGAAATTAATGACACCGTCTGTAGCCTCTAAAGGAGGGGTGACTGATGTATTTAATCAATGTTTGGAAATACATTTTGTACATTGTGCCATGTCAATAATTTATTTTAGTTCTCTTGGTTGACCATATGAACCCTGTAGGAACGTTTTGGTTTGGTCATTTTGTTGGAAAGATGTAGATGCTGTAGACTGAGAGGTCTAAATGATAGAACAGTTGGCGATTGTCTTCGAAAAGGCTTGATTGACAATAAGAGAAAAATAATAATAAAGCCCAGGACTGAGAGCTGTCTTAGGGGAATGTTCTGAGTTCATAGGTACGTCGCCTGTTTCAGAATTGAGAACACTACTATAGAATAAAGCTCAAATGGATATAAAAAAAGAACACAATGTTGTGCATTGATTTTATAATGGATGACATCACATGTTTGATTATTACTCTTTGGGAGAGAGTAGATCATGTTCACAAATATTGATTGAACCTTCCTAGGCCATGAAAATAACATTATTCGAATTGCCCCTTTAACTCATTCAGCGCCAGCTATTAGTTAGGGCCGTTGTAGCTAGGCCGCGCTTTAAAAGATAGGAGTGCGTCACCTTGTTTGTAGAGCTATAACTATATTCTATATTATAGCTATGGATACAATACTATATGGCCCATTTGACATCACCTATCTATCGTTCAATATGTGAAAAATAATAATTTTTTTCATCCATACATTCCCGTGTTATACCGTGGTGAATATAAGTATGGTTTTAGAATGGTCTGGGGTAATTCCCGAAAGGCTGTGTTACTGTTATAGCCTCATATGTGAATCCTACTATAAGCGTTGCCATTTCTTGCCTGGACACACTACTATTCCCAAATAAAATCTATATAATAGGTATTAAGTTTCATCGTGAATGCATGCAAGGGGGGGGGGGGGGGGGGGTCGTTTCTGATTATTTGATTGCCAGTAACGGCATTCGTATTGAACACTAAAAACGCGGTCGGTATAAAATCATTGCACGATCAAGCAAAAATTTACGTTCGTTATTCCTCACCTGTGATCGGGAGCATTCCAAAAATAATATTCCAATTGTTTGATCACCATCTGGTACATCCAATGTCCATTTGGTCCACGACATAACCCACCACAACATATGGATCGGGGATATTTGACGCACTTCAATGCAATCGTGTCATAATCACGGCAAGAGCCTTCTTCACTCCTCCTCATCCTCTCCCACATTCACCAGCCTCACACCTTCTTCACTCCTCCTCATCCTCTCCCACATTCACCACGGAAGCCTCACATCCTTATATGGGGCAGCACCCCTTCCCCGGGTTCACACACTGCCAAACTCATCACCAATCACCACAGCTGTACCTCATCCCCTGATCAGCGAGACGGTACATCTACCTGCGGGTCCTGACCAGACCTTGTCGTAGTGTTAGACTAGCTACCTAGGACCTCCGCTCCAGTGCACCCAAGGAGTGCTCTCTCTCTTTTCCTCGACATATACCTGTGTCTTCTGCCCACAGCTGCACAGGGAGTGCACCTGTCCTCATCCCCCCCAAGAAACATTCCCATTTCCTGTCTGTTGCACATTCCTGCCTGCTCAACTGTCTGCTTGGGGACTACTATTAAAACACCCTAAAATGCTCCATTCTCTCTTCTCCTGTGTTCAGCTATTGGGCTCTGCCTAAACCCATTCTCACAAATCGGGATAACCGGTAGACTGGCCCGACCTAGAAAACTGCACCCGGAGACATTTGACCGTTGCACAGGCCAAGATATAAGGTTTCAAAGGGTGCTCGATACCGGTGTCTAGCTGGATGCGGCCGGTATTGCACTTTGGCATTCTCAGGATGATTCCCCATGTTAACCCAGAGTCTGTGTGCCTGTAATGAATAGAAATATAGAATAAAATAAATAACGATCAAATAACAAGTATACTCGTTGTTGGTGTTCAAGCAATGACGCCCAATAACGAGTATAACCGTTGTTGGCGGGGAATGTGTTAAAGACAGCAAACAGGCCATCCATCTGAGGCTACTTAAAGCCCAAGTCTGTGATTCTTCTGACCAACATGGGGTATATTCTCGTCTGACCAGTAGATGGGACTTTCTTAAACCGTTGTAAATAAAAAAAAAAATAAGCTGTCTCAGTTTTATAGTTGTAATCTGAAAATCAATGTCTCCCAATGTCTTAGCACATTCTATCCATCATGACCACCATTTGGCATTCCATATGGGCCTACAGTAAGTGGGCCACATAATGCTAAAGGGGGGTGCCACACATTTGATAAATTCACATTATGTTATTCCTGTGCCCAAGGACAGTTCAGTCAGTATTTGACTGTGTACCACTTTATCCCAAAGCTATAAATCAAGCCGAGAACCCTAAACATGTGTTATGTTGCCTGGTCTCTGGATCTGCTTCATGGACCATGAACGGGGCACTGACGTTGTAGAATTATCTCGCACCCAGATGAGATTCATATTCTAGTATTGCCAACAGATCTGAACCAGATATTAAACCATGTATGAGTGTAAGAGCTGAAACAAAAAAAAATGTATGGGCATTGCAGAATCAGATGTCCCATCCAGGTGACACACATTTCCTCTCTCTGATTCCTAGCTTCTGGAGAGAGTAGTGCATGATCACGAATATTGATTGAACCACCCCGGGGCGCAGGAAGGACATTTGTGAATTCCTGAAAATCGGTGGCGCTCCCCTTTTAATGATCAGAGTCATGATAGGCTGACTGAGGCACAAAGGGATTATAATGCTAAGAGGTTAGGTCATGAAACAAACCCTATCCATCACAGTGGAACGTGTTCTGTAAGTTCTGCACTGGCATGAATCCATACACAGTCACGCTGTGTTGAATGTCAAACAGGAATTCAAACTTGGGGCTTTTCTCTCTCTTGCTCGGCGGGGCTCCATGCTATGCTGGACACCGTGGTGAAAAGCTTGTTCCAGAGCCATGACCTGTAGATGTGAGAGAGGGACAGGGGGTTTAAGTTTAAGTTTATTTGGATCCCCATTAGCCACAGCAGTGCTGGGGCTATTCTTCCTGGGGTCCATAACACATAAAATATAGTTACAGACGTATACACTTACAACATTTACATGTCATACAGACAATTAAAACAACAATAAAAACCCTTATACACTCATAACATTTACATGACATACAGACCATTAAAACAACAATAAAAACCCTTATACACTCATAACATTTACATGACATACAGACCATTAAAACAACAATAAAAACCCGTATACACTCACAACATTTACATGTCATACAGACAATTAAAACAACCATAAAAACCCTAATCAAATTCATAATACAATATAAAAATATATACGCCTTATGAATTCATAATACAATACAATAATACCTACTCATAATTAATTCATAATACAATACAGCATAATATATTTAGCTTTTACATACATTATCTATGTTCATATCAGCCAATTATACAATATTTTAATAATATATCCCTATCAGACACATGCCTTTTCATCCATATATACCTATCTCTTTATCAGACACATACATTTTCATTTACGTACACACTATCTATTATTAGGGGGGGAAAGTGATGCGATCCTAATCTATCATCACAATGGTTCACAATTTCACATACGAGAACAGTGTAGAGATGAAAGTATTGTTCAGAAGCTGTCCCAACAGTAAATAATACACGAATAAAGCCTAATGCACTGTGGGCCTGGAGGTCAACGTGACTGGCGGTCAGAAGAGCACTTTTTACCACCATGTGTGCATACTAGTATCTTTTTTTAGCATGGGTGGCCCCAGTGGGAGTGAAACCCCTAACGCTGGCAGTGTTACTCATGCCTTGTCTTCACTAGCCAGGGTCTAGCTGTGCCGTGGCCTGTCTGCGTGGCACACGTCTGCGTTGTCTTCAGAACCTGGCTGGACCCCAGGCAGAGTTTTGATTGATTGATTGAAAACTTTATTAACAGATTGCAGAATGGGTACAATACAGTACAGCTCAATACACACAATTGTTAAGGGGATGCAGACCAGAGAAAGACTTTCGTCTTGTTTACATCAGGGTCCCCCATTTTCAATTCATCAGGACATATATGACATACATGACATACAGATAGACAGTACTGCTACATCTATACATTTATGACATACCAGATTTGCAAATACAGTACTGTTTGTGATACAAAAAGAGTCAAGAAAAGGGAGTATATACATTTGACGTAGAAACTGTACATTGGAGGAGGTTGGGTGGGGGGGGTTGGGTACATTGGGATATTGACAACCATACTGGGTAATTTACATTAGAGGTGGTTGGGAGGGGGAGAAACACTGTATAAACAAGCAAAACTGTACATTGGGGGGGGGGGGGGGGGGGGGGGACACACACACTGTACAAACAAGCACAATTGTACAGAGGCAGCCACCTTTCGCAACCCGGCCACGCCGGAGCCAATGCTGACCGGGCCTGTTGTCTCATCATCATCACAGTCGGTGGTGTGCATTTTGAAAGGTTGCTTAGAAACCGGAGAGTTTACAAGAAACCATGCTGTACCGTGGTTACAGCCCCATGCCGAGCAGAGCTAATGGAGACGAGGACAGTGACAACAGGGACAACGATGGCAACAAGTACCTGGGGCCCTCATTTATTAACACTTCTTAGAAAGTGTTCTATTTTCATATACGTAAGCACAGAATTTAGACTGTGTGCACGCACAGAAATATTGCGATTTATCAACCGTGCGTACACAGGTCCTACGCTCCTCCGTGTTGATAAATACCTCTTTGTTCTATACCGTCAATGCTCGTGCATGATTATCCATATATGCAGTGGTGCAGTGGTAATATGGGAACTGGTAACACGCCGTGCACGCGCATGCGCTCGCGCGCGTGCACACGCGTGCACGCGCGCAGGTACGTGCATGCGCACAGAACAGATTTTTTTCATTACTGAATGATTGTATTATTATTCTTCCAATGTGATTGCGTGGCAAATACATTTCTTTGTAAGAATATATCTGCATTTTGTCAGTACAACAGATTAATCAGTGATCACATTGAATTAAAACATGATTATTTCCAGTGCCACGATTATTTATTTCAAGAGAAACAAACAGGCAAATAGCCTACCTTAGTCAATCTGGACAAATACATTAGGGCCTATAGACTAGAAAAAAAGAAAAGCTGTTTTAAATGCGGTTACTTGCCTTGTTGTGGAGTGGCAGCTGTCTCTGTTGTGGGGGGCGCGGGCGTTGGAGGTTATCTTGGGGAGCGGCGGTGGCATCGTTGGTTCAGGTAACATGATACTGTTGTCAAATGATCTGTTTATATCTGTTTGTATTTGCGGGCGGGGGCGTGGTTGAAGACGCGCTTTTGTTATGGGTGGCCGGGTACTTAGCGCACAACAAATGGTTGCGCGTACACGCGAGTACACATCCGTGCGCGATCGCGCGTACTTCTGCCTCAGTGATCTGGTAACACAGCGTGTAACCGCGTGTGACCACGACTGCACCACTGCATATATGGTCATGAAACACCCCCCATGGGATGTGAAATAATGGACTGACCCGAGCGGAACTCTGAGAAACTCCACGGGAGATTGTTCACTGAGGCGCTGCCGAACCAAGAAGACACAACCCGTGTGTTATGGGATAAATAAAAGGCTGACTTGTACACGGTGATGTCAGATATCAACGGCTCCCTAACACCATTGCTGCAATTCTGCCTGGACAGCTCAAAATACTAATAAAGACCGTTCGTTGACCACTGGTTGGTTGGCGTTGGTGGTGTGTCATTATAACCGTGCTGTAATATGAATGCCTTTATTAGTTGTGTTCGATTGGCTATAATATGATTTTTAGAGGCATCTATTTTGTTGTCTGTATTAGCCTAATACCGACAACAAAATAGATGCCTCTAAAAATCATATACTATTAGGTAGCCTATATTAATTACATATAATAGCAGCCATAGCCTACATTATGCAACAGTAACTTGCGCATATATAATAGCACAATGCACAGCCCTGCGAACCCTGCACAGTAAACTAACTTGATCATTAATCTAGCTGTTGTATCTTTACGCTTATGAAAACATTAAATAATATGTTTTCATTGCATTAATAGCCTATATTCTCAAATGTACAATTGCACAGTTCTATTCCACTGTATTCTAATTTAGTGTATGTATGAATGAATGAATGAATGAATGAATGAATGAATGAATGAATGAATGAATGAATGAATGGATGAATGAATTTATTCACACACACACACACACACACACACGATACATTACATGTAAGTATCCTCATGTGATATAACAATGTCGCAATTGTGTGCATGTGCCAGGTCTCCCAAGAAGCTATATATTCTACATCAATGCTGCACAACTGTACTGCCCTATATTATATTGTCACATACAAAGGTCTGATAACCTAACACAAATACCTGGGCCGGGCTGTTGTGAAGCCAGTCCGTCCAGTGAGTGCTTTAATCACAGGTCCCGGCAGGCAATAAACAATATGTTTTGAAAAATAAAATGGTATTTATTAAATAATAAGGGGAATGAAACCCACAACTAAATTTAACACAGGGGAAAAGGGAACGGGAGAACAAACAAGGATATATAATAAGACAAACAGACACACACTAAACAAAGATAGAAGACACTAAACAAACACAAATATAACATAAGTGTCATATGACACAAACCAAAAGCCACATGGGGCAATCTGGGAACTACCCAGCAATAATATAATGTAATGCAAGAAGTCCACTCCAGTAGTGACAATGGCCAGCACAATATATAATGTCCACACAATAGTGGCAATAGGCATAGAAGGCCAACACAAGATATATAGTCCACACGATAGTGGCAATAGGCAACCCAACAATATCAATCCACACACGTAGTGGCAATGGCAAAAGGCGCCCTGAGTGTGTGTCTCATGCCATGTTTTATCCACCCGTCCCTTGATGCTGATTGCCCTCAGCTGCCACATCCTCAGGCAATCAGCACTCTCTAGTCTAGAGGGAGGGACGGCCGGCACCTGGGAAGGGGAGAACACAAAAAGGGGATTATTATAAGGGTGACACACCTCAATACAAACACAAACACAATATTATACTAACCTGATGTTCACATGGTGTTACAAATACAATAATAATGATAATGACCTACGTCACATATATTCTATTGCATTTCTATTCTAATTTAGTTTATATATTCCATTTTATTTTATTTGACTGTAATATTTTTTTCTTCTGTACTCCTACTTGCTTTGTAAGTGTTGATATCGTCTGTTCATTTTGATGTGCCAAATGACCAAGATCAATTCCTTGTATGTGCAAGCTTACAATAAAGACGGATTCTTCTGATTCTTCTGATTCTGATCCTGATCCTGATCTACACGTTGCCACACTGCTGATCTCAATTGTTTTTTTTTCAGTGTGAAAACATGTTGAGAGGAGCAGGATGGGGACATTTCCTATGTGATGATTACAACACATGCCATTATCCAACTAGGGCCCTATTCCCCGTACCTGGTTCAACTAAGTCAATCAAAAGTCCCATTATCCAGATTCAATTAACCTGATGTTTGAATCCGCGCTTTCCCTGTTCCTCGAACGCTGATTCAGTCTCGTTAATTCGAACCAGACTTGATGCTCAGGATCAGTGCGCGTGGCCGCCTCACCTGAAAAGACAGCAGGTGTCGATCGCAGAAATCCTGATTTTCTAACGGCATTGATTGATTGATTGATTGATTTAAAACTTTATTAACAGATTGCAGAATGGGTACAATACAGTACGGCTCAATAGCCTCGCCGACAAGTTAAATGCATAATCTATAGGCTAATGTTAAATCCCTCATTACCCCAATCAATCAGATTATATTTATTTAAATGTGCCTGCTGGCAGTAGGCTTAATGGAATGAATAATAAAATGAGATCTATTGCTAGCGAAAATAATTTGTTCAACTCTTTCAGAATAAGTAGATACAAACAAGCCCAAAGAGTATCTAATTGATACGAATTAATAGATACTTATGAGGCTATCTGTACTGTATGCGCTCGGCTTAGGTATCATATACTTTATGATAATTTTATCTCACTACCTCCTACTGTATCCACTGTAATTTTAAGAGAACTATTTTATCACACTTTTTACTTCTTACTGATGACTATTTTTAAACTGAATCATTTTAAACGTTTTTTTTTTTTTTTTATCAATTTTTTTTTATTATTATTTACATGAAAACAAGACAACACAATAACCACAATAACAATACACAGACCTTCACAGGGAAATAACAGAAACAATAATAATACAGAAATAACAAATTATAAAGACAAAAAAAAGAAAACAGAGTACAACCTTTTAAAATTTAAAGGGGTACTATTTAATAAATGGCCTTTCCCAGTATTCAGCACCGTTTCCCGGCCATGTGGCCCTATATTAATAATACTTATATCTCTAATTCTCAAAAAGGCCCATTCTTCCAATTCACCTCACAACATTCACCCTCACCGAGCTGAGTCATCACAAAATGTGCATATCAGTGATGTCAGAGATTTCCCAGCTGCATAACAATGTGGCAGATGCGACCGATTTTAAACTATTTTTATTATTTGTATTACTGAATCAAACTGTAAACAGAGAGCCTATTGGGATGCTATATCCTAATGTGAAACACTGTGATTTACCATACCTTGCTATATTCTTACCCTACCTACTTTCATACACTTCCAATGAAATTCATATGTCGGTTCTATGATGTTAGAGTGATGCTCTGTTGTTGTGAGCGACACACTGCTCTGTTGTTCTATAAGGTTACTTAGAACTGTACTTTGTAAAGAAACTCAAAGTGTTAAGTGTGATGGAAACTCAAAGTACTAAGAGCGATACACTGCTGTTGTTATATATTTTTCTTTATTGAACAATCTTATCACACTTTTTACTGTCCGTTATATCTTATTATTTTTAGCCTATTTTAAACTGAATCAAACCGCACTTTTTTACTCTATCTAATCTATTCTATTTTATTCTAGAATTCTATTTATTTGTATTTGCTGAAGAACTGTGATTTGCCTAACCTTGCTACCTCTCTATCTCTTTGTATTTACATTTTTTATTTTTATGCTCGCTTATGCCTGAATTTTTTACTGTTGTGAAGCACTTTGAACTCCAACCTCCGTATGAAAAGTGCTATACATATAAAGTTATTATTATTATTATTATTATTATTATTATTATTATTATTATTATTATTATTATTATTATTATTATTATTATTATTATTATTATTATTATTATTATTATTATTATTATTATTATTATTATTATTATTATTATTATATATATAATACATGGTTCCCAAAGTTTCAAGGCGCGACCCAAAATAACGTGTCAGAGAGGCTTGGAGCCGGCTATACAGTTTCACTATTAATCAGGTTTTAATCTGTTTCGGACATAATCCATACATGCATTGAATTGATTAACCTTTGGTTTATACCAGTGCAGTGACACATCATGTTCATCATCAGATAACAGTGCTTGAACAGATAAATGCATTTTCTCAAATGCATTAATGTCAACGGCTCATTCAATTTCTCAAATCTATCAAACAGCGCATCTCATCAGACATTTTAAGTTACAATATCACAATAACGTGTGAGTGACAGTGATACAATTCAACAATCCACAGATTCAGATTCCTCGTAATTCACATCCACAATCCACACATAGACGCTTCAATTTAAGCTTGAATGAAACACAATCCGGGCGCTCCGTTAAGCAAATACATCCACAGCAGAGAATATGAAACTAATCAGAGCCAAACGCCCGATAGGTTTCATTCTATAAAAATATCCCCGCGGGATTCACATTTGCAATGCGCCGTTATTAAAATAACCACATGCAGTGTGTATTGCGACTCCAAGCGCCGTATCCGTATAAATATGACGTGCATTATTTAGGACAAAGTAAATCTATAGGCTGAATATGATTTATTATCAGCATTTTAGGTCTATTATTTTACATTTCAAAGGCCCCCTCTAGGAAAACGAAGCACAAAAACATAATTCAGAATGGTATAATGCAGATCGACACTGTGATAATTATTTCAGGAAGCGAGCTGCATTTCTTTGCGAGGGTGTGGCCATGGTTCATCCAGCTAACTGAACTTAACCCTGCTCCGGAGCAGGTTCAAACTTTTCGATCTGTTGCCATAGCGACTTAGAAAATCCAACGTCGGGGAACGGAAAGGTCTGGCTTAAGTCAAGCTATGCTGAAAATTATCCGGCTAACTCAGTTAGCCAGGTACGGGGAATAGGGCCGTAACAGGTCACAATAGAAGATATAAGCCATTTCAGAGAGGTATACTTATAAACTGATTATGTTTATGCAAACCCCCCCCAGCCCCCGATTTATATCCGCATCAAAAACAATCCCCTCTTATTCTGTCTCTTAATTATGACGGTGTGGTTATGGAATATATGCTTGGCTAAATGAATAAGGGGCCTGTGATATCAAAAAGCCTCCGACTGCCACGGTCCCACAGTGGAACTTCATTATATGAATGGATCACTTTATCAGTCCTTCCTCATTGATTTTCCTAATGAACTTTAGAGGGAAAGTGCTTCGGAAACATGTCTATCTTGAAGTTCCTTAGAAAGCACTCAATGGGCTTTAGGCTGATTTGACGGCTTCTTCCACTTATTCATTAGTCGATATAGTTTTTATACGACACAGTGATGAAGAGCAGAGCAAAGACCACAACTTACTGTTCCCCTCGTAAAGATAAGATAAGATAAGATATTAATTTATTGATCCCCTTGGGGAAATGCAGGTGTTGTAGCAGAATGGGGGAGGGGGCAGGGTATTGATTGATTGATTGAACATTTTATTAACAAATTGCAGAATGGGTACAATACAGTACGGCTCAATACACACAATTGTTAAGGGGATGCAGACCAGAGAAAGACTTTCGTCTTGTTTACATAAGGGACCCACATTTTCAATTCATACAGTACTGTTTAACAGAGATCCTGACAGAGACTATATACATTTGAGGGGGAGGACACTGTACATTTACGGGGGCCAGTTTCAAATTGCAGCCTCCCTTAGGTGCTCTTTGAGGGCGGTTTTGAAGGTGGGTAGGGATTCACATTATTTTACGGCTGTGGGTAGGGTGTTCCACATTGTTGTGGAATAATTGCGGAATGTGTTTAGTCCCTTGTTTGTGCCGAATCTGGGTTGACCATGATTTGTGGAACTCCCTCTGGTGTTGTGGTTGTGGAATTCACTGACCTTTGGGAAGTATTTCTACATGTACATAGGTATCTTAGTGGTGTAGTGTATCTTGTACACATGGCCCATTGCAAGCTGCTGTACAAAATGGGCAGGGGTGAGGTGGGTTTTAGGAGTAAGGTCAAGCAGTAGTCTGACCAGTTTGTTTTGTGATGTTTGTATTCTTGTTTTTGTGCCTTTGAGGTGCTTTGGTACCACAAGGTGCAAGCATAGCATAGTGTATGAGTGCTCCTGTTAGTGTCTTCAGGGAATTCTTGCTTACCAGAGAGGAGATCCGGTACAATAATCTTGTTTGTTGGTTGACTTTTTTGATGGTTGCCATTTTGTCACAGGAAAGATTTTCGTCTAGTATGGAGCCCAGGTATGTAATTTCATCTTTCCTTGTAACAATATTGTCACCCACTGTAACAGAGAAGCCATTGGCCTTGCTGAGTTTGTTATTTGATCCAAAGAGAATGGACTCTGTATTACCCAGGTGTAATGAGTTTGTTATCAGCGAGCGAGGTGCAGATTCTGCCGAGTTCAGAGCTGAGGGCTTTTTCAACCTGCAACTTGTCCCTGTCAGAGACCAGCAGGGCTGAGTCGTCCACGAACAGGAACAAGTTGCAGTCACAAGCTGATGACATGTAATTTGCATAAATTAGGAACAGTGACGGTCCTAGTATGCTTCCTTGTGGAACACCGCAGCTCACTGATAGGGGGGGGGCGGTAGTGTACCGTTTACCTCCACCATCTGTTCTCTCCCCTCCAGGTAGGATTGCATCCAGCTCACTGATAAACTATCAAAACCAATAGCTTTTAGCTTGTCAATCAGAATAGAGTGATTGACAGTGTCGAAGGCCTTTTGGAGGTCCAGCATGACCATGCCGCAGTATTTGCCCGTGTCCACCTCTTGTTTGATGTGATCGTTCAAATAGAGAAGGCATGTGTCAGTGAAGTGGGATGTTCTGAAGCCAGATTGGAATTCGTAAATTCGCTTTTTTTTCTTTCTTTTTTTCGGGACTCGGGAGGTATGGACAGGGTAATAGGAAGATAATGAACATAGGTAATAATAAATGTGAATATGAATAAAAGTAAACAGACAAAAAGGTGCTGAAATACAGTGGCATAGTATTGTTGACTTGAATACAAATAATTTATTGGTGTTTAACTTTTACTTTTGTTACACGGAAGGCTTTCCTTTCCTTGTTTTGTTTTGTTTTGTCTCCTGTACTGTGGCCATTCATAACTAGACTGACACTATGTCTGTTTATTATTATTATTATTATTATTATTATTATTATTATTATTATTATTATTATTATTATTATTATTATTATTATTATTATTATTATTATTATTATTATTATTATTATTATTATTATTATTATTATTATTATTATTATTATTATTATTATTATTATTATTATTATTATTATTATTATTATTATTATTATTATTATTATGACTGTATCATTTTGAAATCCAATATACACTAATTTCATAGGAAGAACGTACTTTACCTATTATTTCTGTTATCAGCATTACATCTGTTATATTCATCCGTGCATCGCTTCACTCTACGTTACTGCTCCACACACCACATTGCATCCTCTCTTCCCTTAAGAAATCTGTCAACCACTGTGGGTTTTTTCTTTTCTACTGTGAAAAACCATATGTAAAATCTTCCTGCCAGGCACTTGAAACTATCAATCTACCTGCCGGTCTGTTGCCAGTGAGCAGGTGAGAGTAAGTTGTGCAATATCTCATCTCTGAAACTTGCACACGTCCGTTTGACTGATTGGAGCCAACCGAGGAGCACAGAAGCGCAGACATACAGTGGCCCAGTCAGAGAGGGGGAAATTAAGCTCCTCCATTTCCATATGTCGCTGCTGTCATCTCCAAGCCTTGCATCCGCCAAAAAGACGTCAGTTTTTCAGGAGACTGAAGGTCTTGTATGAGAAAGTGTAAGCATGTTTTACATTGATTAACTTTCATATAGATCTTTTTACTCCACTATAAACCGTGAACTGCAATGACAATAAAACGTGACCTACGATGACAATTATATTGGCCTTTAGATAAATGACGGAGGGCCGGTGAGCCCCCCAATGCGTGTGCCTTGTGAAACCCATGTGACACACTACAGTAAATGAAAGTGAGTTGAATCATCTCACTTTCTGAAAAGACTCTTGGGAATCACTGGTCTATATCAGCAGCATGCAGTAAATAGCCTAATGACTCACATACAATATTTTTTCAATATTCTCTCTATGCTTGTCGGATTCTCTGAAAAGGACGTTTGTGATGTCGGCTTGGTACGTATTGACTGGGACATTTACACACTGAGGCAGCGTTGTTTGGACACGGTGGTGTGTGCTTCCCATCTCCGCCTCCGCAGATCACCAGTTAGGATTTTCTTTGCAAATCTGAACTTCAATTATCTCCAGCTGCAACTTCCTATGCTACTGAGCTCTGAAACCCCCGGGGTACTTGATTACGGGAGATGTTATTTGGGCTTGGCCATCCCAGCTGATCATTTCAGAATGGCTTGATGGTGATGGAGATCCAGAGTTAGCGGATTTCCCAATGGGTGAGAGACCAAGTTGGGACGATATCAACTTTGCGACTTTTTTCCATTTATGCATCGGACACTACAGTATGTTTTGGGCCGAAGATGTAGTCCCTCCAGCACAGGTGAGACTTTCCACAGCCCTTGGAAGATTTGGGACATCATGGCATACAGACATTCCACGTCTTATGACACAGTGCTACTGTGTGTCTGGGAATAAAGAAGTGGCCTTCTTTGCCTTATGCCCCCAAGCGATCTAGGCTTGATGGTAATTATCACCGACTGATGACTGCAACTCCACAAACTGCATGGAAGAGCTAACATATGGATGGATGAAGCATTAGTCCAGCTTCCTTTGCCTGATGCCTCTCACCTCAATGTAGAGGGCATGGAAGAAACTGGTCTATTGCACTCTCCCTTGTTGAGCAGTTGCTAGCGAGTTACCGAGTCCCCTCAGCTAATAAAGATGGTCCTATGGTTGCTGCCATAGTTCCCTCCAAACACTGCCAGTCCTCTGCTGCAAACATTTATGGGATTTGCCATTTTCCCTTGCAGATGCCATGTGCTGGCTAAACGCCTGCTTTTCCTTGCAGAAGCCATGACCCGCTTTTGTACAAGATCAGGTTCCCCATTTGTCTTACAGCACTCTTGCAGTCCACAGCAATAAAACAATAGTAATAGTAATACTAATAAAAAGATAACTAGTATAGACATGGTAAATACACATGTTAATAAATCACATAAAGGCACTGGATCCTATGTACACTCCCATACAATGTGCAGTTTTTCTTATATGTTCCTATGCTATACTTGCTGTTACTAACTATACTAACAATCACAACAAGTTATTTTCTTAAAGTGTCGCTTTCTTGTGTGTTTAAAGTGACCTATGGTGCGTTTGTGTGTGTGCAAGTGCAGAATGTTGTGTTGTGTGTGTGGATGTGTGTGTTCATGTGTGCTTGTGTGTGTAGAGATCAGTGTTCATTGTTCTGATGGCCTGAGGGAAGAAGCTGAGCCTTAGTCTCTCTGTTCTTGTTGCGTATAAAAGCACAGTCCATATTGTGAAACCTTCCACAGTGTAATTTAGTGCCTCGTCATTTCCCCTTACAGATTTGGACTCTGCCTCATCTCTCACTCCCGCGGTAGAGGCAGTATGGTACATTAATCTGCTGTAATAGAGGCGGTCTCATCCACGATTGTGCCCCTGTGTGCAAAGCATTTCCCAGATGGTCCACCAAATGCAAGTTTGCAAACACTTGTGCAGGGAAAACTCCACCCCACATACGCCCTGTTAGGCATCACCTTTGCCCCCAAGCCTGCTGCTCACAGTCACCAGTGGTGCACGTGTGCAGTAGTGTTATGGGTCCAGAGGACGATAGAGTCGGGCTCATCAGCCTTCTCCATTCGCTGGCATCCTTACGACACAGGCGGTAGGAGAGTCATCTCTACTTTGAGGTTTGATATAATATAACTCTTTGGCCTTGAGGGACAAAATAGCTGCTCTTTATATTTTTTTTATTACAGGACTTACAGGGGGAGATCCGAATATTCAACCTTATGTTGTGATTTAAGTAGCAGTGCTCTGACCTCATTAAAGTGCAATGTCTGCAGGGCCTGGCCCTATGAATTAGTGGATTAGGCAATCAAAGTTTTATAATAAGAGGTGCGACGGCCCTCTGTCTCCAGCTCTCTATTGCTCTGTCTGTCTACCAGGGGTACTGTACAATCACACCAGGGAGCTGCCAGTACAACCACAGTCTGACACTGTTGGGCACTGAGCAACTACACTGGAACAGTTGGGGGTTAAGTGCCTTGCTCAAGGGCACTTCAGCGGTTTGTGTTGAGGGATGGGAGCAGTGGCGGCCGCTGGGTACTTCGCCACTAGGGGCGCTATACCAAATATTTTGCAAACATGTACAGTACAGTACTGTACCACGCAAGACTCATGGCAAGACGTGAGCGATTCGACTCACGCTCACGGCAATCAATCGGCTCTTATGAACGAGTCGCTCAGCTGTTACTACAACAACACACAACCAGTCAAATAAAGTATAGTCTAGACTCTAATTCACAACTTGAAACACAATATAAATAGAAAAGTTAGAAACAAAACTCGCCCGTCTCCAAACACAGGCAGATCTCTCCCTCTCTCCTTCTCTCTCTCACACACAGCGCGACGTGGAATCGATTCGTTACACAATCAGACCTATTATATACCAAGAATAACTTCAGTATGAGTACAGGGCTGTACACATATTTTGCATATTGTTAAACGAGCCAAGGCTAGCTATTAAACTATCGATATGAATCGAAAATCTGGGACCCTGATGTAAACAAGACAAACGTCTTTCTCTGGTCTGCATCCCCTTAACAATTGTGTGTATTGAGCCGTACTGTATTGTACCCATTCTGCAATCTGTTAATAAAGTTCTCATTCATTCATTCATTCAAACATAGACAATATTGAACAAGCCATAATCCACGTATTTTCAATCCGAGAGAGCTGCAGTAGTTAAATCAATGAGCCATCGATAAATAAACAATCAGCAATGTCTCGCTTCATGAATGGCCAGCAGTAGTACTGCTCCTAAAAAAACTATTTACAACCGTTAACGTTAAGCCAGTTAGCCCGCACCAGCCTAGTAGTACTACTAACGTTAGCTCCCAGAACGATAGCCAGTTAGCCCGCACCAGCCTAGTAGTACTACTAACGTTAGAGAGAGAGAGAGAGAGAGAGACTCACTGTTTAGTTGAAACGTCCAGGGCAGGAAACGTGTATAATCCGCCATATAGCTTGTTAGCCAAGTGTTAGCTCAGCTGAGCTCGTCGACGTTAGCACAACACTCAACAAGTACATTCCTTTGTCCATTTCCGCTCGAACAGACTGCAAACTACCTGGCGTTCTATCGCCATGCTCTAAGACAAACTCTAACCTTAACCAACTTTGAAAGAGTGCCTAAGCTTAACAGTCTAAAGAACTTGCAGTCACAGCACGGCACGCTCTAAGACAAACAACAGTCCTAGTACCAGGAACCAAGCTAGAAGCTAGAATTGGAACATTAGAAATTGGATTCGGCCAATCAGAGATCGTCTCTGTGAAATTCTGCCATAGAAAAAAATACTGGCGTCGGCCAATCAGAGAGCGTCTCCGCGAAATGCGGCTATGGAAATTCTCACGGAAGTTCACGCTGCTTTCTAGACCGCTTCAAATCGCGCTCGGATTCCAACATAATAGTCATATTTCAACGCACAACGCCGTATGCACTGATTGGCTGTGACGGAGACAGCGATCAAACTGTGACGCGCAGTCAGAGCGCTATCGCTTCTTGCCCGGGCGAGAAATACGAAAAAATAAAAAAAAACGTCACTTCCTGCCCATGAAAACGCTGTTTTTTTTATTTAGATAATAACGTTATATTGTGCATTGGAAATACAAACATACTTAAAATGAGTAAATATTATTCATTTTAAACATGTTTATATTATTTATAGGGCTATAAAACAAAAAACTATTTTTTTTTTTTTTTTTTTTCTCTCATTTAACAGGTGGGTCGGCGCCCTAGCGCCACCAGTGGCGAGCCGCCACTGGATGGGAGAGAGTTATTAATGTACTGCAAGCTATTCAAACAGCATATACGTCATGGTTCCAAAGAAGGACTTGAGTTGTTAGTCATTCTGTCATGACTGGCTCACCACGACGAATCATAGACACAGTACATGTCTGACGTTTGCATTAAGAATACACTTCCAAACTCTGCTGATGCGCATATCTTTTACGAAAGACGGGACACCTTACGGTACATGTGACAGAGCTAGCGGTTGAGTATCTACGCGCATGTATTCCAGAGCCGCGCATCCGTCGCTCCAAAGGGACATGGAGGGATGCACTCACTCACCTATCATGGGGAACTGTGAAAAGCCCCCGTCACAGGAACAAGATAACATATGAGATGAAAGCATCCGTGTGAAATGGCATGGATTCCAAAAGGTGCAATGGAGTGGATGATAGTACACCTGTCAATGGAGTGGATGATAGTACACCTGTCAATGGAGTGGATGATACTACACCTGTCAGTAGAGTGGATGATACTACACCTGTCAATGGAGTGGATGATTCTACACCTGTCAATGGCGTGGATGATACTACACCTGTCAGTAGAGTGGATGATACTACACCTGTCAGTAGAGTGAATGATATTACACCTGTCAGTAGAGTGGATGATACTACACCTGTCAGTATACTGGATGATACTACACCTGTCAGTATACTGGATGATACTACACCTGTCAGTATACTGGATGATACTACACCTGTCAGTATACTGGATGATACTACACCTGTCAATGGAGTGGAGGATACCTCACCTGTCAGTAGAGTGGATGATACTACACCTGTCAGTAGAGTGGATGATACTACACCTGTCAGTAGAGTGGATGATACTACACCTGTCAGTATACTGGATGATACTACACCTGTCAGTAGAGTGGAGGATACTACACCTGTCAATGGAGTGGAGGATACTAGTGGATGATTTTTTTGTTGATCTCCGGGACAGATCAATGTCAGAGCCTTATGAACGTTTACATGAAATACCGGTTAATATGGAGCAAGCCACTAGTGAATGATTAACTGATTGGAATATACCCCCATTATAAAGATACCAGTTGAACCTCTTATGTTGGAAGCCCAATTTTCAAATTTGTATTGTAGTTATCATTGTTGTGTTATTACTGTGTTATGTTGGTATTGTGTCTTGAGGTCAGTGGCGGACTGGGACACAAATTCAGCCCGGGACATTCAGACGCACCAGCCCACACACCGGCCCACGCACCGGCCCACGCACCGGCCCCGAAACCGGCCCACACAACGGCCGTTATGAAACACTTGTCCAGTATTAAACAACCCAAGGCTGTGGCTAAGGAGTCAACATCAGGGAGACCAAATCTACACACCGCCCCTAGATGTGCACTCATGCACAGTGCACACACACACACACACACAGAGACACACACATACATATACCGTTACTTCCTGTCATTGGCATATGTTTTTTTTTTTTTTACTAACATCTTAGTGCCTCATTAGCCTAGGGATTAAGGATACATGAAGTATTAACTACACCATAATAATATTGAGGTTTTGATCCATAGAAAAGGTCTGTGCTACACAATTTCAGTTAGATTGGATTTATTGTCCTTTAATTTGTAGAGATGTTCCGATACCATTTTTCCCTTTCCGATCCGATTCCGATACCTAAGCTTTGGGTATCGGCCGATACCGATATTTATCCGATACCAGTGCATAAAAAAAAAAATTAAAAAAAAATTATATAAATTATACTTTTTTTTTTTTTTTTTTTTTAGATACTGTTATACTGTTTTTTAGTAATAACTAGAACGTATGGTATTTATTCAACAACAGGTGATTGTATAGATTTGTATTAGTATCATTAATAAATGAGTATGGGCTGCAGCACTGCAGATATACCCTACTCCAATGATCCACACGGACATTAAACGGTGTTGCACTCGCTACTCAGTGGCTCTGCAGATATACCCTATTCAGTCTGTAAGCTAGTGGCAGATAGAACGTTCATGTTGTGATTTTTGATGCAAAATAAATATTCAACATTCTCTTTTGAAACTCCGCCTCAGACTCTTATCCTTTGGCACTTGCTGTACTTTGCTTGCAGGTCTGCAGCCATTATTGCTGGATTATGAGAATAGCACCAACTTTAGACACGGTAACGTTATCAAGCTAAGCTAACTGACCTAGCTTGCCTTCCCGCATCGACATTAAGATAACGTTAGTAATAGTCAGCTAACGCTAGTCCGTAGCTACTTAACTTAAATACAATTCACCGTGGGTGCATTATTGTTGATAGACGGTCACGGACAGTGTTAGGTCCTGGAGAAAGGACAGGCGATCATCTGATTTGATGTAACGTTAAAAGCGGATGTTGTTCCAACTAGCTATCTTTCCAGCTAATGCTATCATAACACCAGCCAAACACATCCCGATTCCCGTCCGAGCTCCCCGTCACACCGCACTGTCGGGGACAATGGAATTTAAGAAAGTGTATCTGCTGTTAAAATGACACAGCATCACACTTTAAAACATGTTCATTTTATAATCCTCACTCTCCGCAGGACTCGGCAGGAGATAAATTACATCATGGGATCGGAGGCTAGAATTTACGTGTACTCGCCGATACCGATACTAGCATTTTAGGCAGTATCGGCGGCATTTCCGATACTAGTATCGGTATCGGAACAACTCTATTAATTTGGCACTCATGACATTAGTTGCTTGCCGTTTAATCAACATCGAAAGACCCCCCACTTCCTCCCAGACACCCATTCCAAGAGCTTGTTCTCTCTCTCTCTCTCTCTCTCTCTCTCTCTCTCTCTCTCTCTCTCTCTCTCTCTCTCTCTCTCTCTCTCTCTCTCTCTCTCTCTCTCTCTCTCTCTCTCTCTCTCTCTCTCTCTCTCTCTCTCTCTCTCTCTCTCTCTCTCTCTCTGTGTATGTGTCTCTCTGTGTGTGTGTGTGTGTGTGTGTGTGTGTGTGTGTGTGTGTCTCTCTCTCTCTGTGTCTCTCCCTCTCTCTGTGTGTCTCTCTCTGTGTCTCTCTCTCTGTGTCTCTCTCTCTCTTTCTCTCTCTGTCTGTCTGTCTGTCTGTCTGGACTGGGCTCTCTCTCTCCCCTCAGGGTCAGCTGTGCTGGACTGGGCGCTCTCTCTCCCCTCAGGGTCAGCTGTGCTGGACTGGGCGCTCTCTCTTTCCTCAGAGTCAACTGCATAAGAAGAACATCAGCAATCAATAATAATGGCTTGAATTCATACAGCGTTTTTCAGCCTTTTGAAAACACCCAAAGTAGTAGTAGTAGTTTATTCAGTCATCATCTCACACAATACAATATACACCATCATTTAACAATATTTGATTTTACAGTGACTGAGAAGGTACAGACTGAAGCAATGCTTATATAGCCTATGCCTGTCCTATATTCTTAACACAAATTAAAAATTAAGACTCCAAAACAGTATTCTAAAAGAAAATAGCAAAAGAAAAACAGTATTATTCACCCTTGTAGTTTTCAAAAATAGCTTTACAAACCATTTTCTTAAAAACCAAAAGCGAATTACTCATTCTTAACTGTATATCAGCATTGTTCCACAAAGCGCTTCACAGAAACCATCAAGCATTAACACTCACACAGTCATACGCTACTGGTGGTCGTGAGCAGCATCAGCAAACACAGCTTCCCTGTGGCAGACTGACGGAATCATGTCTGCTATTCAGCGCCAACCACCATCAACAACCTTCATAAATACATTCAACATTAATGGAATAGGCTAACTACCAACTTAGCTGTAGCAGTTAGCTGTTATATGCAATCACATTTGTTTAACTACAGGGTAGTAGTTGACCTAGTTGTTAGCTTAAGCTAGTTAGCTGTGGTTATCTACAAACATGTAGATGAGACTAATCGAGAACATGGCTAACTGTTGGGAATTCTAAGGTACATCTTATTTAAGCATGTAAAATGGCAACTAATCAATTCAATCAATTAGATTACCAATATTATATCAACATGAAAATTTGAAAGGGAACATAATAGTATTTTATTTGAGTATTTACTATTATAATATTAGTAGCCAATTAATTTGCAGCCCGTCCTAGGTTCTGATTGGCTCTCTAGGTTAGCACTTTAGCTTCTGATGCTGTGGTGGGCACTAGTCCTAACATTGCTAACTAAACTTTTAGTCAGAGAAAAAACGTCACGAGTCACAACTATTTACGTCCACGTGCTGTAAGGAATCAGGAATACGGAAAGCACATTGTCTTGTAATAGAATGACTGAAATCACTGCAAGAACTAGTATAGGCTAGCTAGCCCTCATGAACCGGCACACACCAACAGTAGAATATGCACTAAGCTACTGCACGCACCTGTCCTTCCACTTGAACTTCATCATCATTAGCAGCAGCAGCTACTCTAACGCCAGCCCTTCCTCTACTAAACATGTCTGTAATTTTAGAACATTGTTCTGCGTCTTTTACTAGCAATTCTAGCTTTTTCAGCTCCACTCTTTCTTTTTTTGCATTCTCCATTTCTGCGCTTCTAGGCCTACTCGCGGTTGGGAGGAAACGTGAATCTCATTCACTGATGTCTCATGTCTCATTCAAGACTGGCTAACAAAAGCATGTCTTTCACTTAACACCAAGAAAACAGTGTGTATGATGTTCACAAAGTCACCAGTAGAGGTCACTCACTCTAATGTGTTTCTGGGAGAGGCGGAGCTGGACATTGTACATTAATTCAAGTATCTTGGGGTCACATTGGACTCTACATTGACCTTCAAAAAGTAATGTGAAGAAAGTGACAAACACAGTCAAGTTTAACATCGAAAACTTCAGGCAGATCAGGCCCTGCCTGCCAGTTAATGCTGCAAGGATGTTTCTGCATTCAATGATTTTATCACACATCGAGTACTGTTTTATCAACTGGTCTCTTTCATATGTCACTACTCTTACACCAATAGAATTACTCTACAAAAAAGCCATAAAAGTATTTGATAGGAAACCAATTTCATTTCATCACTGTAATGTTTTAGAAAAACATAACATGCTAAGTTTCGAGAATTTCCAAGTTTTCAAATATACTTGCTTCATGTACAAGGTTCTGCATGGACTTGCCCCTCCCCCATTGAATGAGTTCATCCAACAGAAAGCAGACACTGGCATTACCACCAGGGCCATCAGTAGAGGGGACTGTAAGGTGCCTTTTCGGTATACTACCATTGCAAAAACTGTGTTCTCTGTTAAAAGTGGTAACTACTGGAATAGCCTACCAGTTGTGATTAGAGAGTGCCCTACATACTCCATGTTCAAGACCCATCTTAAACTGCATCTTAAGCAAACCAGAACTGTGATCATTTTTAATCTGATTTAGTTTATGCAACTTGTTTATTGATTTATTGCCGGCCCACACACTGGCCCACACACCGGCCCACATAATGGCCCACACACCGGCCCACATACGGCCCACACACTGGCCCACACACTACACCGGCCCACACACTACACCGGCCCACACACCGGCCCACACACTGGCCCACACACTGGCCCACACACCGGTACACACACTGGCCCACATTAGTGGCCCATACACCGACTCACACACCGGCCCACACACCGGCCCACACACTGGCCCACATTAGTGGCCCACACACCGACTCACACACTGGCCCACACACCGACTCACACACCGGCCCACACACCAACCCACAGACTGGCCCACATACTGGCCCACACACCGGCCCACACACCGACCCACATACTGGCCCACACACCGGCACACACACTGGCCCACATTAGTGGCCCACACACCGACTCACACACTGGCCCACACACCGGCCCACAGACTGGCCCACATACTGGCCCACACACCGGCACACACACTGGCCCACATTAGTGGCCCACACACCGACTCACACACTGGCCCACACACCGGCCCACAGACTGGCCCACATACTGGCCCACACACCGGCACACACACTGGCCCACATTAGTGGCCCACACACCGACTCACACACTGGCCCACACACCGGCCCACAGACTGGCCCACATACTGGCCCACACACCGGCCCACACACCGTCCCACATACTGGCCCACACACCGGCCCACACACTGGCCCACATTAGTGGCCCACACACCGACTCACACACTGGCCCACACACTGGCCCACACACTGGCCCACACACCGGCCCACATTAGTGGCCCACACACTGGCCCACACACTGGCCCAAAAAAAAAAAAAAAAAAAAAAAATATAATTTTTTTTTTTTTTTTTTTTTTTTTTTTGGACCAGTCCACTTTGGTTCCGGCCCATCGGGATTCGTCCCGAACGTCCCGATGGCCAGTCCGCCACTGCTTGAGGTCAAGGGATGGACGGTCACTAGGGTGACCAGATGCAAAAAGTCCCAAAGCAGGACAACAGTAAGATTTTGGCGGGACAAAGCGGGACAGATAGATAATGTAATTTTTTTTAAAGGTTGCCAACGCAAAAGATAAAATAACTTTGATATAATTCGTATCAGGCTTATCAAACAATATCGCGTCCGCAGTTACACTTTTGCCCACTAGTCGATGTACAGAGCTTGCTTGAATAACATTGCGGTTACAGTGTAGTCATTTAGCACACGCTATTATACCAACGCGACTTAGAATTAGTGCAATTAAGTGGCGAGAAATACATGCTTCGGCGAGAGAGTGGTTACAAAATTCAGTGTTGCTGCTACCAGCTCCCAAAATGCAGCTTTTTACTGCTTTCCATCTTGATTTCTACTTTGCTTGTGCTGCCTTGTAATTATTATTATTTTTTTTACAACGTGTTAAATTACTACCAATCAGATCTGCGATATGAGGTACTGTAGTGTCACAAGCAATGTGTGTGGACAATAGGAGGGTTGCTAGGGTAATGTTTACTGTAGGGATGGCTTTTAGACCCATGTTTTTTTTTTTTGCTTCAAAAAGCGGGACATCATCTCAATAATGCGGGACACTTTGGCCCAGACCGGCCCACCATAATCGGTCGGACACCACCCACCAGTACACCATCCTTGCGGTCCCCTTAAATATGCGTACCTACTGTACTATTCCCCCAAACCACTACAAAGCTGGGTAGTAAGTGCATAGCAGGCTCAGGATGGGCAAAGTAGTCTATAGCCTGTTCATCCCTGTCTCTCTCCTCCACAACCTGGCTTGACTAGACATAAGGAGATAGAGATGATTACAATTAACTGGTATGTTCAGGTCCAGAATTGTTGGAATTCCCTGACAAAGATGTGCAAAAAGCTGTACAATTTAAACAATACCATACTGGTAATGAGCAAATAGTTGTTTATTCAATGAATGCATGGAGCTGTTCCATCTTATTTCATTTGATACTAACTACTCAGTTCATACAGATTTCACGTATTCAAATATCAATGATGAATATTGCATAAGGTTTACACCGTTAATAGATCACCTTCTTGTTTTTATATTCATGTTCAGAGAGGAGTAATAGTTAGATCTTTGTATGTGATTTATATGGCAATTAAATCAATGGTGTGCTTGTTTATTTGGGGAGTTTGACCTACAGTTAATGTACCTACCATGTGAAGGTGCATGATCAATGGACAGCACAAAAACAATTTGTGTAGGTGGAGACTAGAGCTACCACAGATAGTAATAAGTTATAAGAGTAAGTAATCCATACCATATATATCCTAATAGTTACCTTATTACCATACTTGGCTGAAAATAAACTTTGCTGCCTGTTGTGAATCTGTTTTTCCCTGTTTTTCAGTCATGTACCACAGCCCCCTCTCAGTCATGTACCACAGCCCCATCTCAGTCATGTACCACAGCCCCCTCTCAGTCATGTACCACAGCCCCCTCTCAGTCATGTACCACAGCCCCATCTCAGTCATGTACCACAGCCCCATCTCAGTCATGTACCACAGCCCCATCTCAGTCATGTACCACAGCCCCATCTCAGTCATGTACCACAGCCCCCCTCTCAGTCATGTACCACAGCCCCATCTCAGTCATGTACCACAGCCCCATCTCAGTCATGTACCACAGCCCCATCTCAGTCATGTACCACAGCCCCCCTCTCAGTCATGTACCACAGCCCCATCTCAGTCATGTACCACAGCCCCATCTCAGTCATGTACCACAGCCCCCCTCTCAGTCATGTACCCGCACGACTGGCGGGGGGGGGTGCTCAGTAAGAGATGTGATTGTGCCAGCCCAGTGTCAGTCAGTACCAATGGGCCGCTGTCCCAGCCTATAGTAGTGGGCCGGTCGTTGACCAAATAAAAAAAATTAAAAAAAATAAAAGTAAAAAAAAAATATATATAAATATATATATATCTTTTTATCAAATCATAACGGCCCAAAGATGCGTCGGCCCACCATGCCAGATGGCCAGTCCAGGCCTGCTGGTCACCCTAACGGTCACAGGACTTGGATTACTTCATGACTATAGACAGTGTGTAACAGGGAATTTCAGGTTGTCACGCTCGGTGTAAATGGGCTTACAAACCCCATCAAAAGGGGAATGATTATAGCTGGGGCAAAGAAGGATAAATCACAAATTGCATTTTGGCAAGAACTTTTGGCACATTTAACACCTTATGAAAAGCTTAGGAAAATGGGATTCAGAAATATGCACTACTGCTCTATAGGCTGTAAACAGGGGGCTGCAATTTTGATGTCAAACTCTACAAATTTTGAATTTATATCCGAGATCAAGGATAAGGAAGGTATATATATCATTTGACACGGGCAAATTGGATCTCAAGGAGGGAACTCTATTCAATATGCTCCTTCTGGGAGTAATAAGGTATTTTTAAAGAGAGAACAAATTTGACCTAATTACCTCCGAAACGATGTTCTCATTTAAATATGGGGATTTAAATATGATCCTAAATCCCAACCAACTAGCCGTAAGAGGAAAATAACCCACTTAGAAATCGAGGTAAAGAAAAAAGTTACAGGACTTGGGGTTGATGGAAGGCAAGGTTTCATACAGTACACACAACAGAGAGGACACCTTGATTTAATTTTTTTTATATTCATTAAATCTTTATTTCATATTGATGGATCGTAGAGAGGAAGATCTCATTTACAAGGAGAACCAGTTCAACAGTGTAGATATATAAGATGGAAGATCACGGTATTACTCTTAAAAACAATAAAAAGAAGCTAATATATCTTTCAGATCATTCTGTTTTTCAAGTTGCATACAAATAGCAGATGCAAAAACATGCCATGGAGACTAATACAAGCAATCCAAGCCGCTGGCCTGGAGATGTTATGATCCCGCTGCTCCTATAATAATAATAATAATAATAATAATAATAATAATAATAATAATAATAATAATAATAATAATAATAATAATAATAATAATAATAATAATAATAATAATAATAATAATAATAATAATAATAATAATAATAATAATAATAATAATAATAATAATAATAATAATAATAATAATAATAATAATAATAATAATAATAATAATAATAATAATAATAATAATAATAATAATAATAATAATAATAATAATAATAATAATAATAATAATAATAATAATAATAATAATAATAATAATAATAATAATAATAATAATAATAATAATAATAATAATAATAATACATTTCATTTATATAGCACACTTTAAACTCAAGTGAGATCGCAAGGTGCTTCACAGCAAAGGGAAAATAAAAAATTAAATAACAGATGCAATAAGAGAGACCACTAGTCTCTACATCAAATTACTTTATCTCCCGTATATGAGGAAAACAACAATCAGGATGGAAGAAGTGAATGCGGCAACATTGTGGTTTTCATTTGTCACTTTATTTGAAGTTTTGAAGACTGGGCCGCCTGATATCTTTTTCTAACAGAGTTGTGTTGCTGCGGTCGGTTTGCGCAATCTGATTGGCCCGCAGTTGCACTACCGCATTCGGTTGCGCGATTTGGTTAAGGTTAGGGTTAAGGTTAGGGTTAGGGTTAGTTGGTTAAGGTTAGGGTTAAGGTTAGGGTTAGTTGGTTAAGGTTAGGGTTAAGGTTAGGGTAACAGCCTGCTGGCGCAATTGTTAGAAGTATCGCGATTGGTGCTAGCCAATCAGATCGCGCAAACCGGCCGCGGAAACACAAGGGATTCTCTGACGTATGGTACGCTCAGGGCCGCCTGGGAGAAATGCGAGGCCCTGTGCGAGATTTAACGCGAGGCCCCCCCCCCCCCCCCCCCACCCCAAAGGTTAAAAAAAAAAAAAATATATATATATATATATATATTTTTTTTTTTATACACTCAACATATTCTTAAATAATAGCGCTGCCCGAGGCAGGGCATGATACAGTCAACATATAGCAAAAGAGAGAGCGAGAGAGAGCTCCCGTTCTACAGTCAATATACAGTGTACAGAGAGAGAGAGAGAGAGACACATTGGAAAGAAATTGAAATGCTATTTGGCCCTAAACAGAGAGTACACAGTGGCAGAATACCTGAGCACTGTGACTGAAGATCCTTGAGCACAGCCTAGCCATCGAGAAAGGCCGCCATAGGCAGACTGTGTGTGTTAGAAAGAGAGAGAGAGAGAGAGAGAACATGTGTGTTTGTCATGTGTGTGTGTGTTAGAGAGAGACTAGAGCATGTATGAGAGATTCAAAAGGACAAAGATCAACACTTAAATCCAAGAGAGAGAAATCCAAGAGAGAGAGAGAGAGAGAGAGAGAGAGAGAGAGAGAGAGACACACATTGGAAAGAAATTGAAATGCTATTTGGCCCTAAACAGAGAGTACACAGTGGCAGAATACCTGAGCACTGTGACTGAAGATCCTTGAGCACAGCCTAGCCATCGAGAAAGGCCGCCATAGGCAGACTGTGTGTGTTAGAAAGAGAGAGAGAGAGAGAGAGAACATGTGTGTTTGTCATGTGTGTGTGTGTTAGAGAGAGACTAGAGCATGTATGAGAGATCCAAAAGGACAAAGATCAACACTTAAATCCAACAAGAAGAGGGTCTATACCAGAGAAACCAAAGCAGCAAGGAGCCAATGGCCGACATCAGCTAAATAGGCTAGCCAGGTACTGTGACACCAGGCCACACACAGCTTTGGCCAACGGCCCAACGCTACCCAAGCTACACAAACGACCATTCACACACAGCACATGTCGTATCTCCAAATGTTGTGAAGTAGCATATGTTTTGCCTGGAAAAAAACATTGTTATTAACAAAACATTCGGGAGGGGAAGGAAGGAAGAGTGGGGTAATGTCATGACATTTTCATTAATCTTACCTGCACAAAAGGAACGCAGGGCGAAAGGCCGCAACACAGGTCTCCACGTTGACGAAAGGCCTCTCGCTGTCGGGACAAATAAGCTATGGCCAGAGCCTTGTCATGGTGCAGGCCCGACTACATCTTCTGTCAAAGATGATGTCGTAGTCAGAGTGCCAGGGCCTGCTATTCTCAAGGCTAACTGATAGCATCAAACGAACGTTCCCAGCTGACGCTAAACAGCTAACTGGCTAACAGTTAGCTCAATCAGGCACCTAGCTGTATGTAGCCGCATAGCTTGCTTCTGCGTTCTGCAAGCTATGCGGCTACATACAGCCAGGTGCTCTCACCAGGCACACACCGTTAGCTACTAGTAGTACTATATTAGCTAGTCGACCAGTTTGGCTCCAGAGAGAGAGAAAGAGAGATAGGTCAGGTCCACGGCGGGAATATAATCATAGGTTGACTCACCATAACGCAGTATCAACGCGGCGCCAATGGTAAAGTTGGAAGGAGACTTTCTTGGCCCACGGTGTAATTTCTTCTTCTTCTTCTTCGAGTACTTTCCGGCAGACTGGACACCTTTCGGCGTATTGCTGCCTAACAGATTTATCTGCTCACAAGTTCTCTTCTCCTTCTTTTGAAAAGACATCCACTCGCCTCGCTCCTCTGAATAGCGCTGAATTAGATCATCCCTGTACCTCGTGTGTCCGAGAAGAGCCCGGAAACACTATCCTAAAATCTGTAGAGCAGCAAAGCCGCAGAAACCGGAACACTGCAGTCTGCAGAGCCGCAGAGGCAGGAACAAGTCAGACACATTCTACAAACGTGTCTAATGTGAAATATATAAGCATATAAGCAAAACTAGATTTTAAGTCTGTGATGAAAAAGGGCCTCGCGGGAAGGGGGGCCTCGCAAAAAAAAAAAAAAAAAAAAAAATATGTTTTTTTTATTTTTATTTTTATTTTTTTTTCGAGGCCCCCCTTCCCGCGAGGCCCTGTGCGACCGCACTGCTCGCACACCCCCTGAGGCGGCCCTGGGTACGCTTTACCACTTTTACCGCTTCTCGGTCTCAGAAAACCAACTCAAGTCAGATATCAAATTTTCATAATTTCATTTGCTACACAAACAGCCAATCATTTTCAGCGTCAGTGGTGATTTGTCCAGTCATTGAGAGGCGAAACTGGAGGTGGTAACTTTTTCAAAACTGACGCTCGTTGGCTGGTTTTATAACCCGAGATTGAAAGCACATAATAGGTCTAGCGGTGTGTCAATCAAACAGTGGCCATTTTAGCTTTCAACCGATGTCTTAGTTGAGTGACAATAACACAGCGTGACTAGGGATGGGTATCGAATCCGGTACTTTTAAGGGTATCGACCAAATCATGTTGGTACTACCGAGTACCGATTCACATGAGATCCACCGGTGCCACATTTCGGTAATTATTTTAAGTACGATGACGTCAACATTTTGTTTACTGCAAAACGAAACCTATGAAGTGTGCCGCACATTCACGTCAATGTTCAGGCGCAAAATACACACTTACCTTACCTTTACTACGATCTTGCGGAACTTTGCCAGGGTGGTGTCAAGGCTTCTGTCCTCAAGGCAGACTGTGATGGTTCTTTGCAGCATGTGTGCAGCACATGGCATGTGCTAGAACGGCAGCTGGCGTGCTGCTGCTATCATGTTTCTTGCGGAATCAGTCCCAATAGATGTCACTTTGTCTTGTATTTTCCACTCCTCTATCACAGTGTTGAACTGATCAGCGCACGCATCAGTGAGTAATTGTGACTGCCCACCGACGTCCAGTGATCCCCTGTTAGGGCCATTGGGTCAGCCCGTGCCAACACTTCTTCCCTTGCCTCCCAATGATTTTAACTGTTATTAGTGAAATATAAGATTATAGAAATCACAGGGCATTGAGTCGGAAACCGGCAGATATTGACGGGAGGAAGTGGCACAGCCAAAAGTGAGTGTAGTCTTTTGAAGGAAGAGACCCAGGGCTTTCGATGGGCTTTCGAATTTCAAAAGACTACACTACCCAGCTCACGCCAGCCCCTGTCAATCATCAGACTTCTGGATTTACTTTTTTATTTTTATTTTTATTATTTTTTTTTTATCTTTTCCCCCCTCCTTTTTCCTCAGATTTTCTCCCATCCCAATGTTAGTCGTTATGCCAATTCCCAATCCCCTTCCTGGTCGCTGCGCACTTACCCCCCACAGTCGGTCTGGGAGAGTGGAGGCTATCACGTGCTTCCTCTGACACACGTCTAGCCAATCAACCGCTTCTTTTCACCTGGCAGCGCGGACTCTCACTGAGAGGGTGTAACGTGTGGAAGGATCACACTACCCCCCTTAGATCCTATCCGCGCTGAGCAGGCGCCCCGACCGAACTGTAGGAGTCGCTGTTTACAACGACCCGGACCCATCCCGCCAGCTTTCCCACCCTCTAATACTGCCAATTGCATTAGTGTAAACGGCCAGCCAAGCTGGTGACAACGCCGGAGCTGTGAGCTGGATTCGAACACGCGAATCCATGCGTCTCCGGTGTTGGTGACGAACGCAATCTCTGCTATGCCACCTGACCGCCCTACTTTTTTATTTCTCTTATTTTTCTGGATTATAGATAGGTACTTTATTGATCTCCTTGGGGAAATTCCAGTGACATACACATACAGCTCATCGTCTCATTAACAACATCATATCACAATCATTACATTTTACAGTAACAACGGCACAACATAAATTCAAACAGGCATGTACATTTGTTGACACATGTCGACTACAGAATGCCTGAGACACAATATGCGATTGTCGGTTGCAGCAACACCGGGGTGTCGTTGCGCCAGGCGGGAGGGAGGGAGGAAAGATTGTCAACGGGAGGGGCAGGGATTTGGGGGATAGGACTTTGGTGATGAGACAGTCTTAGGCTCCCCCCCTCCAGCATGTGTACTAGTCGGCTGCCGTCATAGGCGCCAGGCGTACACGCGGGAGGGGGGGTTGGGTATAGGGATTGGGGGTGGGGGGGCCACTTGCCACTCTTATCTCCCAGAGGGCCTTCGACTCCAGCAGCTCCCTGGTTCGACCTTGGTCCAGGAATTTGTTTTGGCTGAACTGACTGGCAACAATTTCTCCCAGCCACGTCACTTTAAATTAGATTTGAGTAGAGTGAAATATAACTCTATTGATTTGAGTGGAGTGAGTTTTAACAACTCCGTCCAAATGACTGAATGCATTAGTCCAAGTGTCCAAGTGTCTTAATCAGTTCATTTTGGTAGGTCCTGTGCACGGTAAACAGATCCAAAATCTTCTTATTGCAGTCCAAAAGCTTCGATAATCCAAAAATGACCACGTCAGAGAGGGTTAGCCTTATTCTGCTTCTTGACGAAAGTATGCAATCCACTGATTAGATCCATTTCGAGTTGAATTGAGTATAGTCCGGCAACCGGCACGAAACACAGAGCATAGCAGCGTCGGGCTTCATGGAGCAGTAGAGGTGGCGGTAGGAACGGCTTGAGGAACCTAGGGGAGAGGAGAAAAATGCGACTGTATCCCCCACAAACCTGAATGTTATTGCCATAAAACAGAACGCAGTTAGTTTCTCTATCTTTCTGTGAACGTCTAGCAAAAAACAGCGTTGCAATCTGCTGAAAAATGGTGGAGAAATTTACATTATAAAAAAGTGTACTTACAGTAGATTTCATTCATGGTTCGTGAATCATGCCTGTTACTGAATCCAGATTGAACTCTGCCACTAGAAAGGGGAGATTTGGGGCGGTTAGGTGGCCGAGCGGAGATTGCGTTCGTCACCAACCCCGGAGCTGTAGCTCCGGGGTTGTCACCAGCTTGGCTGGCCGTTCACACTAATACAATTGGCTGTATTAGAGGGTGGGAGAAGCTGGCGGGGTGGGTCCGGGTCGTTGTAAACAGCGACTCCTACAGTTCGGTCGGGGCGCCTGCTAAGCGCGGATAGGACCTGAGGGGGATAGTGTGATCCTCCCACACGCTACGCCCTCTCAATGAGAATCCGCGCTGCCAGGTGAAAAGAAGCGGTGATTGGCTGGACGTGTGTCGGAGGAAGCACGTGATAGCCTCCACTCTCCCAGATGATCTGACTGTGTGGGGTAAGTGTGCAGCGACCAGGAAGGGATTGGGAATTGGCATACAACTAACATTGGGATGGGAGAAAATCGGAGGAAAATGGAGGGGGAAAAATATAAAAAAAAAAAAGAAAAAAAAAAGGGAGATTTGGCCCGATCCATAGATGTGCGATTTGGCCATAATAAGGTAATTTATAGGCCTGATATTCTATATTCTATAATCATATTTCAAATTACATGTGTCTGGATGGCAGAATTCAGTACTGTATCTACAAAACCTTCTGTTTAATCATCTTCCCTTTATTAATTTGCTTAGATTTTTCAGGTCTGGTCAATTTTAGCATGGTGTTATTCACAGTCAAAGATAGAAACAAATAAAAATTGAATTGATATTCTCATTTGGTTCATTACAATTTACTCAAGCCTAGTAACAGACACAGTCTTTTTGACACTGGGAATACATTCCCTGAGATCCATAGATGTCCCTAGAATCAGATACCAAGAACATGCAAATGGGCCATTAAAAAAAAAAATCCGTAAATGTCTATTCTATGTTATTATGGAATGAATGAGATAAAAAAAAGTTTTATAAAAACAATTTGTATATATATATTTTTTATTATTAATTTTTCGTAAATTTTCATAACGCGATAATTTGCTGTGTAATTAATTAATTTAATTAACGCCACAAACTGACAGCCCTAATTGTCACATTACTTTTTGGCTAGTGGGGCTAATGTTTGTGTTTAGCCCCATTAGCCGGTGATCCAAGGAGCTGAGTTAACAATCTGAAGAGTGTTCATGGTCTATTGAATTTGATTGATCATTTATGGATTATTGGAGAGGCTGTTAAATATGTTTCGGTAACTATTCTAAGGGACACGTAGAGCTTTTCTATTTGAAATGTGATCAAGCATAGCTTTACTGGGGGGATAACAGGCCTCATTCAAAGGGATTCCAGTGGGTGATGTCTCTGTAAATTACCACCTCATATCACATCTATTTTGCATATAATACTGTGAGTCGCTCTAGTGGCTGTCTGGTTCTTCAGGCACCCTATGCCATGACTGAACGTGGAAAGACTGCTTTTTGTATTGATGCAGCTGTGTCATGGAATCTCTTGCAAACAGACCTAAAATGTGAGGTTTTGCCCGCTGCTCACTACCTTTTCTCTGTCTTCTTTAAGCCTACTGTTAGGAATTCCCTACTCACTCTCTCTAGCCCCCACCCTCTCGTTCCTTACCCTTAGTGGCCACACCTGTTTGATATTCTATTATCTCTCGCACCTGTGATGGCAGGCTAATTAGTCCCCCTGTGGGCTTTAAATACCAGGGCGCTTCCCCTCGTTTTGGCGTGGGGTCGTGTTGTATTCATGCTGAGTCATATTCTCTTCCATCTAGACTCTTTCGGGAGATCCTCTGGTCTACCAATGCTGTAAGATGGATCTCTCCAGTCACCAGCGCGCAACGCGCATCTTCAAGGGCTTTGGCCACCTGTCGCCGTTTGCCTGGAGGGAGACATTGTACTGCGCTCTCTAATTCTCTACGGGAGGTATTCCAGTGTTCCACTCCAGACCAGCGCGCCAGATGCGCTCAAGCCTTCGCCACCTGCCGCCGTTTGCCTGGAGGGAGACACTGTACTGCGCTCTCTAATCCTCTACGGGAGGTATTCCAGTGTTCCACTTCAGACCTTCGAGCTTGGCACGCTCCTCCGTACCAGCGCTCAGACGCGCATCTTCCAGACCTTCGAGCTTGGCACGCTCCTCCGTACCAGCGCACTGACGCGCATCTTCCAGACCTTCGAGCTTGGCACGCTCCTCCGTACCAGCGCACAGACGCGCATCTTCCAGACCTTCGAGCTTGGCACGCTCCTCCGTACCAGCGCACAGACGCGCATCTTCCAGACCTTCGAGCTTGGCACGCTCTCCAGACTCCAGCGCGCAACGCGCATCTTCAAGGGCTTGGCACGCTCTCCAGTCTCCAGCGCGCAACGCGCATCTTCCAAGGATCCTCGTGCTTGGCACACTCCTCCTCGCAGACGCACCCCGAGGCGTCTCTCTGTTCCGACGCGCACACCAAGGTGTGGCGCGCACTCTGTTCCTCGGCTCCAACAGCGGCTACCCGGTGGACGATGCTCTCGCCACCGCCACTGTTCCGACGCGCACACCAAGGTGTGGCGCGCACTCTGTTCCTCGGCTCCAACAGCGGCTACCCGGTGGACGATGCTCTCGCCACCGCCACTGTTCCGACGCGCACACCAAGGTGTGGCGCGCACTCTGTTCCTCGGCTCCAACAGCGGCTACCCGGTGGACGATGCCCTCGCCACCGCCACTGTTCCGACGCGCACACCAAGGTGTGGCGCGCACTCTGTTCCTCGGCTCCGACAGCGGCTACCCGGTGGACGACATCCTCGCCACCGCCGTTGTTCCAGCACTCTGTTCCTCGGCTCCGACAGCGGCTACCCGGTGGACGACGCCCTCGCCACCGCCGCTGTTCCAGCGCTCTGTTCCTCGGCTCGGACAGCCAGCCACCCGGTGGCGATGCCCTCGCCCCGTTGCTGTCCCTGTACCTTTACGCATACGCCTGGGTGAGTTTTGATTGTGATGTCACTCACTCAGCGTAATGCTTTTTGCCCCCGTTCCCGCTGCTGTCCCTGTACCTTTACGCATACGCCTGGGTGAGTTTTGATTGTGATGTCACTCACTCAGCGTAATGCTTTTTGCCCCCGTTCCCGCTGCTGTCCCTGTACCTTTACACATACGCCTGGGTGAGTTTTGATTGTGATGTCACTCACTCAGCGTAATGCCCCTTGCCCTCGTCCCGCTGCTGTTCCCCAGCGTATTGCCTCCTTTAGTTTCTCACTTAGTTATTAGTTTGGACATTTCATCTCCCACTCTGTTTTGTTCTCTCGTGGATATTATTTTGGACATTTCATCTCCCACTGTGTGTTTGTTCACACGAAGATAGTATTTACTTTGTTACTTTGTTATTTGGACTGTTCTGCATCTGCTCCGTTTGTTCCCTTTGATTATTAACCCTCTCCTCTGTTCTGCAGAGCGGCCCAGATGTTTTCCCACCAGTCCCCAGTTCCTCCCTGTCCCCAGCCCGCCTCCGCGGTTCTCTGTCCCCAGTTCCTCCCTGTTCCCCAGCCCGCCTCCGCGGGCCTCAGTCCCCTCTGTCCCAAGTTCTCCCCTTCTAGTTCCACCTAGTCCCTAGTCCTCTATTTCTAGTTCCACCTAGTCCCTAGTCCTCTATCCCTAGTTCTCCTAGTCCCTAGTCCTCTATCCCTAGCTCTCCTAGTCCCTAGTCCTCTCTCCCTAGTTCTCCTTGTCCCTGGTTTACCTAGTCTCTAGTTCCTCTGTCCCAAGGCGTTCCCTTAACCTTCCCTTAGGCGTTCCCTTACTTTCCCATAGTGTTCCCTTTTCCTGCCCGCCTCTTAAAGGCACTTACCTTCCCCTCTTGTGTTATTCCAGTGTTTTGTGTTTTCTCCCTTAAAGGGACAGTGCCCTTTTTCCCTGTTCTAAATAAATATCTGTTTCTTGGCAAACCATCATACCTGTCTTGTGTTGTGCGATTGGGGTCGGTTACAAACCATAACAGTACGACCCCACCAAATCGACGACCCCAGCCAGCACAGACGGTGTATGTTGAGTTTGCCTTTTTTTTTCTTGTTCCCTCTAGCTCCCCTGTTAGCCCTGTTAGCTCCCCTGTTAGCTTGTTAGTCTCCCCTCTAGCTCCCCTGTTAGCCCTGTTAGCTTCCCTGTTTGCCCAGTTTAGCTTCCCTGTTAGTCCTGTTTAGCTCCCTTGTTAGCCTGTTACTCCCCTGTTTAGCTTGTTAGTCTCCCCGGTTAGCTCCCCTGTTTGCTTCCCGTTTTGCCCTGTTTGACCCCCCTGTAGCTAGCCATGCCCTGGCAGCTAACCCAGTCCCTCAGCAGAGCCCCTGTCTGCTAGCTTAGCCCCGGCTGTTAGCACAGCCTCTATGTTAATGCAGCCTTGCAGCTGGCATAGGCCCTGTAGCTAGCCAGGCCCAAGCAGCTAACCCGGTCCCTCTGCATGGCCTCCACTTTTTTGTGTAGTTTATCCCACTGCTAGGACTGCCCTTTCAGCTAGCAAGGTCAGTTTTTCTCACACAGCTAGGACTGTCCTTCCAGCTAGCTTGTGCTCTCATGCTGGTCCAGCCCTGTCTGCCAGCCTAGCTCCGGCAGCTAGCGCAGCCTCTATGTTGATGTAGCAGTACAGCTAGCATAGGCCCTGTAGCTATCAGTGCCCTGGCAGCTACCCTTTCCCTCTGCTAGCCTGGCTCCGGCAGCTTGCGCAGCCTCTATGTTGATGTAGCAGTACAGCTAGCATAGGCCCTGTAGCTATCAGTGCCCTGGCAGCTAACCTTCCCTCTGCTAGCCCTTTCCCGGTGCTTCCATGGTTACCCCTTAGCTACCCTGCTTGCCCCTCAGTTCCTCTAGACCAGTTTCTCTAGACCCAGTTCCTCTAGACCAGTTCCTCTAGACCAGTTCTCTAGACCAGTTCCCTAAACCAGTTCTCTAGACCAGTTCTCTTGCCCAGTTCGCTAGACTAGTTCTCTAGACCCAGTTCCTCTAGACCAGTTGCCCCTCTGCTACCCTAGTTACCCCTCGGCGACCCTGTTTCTTTTGCTAGCCCCACTCTTGTGGTGGCTTCCCCTGCTGGCTTGGCCAGTACCTCTTGTTTTGCCCCCTGCCACTCTGTCTGTATTTGTTTTGGGTCGCCGGGTGGCTCCCGTTGAGGGGGGGGTACTGTGAGGTTTTGCCCGCTGCTCACTACCTTTTCTCTGTCTTCTTTAAGCCTACTGTTAGGAATTCCCTACTCACTCTCTCTAGCCCCCACCCTCTCGTTCCTTACCCTTAGTGGCCACACCTGTTTGATATTCTATTATCTCTCGCACCTGTGATGGCAGGCTAATTAGTCCCCCTGTGGGCTTTAAATACCAGGGCGCTTCCCCTCGTTTTGGCGTGGGGTCGTGTTGTATTCATGCTGAGTCATATTCTCTAACATCTAGACTCTTTCGGGAGATCCTCTGGTCTACCAATGCTGTAAGATGGATCTCTCCAGTCACCAGCGCGCAACGCGCATCTTCAAGGGCTTTGGCCACCTGTCGCCGTTTGCCTGGAGGGAGACATTGTACTGCGCTCTCTAATTCTCTACGGGAGGTATTCCAGTGTTCCACTCCAGACCAGCGCGCCAGATGCGCTCAAGCCTTCGCCACCTGCCGCCGTTTGCCTGGAGGGAGACACTGTACTGCGCTCTCTAATCCTCTACGGGAGGTATTCCAGTGTTCCACTTCAGACCTTCGAGCTTGGCACGCTCCTCCGTACCAGCGCTCAGACGCGCATCTTCCAGACCTTCGAGCTTGGCACGCTCCTCCGTACCAGCGCACTGACGCGCATCTTCCAGACCTTCGAGCTTGGCACGCTCCTCCGTACCAGCGCACAGACGCGCATCTTCCAGACCTTCGAGCTTGGCACGCTCCTCCGTACCAGCGCACAGACGCGCATCTTCCAGACCTTCGAGCTTGGCACGCTCTCCAGACTCCAGCGCGCAACGCGCATCTTCAAGGGCTTGGCACGCTCTCCAGTCTCCAGCGCGCAACGCGCATCTTCCAAGGATCCTCGTGCTTGGCACACTCCTCCTCGCAGACGCACCCCGAGGCGTCTCTCTGTTCCGACGCGCACACCAAGGTGTGGCGCGCACTCTGTTCCTCGGCTCCAACAGCGGCTACCCGGTGGACGATGCTCTCGCCACCGCCACTGTTCCGACGCGCACACCAAGGTGTGGCGCGCACTCTGTTCCTCGGCTCCAACAGCGGCTACCCGGTGGACGATGCTCTCGCCACCGCCACTGTTCCGACGCGCACACCAAGGTGTGGCGCGCACTCTGTTCCTCGGCTCCAACAGCGGCTACCCGGTGGACGATGCCCTCGCCACCGCCACTGTTCCGACGCGCACACCAAGGTGTGGCGCGCACTCTGTTCCTCGGCTCCGACAGCGGCTACCCGGTGGACGACATCCTCGCCACCGCCGTTGTTCCAGCACTCTGTTCCTCGGCTCCGACAGCGGCTACCCGGTGGACGACGCCCTCGCCACCGCCGCTGTTCCAGCGCTCTGTTCCTCGGCTCGGACAGCCAGCCACCCGGTGGCGATGCCCTCGCCCCGTTGCTGTCCCTGTACCTTTACGCATACGCCTGGGTGAGTTTTGATTGTGATGTCACTCACTCAGCGTAATGCTTTTTGCCCCCGTTCCCGCTGCTGTCCCTGTACCTTTACGCATACGCCTGGGTGAGTTTTGATTGTGATGTCACTCACTCAGCGTAATGCTTTTTGCCCCCGTTCCCGCTGCTGTCCCTGTACCTTTACGCATACGCCTGGGTGAGTTTTGATTGTGATGTCACTCACTCAGCGTAATGCCCCTTGCCCTCGTCCCGCTGCTGTTCCCCAGCGTATTGCCTCCTTTAGTTTCTCACTTAGTTATTAGTTTGGACATTTCATCTCCCACTCTGTTTTGTTCTCTCGTGGATATTATTTTGGACATTTCATCTCCCACTGTGTGTTTGTTCACACGAAGATAGTATTTACTTTGTTACTTTGTTATTTGGACTGTTCTGCATCTGCTCCGTTTGTTCCCTTTGATTATTAACCCTCTCCTCTGTTCTGCAGAGCGGCCCAGATGTTTTCCCACCAGTCCCCAGTTCCTCCCTGTCCCCAGCCCGCCTCCGCGGTTCTCTGTCCCCAGTTCCTCCCTGTTCCCCAGCCCGCCTCCGCGGGCCTCAGTCCCCTCTGTCCCAAGTTCTCCCCTTCTAGTTCCACCTAGTCCCTAGTCCTCTATTTCTAGTTCCACCTAGTCCCTAGTCCTCTATCCCTAGTTCTCCTAGTCCCTAGTCCTCTATCCCTAGCTCTCCTAGTCCCTAGTCCTCTCTCCCTAGTTCTCCTTGTCCCTGGTTTACCTAGTCTCTAGTTCCTCTGTCCCAAGGCGTTCCCTTAACCTTCCCTTAGGCGTTCCCTTACTTTCCCATAGTGTTCCCTTTTCCTGCCCGCCTCTTAAAGGCACTTACCTTCCCCTCTTGTGTTATTCCAGTGTTTTGTGTTTTCTCCCTTAAAGGGACAGTGCCCTTTTTCCCTGTTCTAAATAAATATCTGTTTCTTGGCAAACCATCATACCTGTCTTGTGTTGTGCGATTGGGGTCGGTTACAAACCATAACATAAAATGTAGAACCTTTGTCTCACTAGGGTTCTTTAGATTTCTTATCAACAACTGACCATTGTCAACTTGTTTTATTTATTTGTACTATACTAGGGGTGTAACGGTACACAAAAACCATGGTACGGTACGTACCTCGGTTTTGAAGTCAAGGTTCGGTATGGTTTTCAGTACAGTGGGGGAAAGTTTGGCTTTCCATATTCCACTCAGGGGTGATGTAGTGTGCAGTAACTAATTGTACTTGTAGGGCTGTCAACGAATATTCTATATTGAAATTAATAATCGACTTGTAAATAAATAAAAAAATAAATAATTATTATATTAGATTGTGAAAAAAACAGCCCCCGGTGGGCGGTCGTTAGTGGTTAACATACCGTTGTATTCGTTCGGTACACTACACAGCCGTTCGGTACGGTACGGTACCCACTGAAGCGGTTCGGTTCGGTACGGATACCTGTACCTTTACACCCCTATACTATACTGATACGTTTGCTATGTGATTGTACAACTGCTCTTGTCTTACTGTTTACTTTAAAGATAAATGTCTTTGTAATGTTCTGTATGATGCTATCATGTACCATCGGCATCAATTAAAATGAGGGTCCCCCTCAATTGACTCCTGAGGTAAAATAAAGTATATCATATATATTTACAGTATATTTAAACATATATATATATATATTTGTGCTGCTGCCAATTGGGCGTTGTCACATTTGTTCTGCGTGTGGCTGCTACCGGAGAACGGTCACATTGGGACCCCGTTAGCTTCCAGTTATTCGGGGATAGGAGCCATTTTTATCGGGTGTCTTCCTGCTTACGGGACCCTCTGGTGTTCCCTCTGAGCTCACTGAGGCATGTCCGCACGTCCCCATAGCTGTGTGTGTTGTATCAAGGGAACCGTCTGAAAGGGAAGCGCTGATTATGAATACAGCCTCCGTTCCCCGAAGGAAGGGAACGATACGACACACATGGGCCTCGTTCAGCTCTCAGTGCTTGAGGAAGAGGGGGCTTCAGGATGAAGAATGAGTCGGATGAGGAATAACATGGTCTTGAAAAGGGCGGGTCAGAGCGTACCGCTCTCTTCTGTCCATAGCTCCGTTACTCAGAGTGAGGTGGGAGGGGAGACAGGCATGGTTTTTCAGATTATACATTGTTGACGGGTTGTGTGTTGATCTAATATGGGAGGCCTTTGATCTGTGTGTGTGAATGGACATTTGAGGGGTGTAGTTGTGAATATGGGAATGTGATGTCATTGAAGAGGTGATGTCACTGAAGAAGTGTCATGGTGGCATGGACTCTAGCAGGGTGGAGAGTGATGTTCCAGTTACCCGTTTTGCCTCTTCATCTGTGGACTTGATTGATGGTTTCTTGGCAGCTCTGTGAATGTATTTCTGTTCGAGGATGATAAGTCTTTGGTGAATGGTTTCGAGTGCTGAGATATGGTGGCAGTAGTGGGTGTTGATGTAAGGTGGAAGTTTGTAGGCCAGTCTCATTGCTTTATTCGAATGAGGAGTGATGTCAGTGCGGTGGCTTATCATAGGCACATGGGAGGCGGGCTTCTATTAGCGCTGACCAATCATTGGCCTGTTTGGGTATGATTTAAAAGGTTCTTCAGCCAGTCTCACACGATGAGGAATGATGTCAATTCAGCGGCTTATGTATGCCACATGGGAGGCGGGCCTCTGTAGCGCTGACCAATCATTGGCCTGTTCAGGCATGATTTAAAAGGTTCTTCTGGCACATGTGTGATTCCCTAAAGCTGTTATATTCATAACCAAACATTTTGGTGAAGTACAGATCCAGCTCTTATAAATCGAACCCCTAACGCTTGTACCCAGGATGGTTGACGCTTGTTGACGCTTGATTAACGGCGCTGCCAGGTTAATGATATTCAACCAGTAGGGGGAGTCGAGTTACACATCGCATCATCGTGTCGCATCATCCTACGGCCCGTCGTAAACAGATGTGTCCTTCAGTTATTGGTGTAAAGTTGTGGAATTATCTCCATAGCGAGCTTAAGGGATGTAATAGTGTTTATCAATTCAAAAAAAAATTTAAAAATAAAAATTAGTCAGTATGAAAATCAAATGTGATCTGAATAGTGAGATATTTTCTTTTTTTTCTCTTTATTTTATTCTTTATAATAATAATAATAATAATAATAATAATAATAATAATAATAATAATAATAATAATAATAATAATAATAATAATAATAATAATAATAATAATAATAATAATAATAATAATAATAATAATAATAATAATAATAATAATAATAATAATAATAATAATAATAATAATAATAATAATTATTATTATTATTATTATTATTATTATTATTATTACATTTTTTCTTGTTTAACTGTGGATTGTGTCTTTCTTGTATAATGGTATCAATTATTATTTGTGTAAATTAGGTTGTACGCCGACCATTAAGTAAATACTTGTTTAGTTTAGGAATAAGGGGCAGGTAACTATAAGATTTATTCTTCTTCCTGCTCCTTTTGTCCATGGAATGATAATTATGATTGTGTAATGAAGAAACTCTGATTGTATGATTCCATGTGGCAAATAAATACTCTGAATCTGAATCTGAATCCTACGGCCCGTCGTTAACAGCTTCACGTACAGTATAAAGCTGGTGATTATAGTCTCGCAATTGACTTCATTGAATTAATTTGTCTGTTATATTGTACAGTACAGACATACTGTAAGACAGACCATGTGCAGAACTCGGAGATGAATGCGAGTTGGTTCATGTGATATCGCCGTCCTGATTTCAGCCTGTCTGTTGCTGTACTGAACAACTTACTGGTAAGTTAACTTAGGTTTAACGTTAGTTTGTTTACTGCAATTATGTCAGAACGACAATCAGCTACGGTAACGTTAGCAACTGCTCAAATAAAGTATATCCACATTGCTGTCAAGTTAATGGTATGGTCCCTCGAAACGACAGACACCTGTTGACTGCGACCTCAAGGCTTTTCAACACTGGCGTAACATTAGCTAGCGTTCATTTAGCAGGATGTAATGTGTAACGTTTAATCAACGTGAAAATGGGTCACCCCTGAAGAGATCAAATAATGTATTTCCCAGCTGCTAAAGATTGTAAGTGTATGACCAAAATATTTCAGCAAGTTAACATGATCTGCCGACATTTGCTCGCTAACTCGCTAATGTACCCATTCTGCAATCTGTTAATAAAGTTTTCAATCAATCAACTCACAGCTAACGTTACCTTTAAAACATTTTATTTTTACTGTAATGTACTGTAATGTTGTAGGTTGTGTGTTAGGACCCCAGGAAGAATAGTCTTTCACCCATGGGTGTAAACTAATGGGGATCCATTACATTTGGACAAGACGGTTTGGTAACAGCAGTATTTCAGCGGAAGCAGAAATGTACAGGGGATGGACAGGGCATGGACAACTCACTTTGACAACACAAGTGTGTCGTTTATTTCCACCAAAACACGGGACAGTGATACACAGCCAGAGTATTAAATAATCAGAAGAACTAGACAACCCTTTTGTATTTTCAGTTAATGAAGGGCCAGCAGTCAAGAGTTGAATAACTTTGTTGCAGCTGCTAACCAGTATGACTACTGTACATTAACTGTTGTTGTTGAATCCTACAGATCACCGTGGAGTGGAGTCGACCAGTTTCTCTCAGCCTTGGGAGAAATTATTGTGATTTCAACCCACTCGCCTCAGCCTCGTCTGAAACATACTGTATGGAGGATAAGTCTCCCTGATGGAGCAACATAACTGAGCTTTGTTATATCAAGATAATCAACCCATTACCAGGATCGTGTCTGGCCAGCATCCATCTTGACACCATAGATTTAAGGTGAAAATGGCAGATCAAGGAGTGTCCGATGCGGTGGTACTGTACATCTCAGGGCTCTGCTCAACCAACGAACAAGATTCTTGTACCGGATCTCCTCTCTGGTAAACAAGAATTGATTGATTGGTTGAATTGATTGATTGAAAACTTTTTTTAACAAATTGCAGAATGGGTACAGTACCGTACAGCTCAATACACACAATTGTTAAGGGGATACAGACCAGAGAAAGAGATGTGTCTTGTTTACATCAGGGTCCCCCATTTTCAATTCATAATGACATTTATGACATACACAATATACAGATATACAGATATAATAATCTAATCTAATCATCTAATCTAATCATGACATTTGTGACATACAGTACATGACATACAGATATACAGTACTGTTACATTTGTGACATACAAGATATGCAAATATACAGTAGGCTACTGTTGAACAGATCAGTGAATATATACATACGAGAGGGATGGAACTGTACATTAGGAGGGGGTGGGTGGGTGGGAGTTGGGTTCAGACGTTTACGGGGGCCAGTTTCGAATTGCAGCCTCCCGTAGGTGCTCTTTGAGAGTGGTTTTTAAGGTGGGTTCTTTAAATGTGATTCACATTTTTTTTAGAGCTGTGGGTAGGGCGTTCCACATTGATGTGGCATAATTGTGGAACGTGTTTAGTCCCTTGTTTGAGCCGAATCTGGGTTGGACATGATTTGTGGAACTCCCTCGGGTGTTGTGGTCGTGGTATTCACTGACCTTTGGGAAGTATTTTGACATGTACATGGGTACCTTAGTGGTGTAGTGTATCTTGTAGACCAGGCCCATTGCAAGTTGCTGTACTCTGTTGTCTACTCTACGCGATCTAGGTTGTCAAAATGGGCAGGGGTGGGTTCTAGGAGTAAGGTCAAGCAGTAGTCTGACCAGTTTGTTTTGTGATGTTTGTCTTCAGAATACCCTGAAGACTCTAGGAGGAGCATTCATTCAAGGGTACTACGACTATGCTTGCACCTCATGGTACCAAAGCACCTCAAAGGCACTAAAAACTAGATTACAAACATCACAAAACAGACTGGTCAGACTACTGCTTGACCTTACTCCTAAAACCCACCTCACCCCTGCCCACATTGACAACCTAGGATGGCTTAGAGTAGACAACAGAGTACAGCAACTTGCAATGGGCCTGGTCTACAGATGGGGTGAAGTCACCATGCCTGCAAAAAAGAAAATAAATTGTAAACTGTATGAAGCACAATCTCAGGAGGCTCATACAGAACCAAGTGTTTCACTGTAATGTACATCATGTACCTTATATGTGACAAATAAAACAAAACTTGAATTCATTATATTGTTTAAAATATATAAATCAGTACTACTGAGTAATAATGCTAATCAGATGTATGTACAGATGTACAGTGATACAGTGATACAGGTATAAAGACACTATGGTAGTAGTCATACTGGCCAGCAGCATAACTAGTAAGAGTAGGTAAGGGATATGTACAGATATAGATATGGTATCTACAGATATGTAAAAGGATTATATGCAGGTATGTACAGACACATGTGTATATATATACACCGTCTAGCTGGATGCGGCCGGTGTATTCTTAATGTACTGTGTGTGTATATATATATATATATATATATATATATATATATATATATATATATATATATATATATATATATATATATATATATATATATATATATATATATATACACAGTACATTAAGAATAAATATACATAGGGTATATACAGCATTATTGTACATGCCATCATACACTTGTCATCCTTCTTATTACTGTTGTTGTCATCCAGAAATACTTTAATTTAGAGGTAATTCACACCACGACCATGTTACTATCACAAGATAGCGACTTAACAATAACGTTATCAGCTCTGGAAACGAAAGTGATAAATTCAGTTTGACAAAGAAGGGTAGCTAACTATTGTCATGGAAATTACTCTAAGAGAAGAAACGATGAGCTGAGTAATTCTGATTGAGTCGAGTTGTAAAAAATTGATTTATTCATTGTGATCACAGTGAAAGTGCTCAGTTACTAATCAGAGACCAAGTGTACACAAGCGTCTGACCAGAAAGTGACCAGGAGGTCTGGTCAGACACAGATTAAATACATAATTGAAATGACGTACATTAGACATCCAGATATGACCTTGGCGTTACCATAGGGAATGAGTCTGAGATCGCCAAAGTGCAATATCGGCCGCATCCAGCTAGACGGTGGTATCGAGCACCCTTTGAAACCTTATATCTTGGCCTGTGCAATGGTCAAATGTCTCCGGCCGCAGTTTTCTGGGTCGGGCCAGTCGAGCGGTTCTCCCGGTTGCATTGAAGCATGTCAAATGCTCCCGATCCATATGTTCTGGTGGGTTATGTCGTGGACCAAATGGACATCGGATGGACCAGATGGCGATCAAACAATTGGAATATTATTTTTGGAATACTACCGATCACAGGTAACGACTATCTGATGTCAATTCTGGCTTGATCGTGCAATGCTTTTATACCGATCGAGCTGATCAACGTGTTTAGTGTTCAATACGAATGCCGTTACTGGCAATCAAATAATCAGAAATGCCCCCCCCCCCCCCCCCCCCCCCCCCCACCCTTTCATGCATTCATGATGAAACACAATACCTATTATATAGATTTGATTTGGGAATAGTAGTGTGTCCAGGCAAGAAACGGCAACGCTTATAGTAGGATTCATATATGAGGCTATAACAGTAACTCAGCCTTTCGGGAATTACCCCAGACCACTCTAAAACCATACTTATATTCACCACGGTATAACACGGGAACGTATGGATGAAATGTTTTATTATTTTTCACATATTGAACGATAGATATTTGATGTCAAATGGGCCATAGTATTGTATCCATAGCTATAATATAGAATATAGTTATATCTCTACAAACAAGATGACGCACTCCTATCTTTTAAAGCGTGGCATTGCTACAACAGGCCCCGTCTAATAGCTGGCGCTGATTCCGCTGAATGAGTTAACTGTTATTGTTTATCATTGAGATCAAATTTACTTTATCAACTTCAGCCACCTTCTCTTCTCTTTGTCGTCGGGAGGAAAGCGGTAATAAAATACCGTTTTGTTGACATCGTTCCTATTATTGCAACACGGAACGCAGCACTGCACCATTTTAATGCCCTTTGATTTGATTTGATTTTATTACGGATCCCCATTAGCTGGTGCCATGGCAACCTGGGGTCCACACAAAAAAACATACAAAAACAATTATTGCAAAACAGAATTATTAAAAGTCAGTACTCAACATACAATACACAATGAAACTAACAATTAAGATGGCTAAAATTACATGCAAGCAAAGGAACAGAAAACAAAAAAACAAAACAAAACAAAATACAAAATACAGTGTTAAATACAATTTAAGATTGTTTTTAAAATTGAATCTTTTTAAGAATTGCTTTTAGAATGCTCATCAATGTTACTAAAACATAAATTTCACCATACCTTTAAAAAGAAAAAAAAACACACAAAGTAATCAGAAGACGTTTTGGATAACATGGCTGCAGCTACACTCATACATGATATCCCATCTCGAAGCAGCAAGACATGGAAATCACTGACGGGAACAAAATGACGTCACCCTAGCCATCCCTATAATTCCAATTTGACTTTGCGCCCCCCTGGCGGCACATAACAGGACCGCAACCATGTTACCAAAATAATTTCAACCAGAGTGGCGCATAAACTTGATTACCGCGGTAGCAGGGCAGGGAAGCGCACATAATCCAGAGAGCTTCATCTGAATAGGAAGGAATGTGCTATTTGCACATTTCTCTTTGCTCTCCATTATCCACAATCCTTTAGATGATGTTAAAGTTTAATTTAATACATTTTGGACCTATTTTAATTTATTTATTTATTTTTTGTTGGAAATGAAAACTTAGCAGTTTTCTCTCAGCTAAAAGAGGCTGCAATCAATAATTGAATTGCCACTGCAGCACGTCATGCTGTCACAGAGTTTACACCCACAGAGTGGGACTAACGGCTTCAGTCCAGGGATGGGGATTTAACCGATTAGATATATTAGATAGATGGATGGATGGATGGATGGATGGATGGATGGATGGATGGATGGATGGATGGATGGATGGATGGATGGATGGATGGATGGATGGATGGATGTATGGATGTATGGATGGATGGATAAATGGATGGATGGATGGATGGATGGATGGATGGATGGATGGATGGATGGATGGATGTATGGATGGATGGATGGATGGGTGGATGGATGGGTGGGTGGATGGATGGATGGGTGGATGGATGGATGGGTGGATGGATGGATGGATGTATGGGTGGGTGGATGGATGGATGGGTGGATGGATGGATGGATGGGTGGATGGATGGATGGATGTATGGGTGGATGTACATCTTGTTTTTTAAACCTGATAATATGATAACAAAAAAGGTAACTGTAATCAATTAGATCAAATCAAATCAAATCAAATGTATTTGTAAGGCCCGACAACACACGTTAATGTCCCCATGGGCCGTACACTTCTTCTTTAAACAAGTCAAGAAGAAACATCACAATAAGTCAAGAACAAAACAAGAACACCATAAGGTCAAAAAAATTATAAATAAATGCAAAAAATTAAATAAATGCAACACTCCCAGACATACCCCACGCGAAGGTAAGGAAAAACTCACTAATACCTAGCAATAGGAGGGGGTTAGAGAGTTCCCATGGTTGTAGTGGGCGGAGATGGAGCAATAAATACAAGTAGTGAGCATATGCATACATGGTGACAGTAGAATCATAGTATATAAGAAAATTGTGAAGACAGAGACAGAGGTTAAAAGGTTCTCCTATGCCTGCAGAAAAGCTGACAAGGGAGCAAATAGACATCCTAACTAAACTAGACAGATTAATCTAAGGGTCAGGCCCCAACCAGGTGAGATCAGGGTAGGTTGAAGGAGAGAGAGAAAAGATGGGTCTTAAGCAGGGATTTAAAAGCTTCGACAGAGCAGGCGCCCCTGACGACGGCAGGTCATTTGTTCCACAGGTAGGGAGCGAGGTAGACAAAGGCTCTGTGGCCAGCGGATTTCTTTTTAACCCTAGGAATTGATAGAAGCCCTGCATTTTGTGAGCGCAGAGCACGAGCGGGCGAGTATCGAGAGATGAGATCGGATAGATAGAGCAGTGCAAGCCCATTAAAAATGTTGTAGGTGAGTTGTAGCACTTTAAAGTCAGATCGGGCTTGAATAGGAAGCCAGTGTAAGGTGGACAATACTGGTGTGATGTGATAACATTTTCTAGTTTTAGTTAGTATCCGTGCAGCCGCATTTTGCACAAGTTGAAGATTTTTGATGCTTGACTTAGGCCCTTGTTACACTGAGTGTTTTTGTGCTCGTTTTTATACGTTTTTGAATACGTTTGCTGTCCCTTTTACACAGAAATGCGTTTTTTGGCGGATACGTTGTGGCCCTACTGAAAACGCTAAATTGTGTTTTCCGTTTTGGAGTAGCGCCAAAACTCGCCGACAACAGTCGTGTAATCTGCACGGAGCCGTTGTTGCTCAACGCCCATGCGCAGTAGATACCATCTGCGTGCCCTTCCGGTGACAACAGAGCTGTCCCAAATAGCTGCAGCTACCATGTGTTGTCAAGTTATTGTTATAAGGACCCCAGTCCAAGCTACAACAGTCTGCATTCCCTTAACAATTGTTTGTATTGAGCCGTATTGTATTGTACCCATTATGCAATATGTTAAATAAAGTTTACATCCATTAATTCTGCTAGCATTACCGATTGCATGAGCACTGCCACTGGCTAACATGAGCTAGCGTTAGCTATCAGACCCTGTTAGCTCAAAGCTCCTCTTTCAATCTTAACAAGCATTAAACAAAATGGCCCAGTCATCTATTCACCTTTGTTTAATACACACAGTGTTGTCTCTAATGTTATCTAGCTACTGATAGCTCCCGATATCATCAGTTTGGTGCTGGCTAACTAGCGTGAGCTAACGTTAGCTTCTAGCCACAATGCTATACTGTTATAATGGCATATTCCATTCACGTTAGCATGCAGCTAACACTGTAGGTAACAACGTCACCGATCTTTTTTGAGACTAAACTATCCGCTCTTGGTGGTCACCTGTGTTGATGTTAGTTTTGTTTCATCAACAAATGAGAGGCAGAACACAGTGAATGTATCCGTTTTGTTTATTGCACTTTTATTACACTTTGCTGAAAAAGAAGTGCTGCATTGGGTAAATAGGCAAAGATGGCGGCGCCCGCCTTGTTGACATTTTCTTTGCAGGAAGTGTATTGGCACATTCAAGTTCTGATTGGTTGAAAATTGCCTTCATGTTCGCCACCTACTGCCACCTACTGCTTTGGCAGTGTACTACATCACTGTGCTCAGGTGACAAAACGAAAGTGTGACTGGCCTCCCGCTACGTTGCGGCGAAACTCATCTGAAAATGAAACGAAAATGAAACTAAAGTCTAACCGCAGCCTTAGGTAGGCCTGAAAAAAGTACATTACAGTAGTCTAGACGTGATGAGACAAAAGCATGAATTAGGGTTTCAGCATCAGCCAGAGTTTAAATGGGGCGAATTTTAGCGATATTACGAAGATGGAAGAAGGCAATTTTGGTGAACATTTTTATATGTGCATTAAATGAGAGGGAGGAATAGAAAATTACTCTGAGGTTTTTTATGGTGGAGCTCTGGGATACATGACAAGTATCAAAGTTGAGGGAGATGTCCTGAAACAGGCCTCTGTGGTTTGGGGGGCCAACAATTAACATCTCAGTTTTATCTGCATTAAGGAGTAGAACGTTTTGCGACATCCATTTTTCTACTGCAAGCAGGCAAGCCTCAAGATTTTGTAATTGGGAGGAATCATTTGGCTTAATAGGTATATATAATTGGGTGTCATCAGCGTAAAATGAAAGTTTATGCCAAATTTGCGTATGATATTGCAGAGGGGTAGCATGTAAATCGAAAATAGCAAAGGGCACAGGACAGACCCTTGTGGGACCCCGCATTGCACTGGGAGGGTCTCAGATGTTAAATCATTATAGACCATGCAGTGTGTTCTATCAGTTAAATAAGATTTAAACCAAGCAAGTGCGTGACCCCGAATGCCAACATGATTCTCAAGCCGACCTAGAAGAATCAAATGATCAATAGTATCAAAGGCTGCACTGAGATGAAGCAATAAGAGCACAGAAGTTAGGTTTGAGTCAAGAGAGAACAGTAAGTCATTTGTGACTTTGGTAACCGCCGTTTCGGTGGAGTGTAAGGCTCTAAAGCCAGATTGAAAAGATTCATTAAGATTATTGTTTGATAGATGGTCAGTAAGTTGCGTTGCGATAATCCGTTCTAATGTTTTGAATAGGAACGGAAGATTGGAGATGGGTCTGTAATTTTTTAAGATTAGAGGGTTGAGGTTCGGTTTTTTAAGTAGTGGTTTAATGTCAAGTCAAGTCAAGAGTTTTATTTGTCACGGCATACAAGTATACAATGAAATGCGGGTGGTCTTGCCCGCAACGATGTGCAATACAGTGGTACAACATATAATAGAATCCAATAAAAAAACAACATTGTGCAATAAACAGGTAACAGGTAACATGGTGGGACATCTCTGTGTCTGTACATAGTTATTTACAGAGCATATAGGACATGCTAGGTCCTTTGGTAGTGCAATACACTGTTACTGTTGTTATACTATTTTTAAAGTGACCTTTCCTTTTTGGCCATAAGTGTGGGCGTGTGCGGCATGAGTGTGTGCCTGCTCATGTTAAAGTGGCTGCTAGTGTGTGAGCGTGCACAGCGTGCGTGTCATGTGTGTGCTCATGTGTGCTTGTGTGTGAAAAGTTCAGTGTTCTGTGGCACTCAGTGTTCATTGTTCAAGGCTCTGATGGCCTGGGGGAAGAAGCTGAGCCGAAGCCTCTCTGTCCTAGTAGCTGGGGTTCGCAGGCGTCTGCCTGACCTCAGCAGCTGGAACAGGCTGTTATTGGGGTGGTGGGGGTCTTTCATTATTCTGCAGGCTCTGGATTTGCACCTCTTGTTGTATAGAACCTGCAGGGGAGGTAGTGCAATACCCGTGGTACGCTCGGCTGAGCGCACCACTCTCTGTAGGGCCTTCTTGTCCTGTGCCGTGCTGTTTCCATACCAGGCAGTGATGTTTCCAGTCAGGATGCTCTCTACAGCTCCGGAGTAGAAGGACTGGAGTATCTTCCCCGATACTCTGAACTTCCTTAACTGTCTCAGGTGGTAGAGGCGCTGCTTCGCCTTTTTTACGACTGTGTCTATGTGTGTTGACCATGTCAGATCCTCTGAGATGTGGACCCCCAGGTACTTAAAGCTGCTCACCCTGTCCACGGTGGCCCCGTTAATCATCAGTGGTGTGTGCGTCTCCTGCTGTCCTCTCCTATAATCCACGATCAGCTCCTTGGTTTTACCAATGTTCAGGAGCAGGCTGTTGTCCTGGCACCAGTGTTCCAGTACCTCAACCTCCTCCCGGTAGGCCTTCTCGTCGTTGTCCGAGATCAGCCCCACCACCACCGTGTCGTCTGCGAACTTCACTATGGAGTTGGAGCTGAACTTGGCCACACAGTCGTGTGTGTAGAGTGAGTACAGCAGGGGGCTCAGAACACAGCCCTGGGGGGACCCGATGCTCAGGGTGATGGTGTTGGAGGTCTGACCCCCCACCCTGACCGCCTGGGGTCTTTCGCTCAGAAAGTCCAGTACCCAGGCGCTCAGGGCGGAGCTCAGACCCAGCTCGATCAGCTTGTCCACCAGTCTGGTGGGGACTATGGTGTTGAACGCTGAGCTGTAGTCAATGAACAACAGTCTCACATAGCCCCCCTTCTGACGATCAAGGTGAGAGAGGGTGCTGTGCAGTACCTGGGAGACCGCGTCGTCAGTGGACCTGTTTGTCCTGTATGCAAATTGCATAGGGTCCATATCACTGGGGAGGGAGGCACAAATGTGGTCCTTGACCAGCCTCTCGAAACATTTCATGACCACAGAGGTGAGTGCCACCGGTCTGTAGTCATTGAGACATGTTGGGGATGGTTTCTTCGGTACAGGGATGATGGTAGACATCTTGAAGCAGGCAGGGACCACTGACTCCGCCAGGGATTGATTAAATATGGCGGTGAACACCGGGGCTAGCTGGTTGGCACAGGACTTAAGTATGCGTCCTGTTATACCATCTGGGCCTGCCGCTTTCCTGGTGTTCACCTGCATAAATGCTCTTTTCACACTGTGTTCCGACAACGAGAGAGCGTCCCCGCCCCCCCGCGGTTGCCCCCCCCCCCCCCTCCACAACAGCCGGCGCGCCAGTGACGTCACTAGCCGTTGAGCCAGCGGGGCCACCGTCTATACCAAACCGAGCGTAGAAGGAGTTGAGTTTGTCCGCGAAAGAGGCGTCGTCGCTCCCCATTGAGGGGGCGCTGACTTTGTAGTCAGTTATTGTCTTCAGTCCCCGCCATAAGCCTCTTGTGTCGTTTTGTGCCATTTGTGTCTCCATTTTATCAGCATATGTCCGTTTTGCAAGTTTTACAGCCTTGCGCAGAGTATAGACTGAAGCCTTGTACTCCTCCATGTTTCCTGACTCTCTGCCCAGGTTGTAAGCAGTGGTGCGAGAGTTCAGAGCTGCTCTGATAGTACTGTCCACCCACGGTTTCTGGTTTGGGTTTAATGACAGCTGATTTAAAGGCCAGGGGCACCACGCCAGTAGACAGGGAGGTGTTGAAGATATTGAGTAGGGCAGGGCCTAGAGTTGGGAAGAGTTTTTTGATGAGAGTTGCTGGAAGAGGGTCAAACAAACAGGTTGAGGGCGCCAACCAATTTAGAGAGGGCACTAAATGAGAGGTTTTCAAGGCAGCATAGCGTATGGCTGGATTCAAAGTCAGGGCGAAAGCCCATCAGAGGTTGGGAGGGACTCTGATTGTTGAGTAAGCCAACAATTTCATCTCTTATGAGATCAATTTTCTTGGTAAAGAATTTAATGAATTTGTTAGCCGAGAACGCATTTGGTTTAGGCATTTGGTTGTTTCTGAGTAAGTTTGGCAACTGTGTCAAACAGAAACAGATCCGTTACTTCACAGTGCTGACGGAACGCTCCGTCTCGTGTGTCGTTTCATAGTTATTGTGGTCAGAGCTGTTCCAAGAACACCGTGCACATTCTGCCACCATAGCAAGCGTTGCAACACAGTCTGTGCAGCACACACAGTCGTCCACACACAAAAAGCTGCAAGAAAACGGTAAATGTCTGGCATCAATGGTTGCCAAATACTTACTGTCAAATACATTTACAGATTACAACCTTTATTTAATGGTTAACATTTTGATAAAAGGTAAGTTACTGTCTTTTTATGGCATTTACACTTAAAGTAGAAAAACTAAATTCATCTGTAAAATAATACAGTGAATTTCCTGTGAAGAAACATACATTTTTTACAGTCCAGGCTCCACATCCAGGCCCTACACAGTCCCTATGTACAGTCGTCCAGGCTCCACATACAGGCCCTGCACAGACTATGTGTACAGTCGTCCAGGCTCCACATCCAGGCCCTGCACAGACTATGTGTACAGTCGTCCAGGCTCCACATCCAGGCCCTGCACAGTCTCTATGTACAGTCGTCCAGGCTCCACATCCAGGCCCTGCACAGGCCTATTTTTTATTTTATTTCAACCTTTATTTAAAATCGTAAGCTTCTGAGGTTTCCCTTATTTACAGAAACGACGATTGTGCAAAATGTAAACAGTACATAATGCAAGCAATATTCACAGAAAATTAAACACCAGAGTAAACATTTTAAACTTTAAAGATTATTTTTAAAAGATCAGCTCAAACAGTTACAGGTAGTCACACAATGGTCTGAAATCATACGTTTAAACATACCAAGGGAAGGGAAAACCTCCAATTTCAGAGAGAGTTGAAGGACATTCCATGAGTTAGAGGCATCAAGGGAAAAAGCTGACTTCCCTAGCTCAGAACAAACTTGAGGAACCCTAAGAACCATCCAGTCATTCGATCAAGTTGAATAGGTTCCAATATTCCAATCCGTGAAGATATATAAACAGGTTGTTTACCAATAAGGGCTTTAAAAATAAATAAATACCAGTGTCTGTTGCGCCTTTCTGTAAGAATAGGCCAACCCACCCTATCATACAGGACACAGTGGTGAGTATATCCTATCTTTCACCAGTAATAAACCTGAGTGATATGCAGAATCCAGAGGTTTACGAGTTGATGCCACGGCATGCCTATAAATTACATCACCATAATCCAAAACTGATAAGAAGACTGATTCAACTATTATTTTCCTACTAAATAGAGGAAAATTGGATCTGTTTCTGTACAGGAAACCAATTTTATGTCGGAGTTTAGAGGCAATATTGTCCACATGGTACTTAAATGTACATTTCTCGTCAAGATATTTATACTCAGTGACTCTCTCTATACAAGAGCCACTGACAGTAGATATCCGCACATCATCAAAGTTTATATTTCTGGCTCTTGAAAACAACATAAACTGTCTTACTAGCATTAACACATTGAGTGCCACGCCCCTTCCGGGAAGTGACCTGGCCTTGCTGTCCATTAACCCCATGTAAACGTAGTTGTACTTTGTAGAGCTAAACCTATATTTTATTATATAGCTATGGGTCTAATAACGCTGTTGAGTCTCAGTGAGTTGCTTCCAGTCAACGTGCAAAAAACAGATAATTTTTTCATCCGTACATTTCCATTGTATACCGTTTTGAATATGAATATAGTTTGGTTGCTTCTGAGTAATTCCAGGGAAAAGATGCGAAAACAGCGTTTTTGTGTAATTCAATAAACACATTGTCATTTTTCGCCTGATTATCGGATCTTCCTGAAATCAACGCTAGATCATCATTATTATCCTTCCTAGTGCAAGCATGCAATGTGGTTTAGACCGGCGTGCCCCCCCCCCCCCCCCCCCCCCCTCCTGCCACCCAACGGCAGACAGCCACACACATAAAACACAGATAGCTTCAATCGCGGTAGAAATAAATATCAGATCAACGCAAGCTTTCATATATAGTGTCCTTACCTGGTATCTGATGTAATGCAAAAAAATAATCCAATTATCTGATCGCCATTCCAGTTATCCACAGCGATCCTGTCTCCGACGTTGTTGGGCATTGCACTTCAACGGGCGGGCGGGGTCAGTAGTCCAAACCATCCCTACAAGCGTGTGTTTTGCCGGAGTGTTTAGGACTTGCCCCCACGCCGCAGCTCGGTAGAGAAAATAAACAAACCCGTTTCTAACGGGGTGCAATAATGGCCGAAGGCGTTAGAGGGCGGTATAAGACCGCTCAGACACACTCAGTACAGTATGCACAAGGTGCCCCGCTGAATTATGAATGGCAATAGCGATTAAAAGAAATACCGTGAGAAAAACATAGATCTACCTTTCCGGCACTCAACGATTGGGCGACAGAAACGTAGTTCTACGTGAATGGCACCGGAAGTGTTAAGAACCAATTTAAGACTAGCAAGGAAAAGGAACGTTGCAATTTCTCAATAGCCAACTGTACAGAGTCAGCAATACAGTACACAATTGTGTCATCATCATACAAATGGGCATGACATCCATACAAAGAAGAAACAATATCATTAATATAAATTGTGAAAAGGACAGGACCCAAAACTGAACCTTGTGGCACACCTTTAGTCATGGCCAAGAATTCAGATTGGGCTTGACCTAACATCACACACTGCTGCCTAGAAGATAGATAATCCTGAAACCAGACAGGCATTATCATCCAGCCCAATGTTAGTTAGTTTATTTAGAAGTGAAATGAATTAATGAAATTAATGAAATGATGAAATGAAAACTGTATTTAACAGATTGCAGAATGGGTACAATACAGTATGGCTCAATACACACAATTGTTAAAGGGATGCAGACCAGAGAAAGACATTTGTCGTGTTTACATCAGGGTCGCCCATTTTCAATTCATAGTGACATTTATGACATACACAACATACATGACATGTATGGCATAGGGACATACATGACATACAGGTATAGTACTGTAAGTAAATAAGTAGTGAAGTAGAGCTTTTGATAAATCAACAAAGAGGGCAGCACAATGTTTCTTCTTATCTAATGCTGAAATAATATAATTTGTAACCAGAGTGATGGCTGATGTAGTACTGTAGTGATGTTTGGCTATAAAACGAGATTGCTAATAACTAAGTATGGAGTTAATTGAAAGGAAAAACTTAAGTTGTTTGTTTACTAGTGTTTCCAGGACTTTAGCTAGGCAAGGTAACCTGGAGATAGGACGATAATTATCTAAGTTATCCCTATCGCCTCCCTTATGTAAAGGAAACACCATGCAGATTTCCAAGCTAGAGGAAATCTACCTGAGGAGATAGAAAGATTAAACATATAAGTTATCTGCTCAGCGATAACTCGGCAGAATCTGCACCTGGCTCGCTGATAACAAACTATCATTACACCTGGGTAAAACAGAGTCCATCATCTTCGGATCAAATAACAAACTCAGCAAGACCGACGGCTTCTCAGTTACAGTGGGTGCACAATATTGTCACAAGGAAAGATGAAATTACATACCTGGCCCTCATTTATCAACAATTCTTAGAAAGTGTTCTATTTTCATCCTTAAGCACAGAATTTAGAATGTGTGTACGTACAGAAAAATCGGGATTTATCACACATGCGTAGACGTGTCCCACGCACACTCTGTGTTGATAAATACCATTTGTTCTTAACAATATGCTCGTGCACGATTATCCATATATGGTCATGAAACACCCCCATGGGATGTGAAATAATGGACTAAACCGAGTGAACTCTGAGAAACTTCACTGAGAGCGAGATTGATCACCGAGCAACGACATTATCAGCCAAATTTGCTCCACGCTCGAATGTGGGTCTCAAATTGCGGTACAAATCAAGGAGAATGTGTCTCGGGTAGCGAACTCTACTTAATATTATTATGTTCTCTCTCTGAAAATAGACATGCCCTATATCTCTGAAAACATCTGAGCGCACACCGCGAGAAGTATTCATATAATAACGCTATGAACCAGGCTGAATTAATTTGGAAATACCTATTCCAAATGCTATTTAGGGTTTGACAATAATTACACTAATATTACACTATTTTACAATGCACTATAGTGAATTACGGGTCATACAGAACACGTCATTGTTGAAACTAATGCATGAAACTGATGAAAGCATAATGCCGTCCGTCTGCAGTCTTCATATTCTACCGCTGGGCGTATGCACGGCTTGAGCTGTGCGTAAATATACGCACAAAGTCAAGCACACGTTCAAATTGATAAGTCCCACATATTGCTTAGAAATGATCGTACGCACGGGTTACGCACATATCTGTGCGTACGCACCATTGATAAATGAGGGCCCTGGGTTCCATCCTAGAGGCAAATCTTTCCTTTTTTTCTTTATCTACTTTTTCTCCTCCTTTTTTCTGTCATTTTTCTCCCCATCCCAATTTACCTCTCGTGCCAATTCTCCCTCCCCTGTCCTGATCGTTGCTCGCATATGCCCCCCACTGGCCGGTTGTAGGGAGGATAGAAGCCTTGCATCACATGTCCCCTCCGATACACGTGGAGGCAGCCTGTCACATATTTTCACCTGCTAGCGCTGACTCTCATTTGGCGAGGAGTAACGTGTAGGAGGCTCACACTGCCCCCGCCATTTTTCCTGACTTTGCTGTGCAGGCGCCCCAACCGACCTGTAGGAGTCGCTGTTCACAACGACCAGACTACCACCCTTCAACTTCCCATCCGCTAACTCTGCCAATTGAGTTAGTATGACGGCCGGCCCAAGCCGGAGGCAACACCGACAGCCGGATTCGAACCCGGTGTCTCTTGCGTTGGTGACAAGCGCAATGTCCGCTGCGCCACCCAGCCGCCCGAGGCAAATCTTTCCTGTGACAAAATGGCATCCAATGTAATAAAAAAAGTCAACCACAGAACTAGATTCTTGTACCGGATCTCCTCACTGGTAAACAAGAATACCCTGAAGAGTCTGGCAGGAGCACTCATTCAAGGGTACACAACTATGCTTGCACCTCATGGTACCAAAGCACCTCAAAGGCGCTAAAAACAAAATTACAAACATCTCAAAACAAACTGGTCAGACTACTGCTTGACCTTACTCCTAGAACCCACCTCACCCCTGCCCACTTTGACAACCTAGGATGGCTTAGAGTAGACAACAGAGTACAGCAACTTGCAATGGGCCTGGTCTACAAGATACACTACACCACTAAGGTACCCATGTACATGTCAAAATACTTCCCAAAGGTCAGTGAATACCATGACCACAACACCAGAGGGAGCTCCACAAATCATGTTAAACCCATATTCGGCTCAAACAAGGGACTAAACACGTTTCGCAATTATGCCACATCAATGTGGAACGCCCTACCCACAGCTGTAAAGGAATGTGAATCACTACCCACCTTCAAAAACACTCTCAAAGTGCACCTACAGGAGACTGCAATTCAAAACTGGCCCCTGTAAATGTCCGAACCAAACCCCCTCCAATATACAATTCTCCCCACCCCCACCCCACCTACCCAACCCTCTCCAATGTACAGTTTCTTCCCCCTCCAATGTATATACTCTCTTTTTGTATTTTTGTAGTCATAAACAGTACTGTATATTTGTAGATCTGGTATGTCATAAATGTCTAGATGCAACAGTACTGTCTACCTGTATGTCATGTATGTCATATATGTTATGATGAATTGAAAATGGGGGACCCTGATGTAAACAAGATGAAAGTTTTTCTCTGGTCTGCATCCCCTTAACAATATGTGTATTGAGCTGTACTGTATTGTACCCATTCTGCAATCGGTTAATAAAATGTTCAATCAATCAATCAATCAGCAGCCAACTTAATAAAAAAATACTCTAAGTTATCCTCACCTGTAGAACACTTTGAATCTATTGATTGCAAAGCATCAAATACAGCTGACTGTGAAAAGGGTGGAAAGGAGAAATGTGAAGCGACGCCCACAGGGTACAAACAATCAGAATCAGCAGGACAAGATCCACTATAGTTCCTATTAAATAAATTACCAGCCTCTGCAGAATGCCTATTGAAGGCAACACAAATTGCACTCTGCTCAGAGATCACACAGTTATCAACTTTAATATCAGAGGGTAAATAATTAGATGATTTAATTTTGTTCATATTCACCGCACTCCAAAATGTTGCCAGCTAGAGTATGAGTTTGTAACCAACTCCAGATAGTAATCAGTTTTAGATTGCTTTACTACTGCAGTACATTTGTTCCTAATTTGCCTAAAAGAAAGCCAACGTTGAGGGTCTCCAGAACGCCTGGCCCGAGAGACCATGCAGCATTTCTGTCTTTAAAATTAGGGTTGACAATTCCTGAGAAAACCAGGGTATTACTCTATCTTTAATGCAGACCTTTTTAAAAGGAGCATGCTTGTCAACTAATAAATTAAATGTATTTACAAAGGAATGCAGGGCTAACTGAACATCAATTTCAGTGTTACAATAAGTATTCAAAAAAAAAATAAGATCATCTAAAAATGATAACGGTAATTAAAATATAAAAAATCCCTCCTTGTTTTTGGCAGTCTATTCACGACATCCACGCTGCAATCAATTTCTCTTGTCCGTTCACGCACAGGTCATGTCAGAACGCAGCCTCTCCACAAAGGCACTTGTGACAGGGACGCTTAGGAAGAAGCACACAGGGATCGATATCGTCCAGACACGTCCCCCGACGGTCCCTCCCATCTCTGCCTCTTCCCTTTGATGCCACGTAGCGTGTGTCCAGCTCCGGCGCAGAGGCCAATAAAACAAAGTGCCGGGCTGTACTCAAACTGCATGCAAAGCAACACAACTTGCAGGAGTCAGCAGTGAGTCTCTCTGTGCCGTCGAGATGATGACACACCGGCAGGCATGGGAGATAGACACCGGCGCGTAGCAGGCAGCTGGTGTGTAGGCTGCTGACCATTTTGAGAGATTCGTGTATTTTAATTCAATGCTAGAATGAACGGTAATCCAGACGACCAGAAGGAGGGATGAAGCCTACTGTATTCCCACTGGTGATTAAATAGGGACAACCAGAGGTAGGGAGGTGAAAGGAGGTAGTGAACCCCCCCCCCCCCCCCCTCCCCTCGGCAAATCACACTCTGCTTACAGGTTTTGCGTGTAAGATGAGTTTGTTTTGCATATCATGTGTGTTTCATAATGATGATGATGATGATGATAATAAGGAATTCAAATTGCACTATATTTCACGTTTACAGAATCCAAACATAATCCGATTATGTCACTGAGTTTGAGTATTTAGGCAGATATAGCGTTGATATATAGCGTTGATTGATTGACAGTTCGTCAGGAAGAAATCGGTCATCTATAATGGATCGCATATTGACAGTCAACATCCCCAACCCCTGCAGTGGACTGATCTGTGTCTGCGCATGTCCCCTGTTTCTGAAGCTGAGGAATCTCTACTACTGTGACCTGGAACGCAGTACATGACAGTAGTGTGAGCCAGTATGAGAGCAGAATGCAACATGAGCCGATAATCTCATGTCATGTTTGTGTTTTACACTAAAAAACTCCTCAAAGGAAACATATGCTTACATGCGCCTGATAATGCTGCCAAGCGCCTCCATTAAAAGGTTCCGTAATTCCTTCACAATCCAGTCCTTGATTGGCTGTCACATTACACCTGCATGCATGTAAATTAATTTAGTCTGTTATATCAAATATGCGCCACAGCAGCGAGCCTGCTATTTTGCATTATGTTCAGAATAACAGGCCCCACCAGACTGCATTGTGGGTTATTCTCTACTCTCACAAGTCTTTGTTGTAGAGCGCATGTGGAGCCGCACATATTAGGCACTGTTATTATACGATGCCTTTATATTGAAATTATTGTATTGGGAAAACCACATTGAGATACAGTATCTCGTTTTAGAGTGCAAGATGACACCAGTGCACAAGATCAACCTTTTCTCTGTTGTTGTTGTTGTTGTTGTTGTTGTTGTTGTTGTTGTTGTTGTTGTTGTTGTTGTTGTTGTTGTTGTTGTTGTTGTTGTTGTTGCTGTTGTTGTTGTTGCTGTTGTTGTTGTTATTAAGGTCATCTTTATGTGAGGTTGAAAGTCATCTTCATGTGAGGTTCAAGGTCATCTTGATCATCTCACATCTCTCAGGAGAACATTGTTGCCAGGCATACGCAGAGATGGTAAATGTTTTATATACAAAAGTACAAGCAAACAAAGTCATTTAAATCACATATGACACCGTGACACATGCATTAATAAATACAATTACTTGTTATATATCTGTATTGCACTGTATATCACATATTGATTCAATATTCTGTGCACAAAAAACAAATGAACGGCTTCCCACAATAAAGCATATGCTCACACTCTTAACACATTCCCTGCCACGCAAGTTGAGCATCTTATACCATTCTCTGCCAGCACTGTAAGTCCATGGAGATGTTCACCTCCTTTGCAGGGCTATAACTTTTTAAATTGTATTGCTAAATTGACATTACTATGGCCCATTCAACATCGATTATCTATCGTTCAGGATGTAGGAACGTTTTACTTTTTCATTCATACATTCATACGAAAATACCGTCTAGAATATAAATATGTTTTTATCGTTTTCTGCAGTAATTCCTAGAACGTGAGATATAGGCATAAACGCATATATAGATTATCAAATGCCGTTTGTTGCCGATACACACTATATAAAAAATGTCAACTGTACATGATCCTAAACGTTATGACTGATCATGTGCGGATGAACGGAGGGGGGGGGGGGGTCGTTTATAATTCCGTGATCGTCGTTAAATGCTTTATGTAGTATGGGTGATATATTGATCAGAGCAGTTTGCATGGATAATAATAAACAAACAGGCTGAAAGTAACGTCAGCGTCCTCTTACCGTTGGCCGGTGAGACTGGAGCAAAAAGATCCCACTTATTTGACGGCGATCGCCTAAATCCATTTCCGGTTTGTATAATCATAATACACGGCCAAATCGTATAGATTATTGCGTTATGGCAGCGGTCGCTACACATGGACGTGTGTCTACAGTCCCGCAACAATATGCGAGTGGCCGGACGCATTTCGGAGACGCACCGAGATCGACTCGGCCATTTCCGGTTTGGCAACTCGCCGATCATCCACCAGGGGGCAGTATTGAAGCGTTGCAGAGTTGTGCCGGCTCACACTGCATCAGACCAGGCTCCGTGACGGAAATATGAATAACATGGCGAAAAAATGAAATATGATCTCAATAACGTGGCAGAATTAGCATGAACTTGAAACACGTCGTACAACGTGAATGGCGCAGGATGTGTTAAAGGACAATTCATAATTCCTGCTTCTAGTTTAATTTGATTAGGATCTCATTTATCCCCACTGGGAGTCTTCAACATAAAAACATCGCTTTCATAGTGTGAGATCCGACTGGTTTTTCAATGTGTACATAATGTAAATATCTGTAGATGACAGCATCTACTCTGACGGATCTATAGATCTTAAAAGTGGAGGCAACCCGTGTGTGTGTGTTACCAAGTTAGACGGTGGGAGAGCAGCAGGCAGGGTGCTAGAGATAGAGCCAAGGTCATTGGCCGAGGTGTTAGTATCAACAGTCAGCTAGGCCGTTGCTATGGGGAGAGATAGAGAAAGAGTAGGTCAGAGGTGACAGGATACATACAGAGATGTGGTTGCTATGGGCTATCAGCCGTTGCTAAGGACTATACCTTATAGATGGGAGCTCTTCCGGTTTGACTCAGACTAGGAAACGAAGCTGACGCGTATAGACGTTGACAGAGAGACAGAGCAATAGCTGGAGGGTGGTGGGAGGGGCCTCCCTCCCACCACAAGAGAGACGGTAGAATTAAGGAATTCAATAGCAGTCAAAGACCTTTCAGAACTGTTTTCCATCTGGTACAGAAGCTATGTTTATGGAAATAAACATCAACATCCAGGAAAGGTATCCTGTTTCCAGTGTGTCGTTAATTATTCTGAGTCGAATGCATCACTGGGGAGAGAGAGTCAGTACAATGAGTAAGAGATAAACACAACGTAGAAACTTCACGGAACCACAGGTGACGAGGTGATTACTGGCTGAGGACCCGATAATCCAACAACTTGATGCCGTGCACCGAGGATTTTGCTAAAAAGACAATTGGGCTGACAACGGCGCTGTGAACAATGCCATGGACGCGAGCCAACCGATCAGAGGGACAGCCAACCAGCGCCGTAGAGTAAAGAACAAGGGTTTATTTTTAATTCAGCCGTATTAGTTCATTACTGGTCCACGCAGAGAGCAGGAACAGAGACTGTGAGTGAGGAAGATAGAATACTGTACGGTTGTTGTAAATAAATGGTTATTCCGAAATAGCATTTCTCCCCCAAGGGAGAGTTTGTTCCATTCCCTGACAAAGGAGCAGCTTTTGTTAAAGGGCCATTGCATCATGAGATTACGGGAGCAAGAGACGAGAAGCGTCTCCCGTAGGGTTTTGATTTAGAGACGGGGCGGAGGAGGTTTCCAGCGCCTGTTTGTTGAATATTACAGGCGAACAGAGAAACTGTAAGTGTAGAGTGTCCACAAGTGCCATGGGAACAGGGAACCGGAGAAACTGTTCTTGTGTGGGGTTAAGTGTATAAAGTGTAAGGTCATGTATGTAAAGTTTCACTTGAAAAGGGATGCCTTTAATTAAGGGAAATTAATGCATTGACAGGTCAGCTGAAATGTGATTCCAGCTTTAGAGAAGGAGTATGCCGCCCTCTTGTGGTGGGAGGGGGTAGTGCATGGAAGATTCCAAGTGCATAAAAGTTTCCATCTAGATGGCGGCTACGTGGCGTAGTGGGCAAGGCACTCGCCACGAAATGCTGGAGACGCTGGGCTCGTCAGTTCGAGCCCAGCGCTCCACATTTGCTTTCAGTTTAGCTGGTCATCCACAGTAATACACATTGGCCGTATTACGGGGAGGGAAACTGAAGGGTGGGGATCGGGCGTTGTGGACAGCGACTCCTACAGGTCGGTTGGTGCGCCTGCGCAGTAGAATCAGGAAGTGTCTGGGGCAGCGTGAGCCTCCCACGCGTTACTCCTCGCCACTGAGAGATCGAGCTGCGCAGGTGAAAAGATGCGACTGCTGTTACCTCAAGTACCGGAGGGGACTTGTGCTATGTATGACTTAGTCCACATTGCAGCCGGCTTGTGGGAGGCAAGAAACAGCGTTCGTGACAGGGGAGGGTTGAATTGGATGATACGAAATTGGGATGGGAGAAAATATAGAAAAATGGGAGAAAAAGTCGATCAAAAAAAATAAAAGTTTCCATCTAGAGGAGGAGTATGTCCCCACCTAGTGGCAGTGTGAGGTAGTGCATGGGGAGTTTCCACTATCCACAGATAATGATTATCTGCTGCCATTAGTGGCGTAGTTTGGTGATGCAGGGAGGTATTAATTATAGGTCTCTAGCGCACTCCAGTGGTGAAATGGGGGTGGTCCAAGGGGATATTAATTATGGATCTCTAGCGCGCTCCAGTGGCGAGACGGGAGTGGTGTTAGGGAAACATTAATAATAATAATAAATAAGAGTAATACAAATTAATATTAAGTATGGGTTTCTAGCACTCCAGTGGCGAGATTGTGGTAGTGCTGAGCAGAACAGAGATAAGATACAGTTAATTAAATACAGTTTTTTTTTTATCCACTTTTTCTCCTTATTTTTCTCCCATCCCAATTTCGTATTGCCAATTCTCACCTCCCATCTTGAACGTTGCTAGACTAGCCCCCCACTGGTCGGTTGTAGTGAGGATAGAAGCCTTGCATCACGTGTCCCCTCCGGTACACGAGGAGGCATCCTCTCGCATCTTTTCACCAGACAGCGCAGACTCTCAGTGGCGAGGAGTAACGCGTGGGAGGCTCACGCTGCCCCCGATACTTCCTGTCTCTGCTGTGCAGGCGTCACCCAACCGACCTGTAGGAGTCACTGTCCACAACGTCCAATCCCCACCCATCGACTTCCACCCGCTACCTCTGCCAAATGAGATAGTATGACGACTGGCCAAAGCCGCAGGCAATGCTGACACCAGGATTCGAGACCGGAGTCGCTTGTATTGGTGACGAGCGCAATCTCCGCTACGCCACCCAGCCGCCTAATTAAATACAGTTTAAGTATAGAATGGAATAAATAATATCTTCACCAAGAGGCATCTAACACAATAACATTAAAACAATTAAAACCCCATACATCTAACAACACAAAATAAGATTAAAACAATTAAAACCCCAAACATCTAACAACACAAAATAACATTAAAACAATGAAGCAACAGAGTGCAAAAATGCATGCCTTTTATACAGCAAGCGACTACATTTACATTTTTTCTCTATTTCAGTGGATTGTATGTGGATTTTCCAGTGGTGTACATAGTTTCACATTTAGAATTGGGGTAACATTTCGTATGTAGGGCAACATTTATTTTGGTTATTTTTTTAATAGTTTGGGGGTTATTAAAGTGGTTCAGATAGATTATAGAAGGAGGACTTATGGTTAAATGTCTCTGCACCTCTGCATAATGATTAACTCTCCAGTTTTCATATTAGCCTGCTTCTCCTTACGAGATCCTTCATTTATATCAAAGATTTCATTTTAAATTCCATTGCTTCATACCAATGGTTTCTTGAATCTGTAAAAAGCAGTTGTTGAATGGATCCATTTATAAGTCGAGGAACTTTATTTAGAACCAAATTGACTAGTTTGAAAAAGATACGGACATGTTTGAACGTAGCCTGACACGTCAGACCTGTGGCACTAGCTTGCGTGGTGTGTCCATGAGCCTGGCATGTCAGGTTAGTTTGAACGAGATAAACAATGGCCTCGATTTTCTTTAGCTTTTTTTCTTACTTGCCATATAGAGATTCTGTACTTAGGACTTCTGTAGTTTTAAGATATGTATTGTTTTTGGGTTGCAGATGGGTTGCAACTGAAACAACTGCTTTACAATATTTGATACATGTCAACGTATACCTGTTAATTTACTCAAGTTCATCTTTTCACGACTCATTTACGCTACCGTCGGATTCATGGGAATTGTAGTTTTCACCTCTCATTCCTTGACTGTGTGTTCCTCTCCAGGCGACTACTGTGAGGTGAACACAGACGAGTGCCTGTCGTCGCCGTGCCTCCATAACGCCACGTGTGTTGACCTCATCCACGGCTACCAATGTGTCTGTCGGCCTGGCTTCGCTGGTGAGTGCGGTACATTGAATACACATGATCTTTAGGGCTGGGGCAATATACCAATAACTATTGTTTTTTGTCTATCTACGTTATCATCTTATCATGTCTTATTTCTCACAAAATGGTTTTCTTGAGACAGTTTTCATGTTCATACTATATTGTAATCCCATGACCATGCAGTCCACTAGGACGCACGTCATGAGTGGATTATGTGTGTGTGTGTGTTGTGTCTAGGCTGTTGTCATACATAATAATGTGCTCTTCGTCACACTCAATAAGGGTTAAAAAATAGATATACTTCATTTTCGAAGTATTCGCAGGTATCCTTGAAGTCACCTTTGACCCCCCGAGCCAATCTGTGCTCTTTTTTGGCTTCACCCTGGAGACTTGTTTCCTGCGTCGTGGTCGTGGAGCCTCTATACTGGGAGGTGTAGTGGTTACGTCATTGCCGTTTTTCGTGTTCCACCCTCTGTCCAACGCAATGTATTTTTCCCCATTGCCCATTTCTAAATCGTCTCGTTTAAAACAAATAAAGCATTAACATTTGCATGGTGTACCTTTCTGTGCTTATTCATCCACAATCTGAATGAATGAAAATATTCGCAATTAATTAATCATAAAAAAATAATCGCCACATTTTATTTCAATCAAAAATGCTTAAACAATAATGTTGGTGATAGAAGGGAACTCATTTTGTGCAAAAATGTAAAGCTTTTCAATTTCCATGCGGCATAATTGTTACAATAGCCGATAATCCATTTTCCCAACGATAAATCCCTATACGGGTGGAACAACCAGTGACGTCAGACTACACCTAACTATACTCTCACAGTAGCTGTCACTACCTTCTTAGCAAAGTTCGCCGTCCCCCTTTCATGAAAACATCTATCTCCACATAGATTCGAGACACCTTGTAGATTTATTTTGACGCTTCAAAGACAAAAAAGCATACATTTTTTACTATGAACTATAATATATTACAGACCCCTCTCAATTTAGGAGAACAGCCTTACCGTTGGAGGATAACGAGGCAAAGGAGGTTTGGGGCGGGGGGGTTGTATTCTATTTTTCACATAATGTGCTTCTCTTTTGGACCGTATGAATCTTTTCTCTCCTGGTGGTGTGTATAGTACACCATGTTGTTCCATATTGATTTCACTCGTATGACCTGCTGTGTGTTGAGCCTCTCTCCCATCTGTCTGAGAGAGAGAGAGAGAGAGAGAGAGAGAGAGAGAGAGAGAGAGAGAGAGAGAGAGAGAGAGAGAGAGAGAGAGAGAGAGAGAGAGAGAGAGAGAGAGAGAGAGCTTGTTAGGGTCATTAGGGGAGAAGAGGTACACTGGAATCGATTCAAAACCATGCCTGTGTTTTGCAACCTCCAATTACGGTTGATCGGTCGTTCGGTTTGGATCCAAAAGCCCTCATCAAGACATAGAATACAATAATAACTGTGCAGGATTCCAGCAAGCGTATTTAGGGCGTATGGAAGCCAGGGACGTGTGGAATTGCAGGACCGGCCAATGGCTGTGTCGCCTACACGGAACGCTTCGGACGCTGCCCGCGTACTGTATCTCCCATCGAGACACATTTGTTGCAAACGACAGTGATTCCGTGACAGCGAGATGTGGGTTTGTGAGCTGCAGAAGGAGTGGCCTTTGTCTGGATATGTGTTAAGTGTTAAATAAGTTTCCTCGTACATATCCCCGTAGGAAGTTCGTAAGAGAAAACCTACGATAGTCCCCCCCCCCCGGAGTCATCAACGTGGGGAGAGGTGGTCTTAAGTTGCCAAAATGATCACAGCGGCGAACTCCTTGAATGAAGTACGTCACTCATTTTTAAACTGGAAGCGCGTTCTTGTACACCTGCATTTGCATACAGACACACCCCAGCTCCTTATAAGTTAAAGGACCATGTGAAAAACGGAAGCGAGAGGCTCAACATTGCATCTGTGCTGTGCTGACCCCCGTATTCAACAGGTAGCGCAGAAGCGATTTGCGACTGATCAAAATTAGATTAGATAAAAATGTATTGTCATTTATTTATTCATGTATTTATTCACTGTCATTTGCAGTTTGCAGTGTACTGCTTTTATTTATTTTCGGACATCATTCACAATGCATCATTGGGGCATGGCTGTAAATGTAAAACATATTTTTTTATGAGACACATATTGTCGTATTTATTATTATTATAATAATTGTATTCCGAGGATGTCTGTAGAATCAACGTGAACGCAATCACCATGATTTCTCCCAAATAAAGCCCTTAATTAAGAACATGGCGCACGCCAGTCTGTCCGACGTACGACTGCTCTTCCGCACTCGTAAATCCTGCTCTTAGCTACGAGCAAATCCCAGAGAAGGAACCATTAGCGCATGCCAAAATCATCTCAAAAAGGTCGTAAGTGGAGTAGGGCGACCCCTATTAATCGATTAGTCGACTAATCGGTCGAAAGGGGCCGTAGTCGACTGGCCAACCTCTTAGTTGAATATAATTTAAAAAAATAAAGGATTTTTTTTTTTTTTTTTTTATCATAATTTTTTTCAAAAGAAAAGAGGCATAGAAGCGTGGCTAACGCTAATGGCACGCATACCAGAGGCTACCTGCCTACGAAAACAGGCACAGAGGCACTGAAAGAGGATTTCACCCATCTAATGAACACACTAGACTAGACAAATATCAAGATGTATCCATCAGTGGACCAATTGCATGCTTTTGCAGAGGACAAGAAGCCTTCAGTCGACTCCTTCAGACATTAAGCACCCCACAGCCCAAATGGAATGATACAAAAAATAATAAAAAAAAAAATATATACATACATATATATATATATATATATATATATATATATATATATATATATATATATATATATATATATATTTTTTTTTTTTCTTTTCTTTTTTAAGTCGACCAATAGTCGACTAACGGCAAATTTTGGCCAATCCTAGTCGACCATCCAAATCCTTAGTCGGGGACAGCCCTAAAGTGGAGCTATGATGAAATTTGCTCATACCTTTTCTCGTAAATCCATCGATGAATGAGGTCCATTGTCTTCAGAGAGGTGATAATCCCATTTGTGAAATGTAGCTACTTTTCGCTGTAGATAAGAGGTGAAGGTAATACAATTAATAAATACCATTACAGATCTGGTTAAACAAATGGGAAGGTCCACCACCAAAAATATAAACAAAGAAAACTGTGGACACATATTTCATTCACCCTTGTAACTCATTGACTGACCTACCGGTAGAAGGAGTACAGCAATACATTTGATTAAAATGTATTGTCATTATACAGCACAAGTACAGTACAACGGAAATATGTTTGGCATCCGACCAGAGTGCAAAAGTGTAACAATGTACAAGTGATTAAAATGGGTACAAAGTAAATTAGTACTACTGAGTAATAGTGCTAATCAGATGTATGTACAGAGTTGTAGTATCAGATGTACAGTGATACAGGTATAAAGACAATATGGTAATAGTCATACTGTCCAGCAGCGTAATTCATGATAATAATAATAATAATAATAATAATAATAATAATAATAATAATAATAATAATAATAATAATAATAATAATAATAATAATAATAATAATAATAATAATAATAATAATAATAATAATAATAATAATAATAATAATAATAATAATAATAATAATAATAAAAATAACTTATATAGCGCCTTTCAAGAGACCCAAGGTCGCTTTACATATGGGGGGGGAATAACAAAGTAACAGACAGTGGACAGACACAACATATACATATACATATAAAGTGATGGGTTGAGAAAGTTCCAAAAAGCATGTTTTCCATCTACAGATCAGACTTTTGGAACCTATTGTACAGTGTATGTGAATATTCCCCACACTCACGGTAGTGGTGCCAGGTGTTGATACCTTAATTCAAGCAGAATCTGAGTGGGTGTGAAACAGTTGCATCACACTAGCTGGATTAGCTGGGAATACGGCACAGATTCAGTCCCACTCATTCTAGTTGCAGTTGTATAATCAGACCAACGCATTCTGAGAGGATAATAGGGGCGGTCTCAGCTCTGCAGAAATATTCACATTACAACAGATAGTAAGCAGATGATCAACAGCCAATAACAATGATGTGATTTATATATATAATTGTTATTGTCTGTTTATACAGTATATATATATATATAACTTACTTACTTACTTATGCCTGCTACCCCTTCTGGGGCATAGGCCGTCCAAGCATCTATTGTCTTGAGCTGTTCTCTCCAGTTGGTTCCAGGTCATCTTCATGGTCTTGGTGTCTGCCTCCAGGTCTCTGCGCCAGGTGTTTCTTGGGCGGCCCCTTTTCCGCTTGCCCTGTGGGTTCCATGTTAGGGTGTGTCTGGTGATGGTACTTGCGGGCTTTCGCAGGGTGTGGCCTATCCAGCGCCATCTGTGTTTCTTAATTTCTTCTTCTGCAGGCAGCTGGTTTGTTCTCTGCCAGAGTTCGCAGTTGCTGATGGTGTCTGGCCATCGGATGTGGATGATCTTCCGCAGGCAGCTGTTAATGAAGACCTGCACTTTCCTGATGGTGGCAGCTGTAGTTCTCCACGTCTCTGCTCCGTATAGTAGACTGCCTTGACGTTGGTGTTAAATAATCTGATTTTGGTGTTGGAAGTCAGTTCTTTTGAGCTCCAGATGTTCCATAATTGCTTGAATGCTGTACGTGCTTTCCTTATTCGTGCTCTAACATCAGCATCTGTGCCGCCCTGCTTGTCAATAACACTGCCAAGGTAGGTAAAGGCTTCAACTTCTTCCAAAGCCTCGCCATCCAGCATGATTGCGTTGGTGTTGTTTGCTGCATTGGTCTTGAGGATCTTAGTCTTGCCTTTGTGAATGTTGAGTCCCACTTGCACGGAGGTAGATGCCACGTTGTTGGTCTTCTCCTGCATCTGTTGTTGGGTGTGCAACAGTAGTGCCAAATCGTCAGCATAGTCCAAGTCGTCCAGTTGCGTCCAAGGTGTCCACTGAATCCTGTACCTTCTCTGTGCTGTGGAGGTCATCATTATCCAGTCAATGGCCAGCAGGAAGAGGACGGGCGAGTGCAGACAACCTTATCTGACCCCGGTCCTCATTTGGAATGCCTCTGTGAGCTGGCCTCCGTGGACCACCTTGCATGTCAGTTCCTCATAGGAGTTCCTGATGATGGAAACAATCTTGGTCGGCACCCCGTAATGTTGGAGAAGCTTCCAGAGGGTCTCTCTGTCTAGGCTGTCAAAGGCTTTCTCATAGTCCACAAAGTTTATGTACAGGGGCGAGTTCCACTCTATCGACTGCTCGATGATGCGCAGCACGGCAATCTGGTCTGTGCAGGATCGGTCCTTGCGGAAACCAGCTTGCTCATCGCGGAGTTGTGCATTGATGAGGTCCTTCCTCCTGTTCAAGATGACTCTGTTAAAAACTTTCCCTGGCACTGATAGCAGTGTGATCCCTCTGTAATTTGTGCAATTGCTAAGGTCGCCTTTCTTTGGGATCTTGATGAGATAGCCCTCTTTCTAATCTCCTGGCACGTCTTCTTCCTCCCATATCTTCATGAAGAGTGGGTGGAGCATCTTTACCGTGGTTTCTATATCTGACTTCAGTGCCTCCGCGGTGATGTTGTCTGGTCCTGCAGCCTTTCCGTTCCTCAGCTGCTTGATAGCCTTCCTAATTTCTTCCCTGGTTGGTGCATTGGGGCGGCGTGGCTCAGGGGTAGAGCGGGGCATCCAATGATCGAAGGGTTGGTGGTTCGAATCCCGCTCAAGCCCATGTCCATCTCACTGCCGTTGTGTCCTTGGGCAAGACACTTAACCTACTTGCCTCGTATGAATGTGTATGCATGTGAATGAATGTTGGTGGTGGTCGGAGGGGCCGTAGGCGATGATTATTCGCCACGCTTCCGTGAGTCTGCCTCAGGGCAGCTCTGGCTGCAATTGTAGCTTACCACCACCGGTATGACTGTGTATGAACGAATAATGGACTCTGTGAAGCGCTCTGAGTCAGAGAAGAGCGCTATATAAATCCAATCCATTATTATTATTATTATTGCAGGCTATGGATAGGTCTGTGTCAGCCTGTGCGATGTCTGGTGGGTTCTGTGGTGCTGGCCGGTTTAGAAGTTCTTCAAAATACTCCATCCATCTGTTCTTCTGTTGCTCCTCTCCCATTGTTATCGGTCTTCCCTCTTTGTCCTTCACAGGTCGTTCTGGTTTGCTGTACTTTCCTGCCAGCTTCTTGGTGATGTTGTACAGTTATTCCCCTCTCTCGTTGCTTGCTCTGCCTCTGTTGCCAGGTCGTCCATATACCTTCGCTTGTCTGCTCTGATGCTCTTCTTTACTAGCTTGTTTCCTTCTGCATACCTTTCTTGTGCCTTGGCCTTCTCTACTCTTGTCCGGCTGTTGTTCACTGCCGCCTTATTTCCCTCCTGTCTTGGATCTTTCGCAGACTGTCTCCTGAGATCCACTCCTTGTGCTGGTGCTTCTTGGGGCCACGCACTTCCTGGCAGGTAGACATTACTGCCTCTTTTATCACCTTCCAACTGTTCTCCAGGGTGCACTAATCCTCTTCCAACAGCTCCTGTAAAACTTGGAACTTGTTGCTGAGTGTTACTCTGAACTCTTCCAGCTTCCAGCTCTCTCAAGAAAGCTGTGTGTTGTATGTGCCGACATCCAGTTCTTTCTCAAATTCAGCTTCAGGCTGGCTACGACGAGGTGGTGGTCTGAATCCACATCTGCTCCTCTCTTTACTCTTATATCCTGCATGGACCTCCAGAATTTCTTGCTGATACAGACGTGGTCAATCTGGTTCTCGGTTATGTGGTCTGGCGATACCCAAGTCGCCTTGTGGATGTTCTTATGGGGAAAAACACTGCCACCAATGACCAAGTTGTTCATAGCGCACAGGTCCGCCAGCCTCTCCCCATTTTCATTCATGGCCCCCAATCTGTGTCTTCCCATTATATCTTCGTACCCCCTGTTGTCACTTCCGATCTTGGCATTAAGGTCTCCCATCAGGATTGTGATGTCTCTCTCTGGGTGCTTTTCTATAATGGACTGCAGTCTGTTGTAGAACTGGTCTTTGTCTCCTTCCTCGCTGTCATGAGCGTAGCACTGTATGATATTCATATTGAACCTCTTCTTCTTGGTTCGAAAGGATGCAGTGATGATCCTTGGACCATGGGCTTCCCATCCTATAAGTGCTGTCTGTGCTGTTTTAGATAGATAGATAGCTACTCCTTGGGTGTGGGAGGCATTGTCCTCTTCGTGTCCAGAGTACAGCAGTAACTCTCCTGAGGCCAGTCGTTTCTGTCAGGACTATGTACATCTTGTCTCGCTTATTCCGAGCAGCGTGAGATTGTAGTTCTTCATCGCTGCTGCTACTTGAAATGCCTTACCCGTCTCATACATGGTTCTTACGTTCCACATACCGGTGTGTTCTTCTTGTGCTGCTACCTTGCCGTGGTGGAGAGGCTTGCGTGCCTCCGTGACTCAGAAGGCTATACCGGAGGGGGTTCATACCCTCAGCAGGTGCAACCATGCCGGGCAGGTTTCTAGAGTAGAGGCCGGACGAAAAGTAGCACCTGGCCCTCCAGATTGGGGGTTGGCGAGGGGCTAACATCCCCACCCCATAAAACACTATATTGTTACAGAAACGACAACAATATATATATATATATTAAGGCTGTCAATCTATTAAAATATTTAATCTGATTAATCGTATGATTGTCACCGTTTTTAACAGAAAGCAGCAGGTTCACCTGAACAGTAATAGAGGGAAATGTCATCATCCCAGGGAGGAAAAGCGCATTTAGCAAATCAGCCTTCTCGATCAGAGCTGCAGAGTTCTTGAGTTCAGAGTATGCTTGCCCACTAGCCTAACTGTCCTGATTGTGATTATGTGGTTATGTGATTATGATTATGTATATGTGTGCCTGCCTATACAGTGCTTATACATGTATGGGCTTTGATTTGTCCCTGTACACTGTTTTTTTTTTTTTTTTTTTTTTATATATGCACGAATGCCTAGTGAGTGAATGTACAGAATATGTTTTAAACTGTTTTTATATTAGCTGTAATGTCCTTCTATTTTTTCTGTTTCTTTCTGGCTTAAACTCTTAAACCCGGAGCCCTATTTTCTGAAAATCTGCCTAAAATACATACCTACAGTAAGTAAATGGAAGATTGCTCCACAACAATATCATTTAACATTTAACAATATCATTTAACATTCACACTCTGGTTGGATGCCAAACTTCTTCTCCTTGTACTATATGTGTGCTGTATAATGTCAATACATTTGAATCTAATCGAATCGAATCTTTATGTGATTTTCTAGAATCTTAATCTTGAATTATTCATAGGCATAGAGTGATACAGGAAGATCCTTGGCGCTGATCGTCAGCCTCAACAGCAGTGACTCCAGTGCTCCTCTTCTTCCCCCACCAAACATGTGAAATGTATTCAGCTGCTCTCAAGCCATACGAGGAGGCAGATGGATAGTAGCCTCCCGTTCCCTGGAGAGACGGCGGCGGTGTTTAAGGGATGTTAACAAGCCTATGGAATGGACAATGTGTTGTCCCCCTTAAGTAATTCATGAGAAGTGTCTGCCCCTACTTCGCCTCTCCTCTCCTCTCCTCTCTAATCCTCCACGAGTTCACAGCCCAAGCCCCGGTAGGTTATTAACTGTTAGACCCCCCCCCTCGTCACAATGACCCCCTTCCCCGTGTTGTTTATTTATCTCGCTGTGTTATCTTCTGTCAAAGGCACAGGGTGTGAGCTCGACGTTGATGAGTGCGCCTCAGCGCCCTGCAAGAACGGAGCGCCTTGCATTGACCAGCCGGGTAATTACTTCTGCCAATGTGTGGCTCCATTTAAAGGTAATGAACGCAGAGGGAATGTGTGTGTGGGGGGGGGGGGGGGGGGGCTGAAAAAAAAGGAAAAGTTAATTAACTTCACATGCTATTCCTCTCACCTGTCTGCACTCAAACGTCACGCTCCCCCAACTAAATGAGAAGTAAATGAGTGTACATCTTCATTTGCCACCTGTACTCAAAAGAAAGATAACATGTCCAATCCAGCTGGGGACACTCTCGTCATAATGATTAAAACATTTATGGTGACAAATGGTTATACGGGTGAATCTGGATGGTATAGGCTCTGCTCTAGAGACGCTCTCAGTGAAAGCCTGCAATGGATTTGACTGAGAGCGCAAATACCCCCCCCCCCCCCCCCGCCATATCTACAGTAGATGATAAAATAGATTGAGGCTGGGGCGGTTGAGGGTGTTTTAACCCTTAGAGGGCGCCTAACCCTTAGGTGGGTGTGATGATAGCACTATAGTTACATTTTCAACTCATAATATCATAACGCAGAGGCTGAGAGACTCACTTTTTTTTTGCTGCTGGTAGACAAACGTCACTGTGCAAAAGTGTGGCATCATGGCCTGCAGGCAGAGGCAGAGTGCAGCCATATAGAACAGTGAATAGAGGCAGAACAGCGTAAATGGACCGCCCGTTACAGAGTTGTATTCATTGTTGATTATGATTGGAGTGCATTCTGAACAGCTGATCAGAATCATTGTCACGTACTGTAGTGCATGACTTCTGTGTCCCGCATGAACTAACCTCCGTTCACGTCAGGGACGCTCCTTGTCATAATAATTAAAACCATTTATAGTGACAAACGGTCATACAGTTGTGTTTGGCGGCATAGGCTCTGCTCTTTAGACAGACTCTCGGTGAAAATCCATACAAGCCTGCAATGGACTTGGTTGAGAGCGCAAATAAAAAAAAATCTCCCAAAACAAGCATGATTTGCTCCCCGCCAAAGCCAATACTTATCGGCGAGCACAGATAATAATCATGGATAGCGGAGCTGCACATCAATCAACTTCTGATATATGATCTGTGTAAAGATCAATGTGTAGCAACACGCCTGTCACATTCCTCTCTACAGTCATGCTGAGCATGCGTCAGATGAACACGTAACCACGGTTGGTAAAGAGGAATATTCTACAACTACACAAAACAGTACTTGTGTATGTGGAGCTCTACAAGCTTGCTGAGCAATCTCAAATAAACGCCAGGCACATAGGTTGTGCCTTGACATAGGAGGAAGAGTCTACAACTACACAAAACAGTACTTGTGTATGTGGAGCTCTACAAGCAATCTCAAATATTAAATGATATTCTATGTGTAGTAGGGCTCACCCCTATTTGTTTATTAGTCGACTAATCGGTCGAAAAGAGCCGTAGTCGACTAGCCGACCTCTTAGTCGAATAAAAAAAATGTAAAAAAAATTATAAAATAATATATATATTTTTTTGTATCATTCTTTCCAAAAGAAAAGAGGCCTAGAAGCGTGGCTAACGCTAATGGCACGCATACCAGCGAGGCTAACTGCCTACGAAAACAGGCACAGAGGCACTGAAAGAGGATTTCACCCATCTAATGAAGACACTAGACTTGACAAATATCAAGATGTATCCATCAGTGGACCAATTGCATGCTTTTGCAGAGGACAAGAAGCCTTCAGTTGACTCCTTCAGACATTAAGCACCCCCCACAGCCCAAATGGAATGATAAAATAAAAAAAATTAAAAAAATATTATACTTTTTTATTTATTTTTTTTGTCAACCAATAGTCGACTAACGACAAATTTTTGCCAATCATAGTCGACCATCCAAAACCTTAGTCGGGGACAGCCCTAATGTGTAGCAACACGCATGTTGCGTTCCCCTATGAATGCACACGGTGCCCATCTTATTCGAGGTGAGACAACTTTGCAGAACGCCGAGGTGCCTCAGATGAACATCTGACAAGATGCGCAGCTCACAGTGATTGGGGGGGGACCCTGATGGAAACAAGACAAACGTCTTTCTCAGGTCTGCATCCCCTTAACAATTGTGTGTATTGAGCCGTACTGTATTGTACCCATTCTGCAATCTGTTAAATAAAGTTTTCATTCATTCATTCATTCATTCATTCATTCATTCATTCATTCATTCATTCATTCATTCATTCATTCATTCATTCATTCATTCATTCATTCATTCACAGTGCCTTTAGACGAGGGAAATATCCCACGGCCACACATCAGTACGAGCCGGTTAATATCCCAGGTTCAGCGACGAGCATGTTGCTTTTCCCTTCCTCTAACTGCAAGAGTGGCAGCAACCGCAATGGCATAGTAGTGGACAGAGTTGCTCCTTTTACCATTCCACCACTGCAGGAGCGCGGCAAGCAACAGCATGGCATGTATTTTAAAGCAGGGAGAACTTAGAATCCCACCGAACACAAGATTGCTGAACCATACGGCAGGTCTTCAAGTATGTGTTCGCCTTACCGATTCCTGCCGAGAATCAGAATTTAATTACAGGCCTTAGCGTGACCTGGCCCATGGCATGTGTAGCCATTTACATGTTAGCACGCTGCCCGATGATGCCCTTCTCATCTGGAGAGTTGCATGGCAGGGACTGGAATAAAGGCACACACTGCTCTACCCCGGTGTTCATCAACGACCCTACAGATAGCCTATATGCACGGCAAGATGAGAACAACCTGTTGAACCTTGATATATATGCAAAACGTTTGCCCTCGCAAAGAAATGAGGCTATGTGTGTACAGTGGAGCACTCACTGACTCACAGATTACCAGGAAGCCCAATAGATGATTCATTCGCTAGGATGAGCCGGAGACCTGGACGGGCATACTGCTTTACATGTATGTACATAAACCTGGACCGTTTTATTTCTTTTAAAATAAATGTCCTACTATTACCCTCACTGACAAAAGAGAATATATCTGTCCCGCATTTATTATCTCAGAGAGAATGCAAGCAATGTCATTAGGCAAATTCCACAAGCTCAATAAATTGCAATTCTGAAAGGAATCGTCTGGGCAGATGTCTAAGACCATTATTTATTAACCCCCTTTAAACTAATTGGAAGCTGCGTGTAAATCCTGAGTCTACAGTAGTGACTAGATAGCTATTAATTGGCTATTAAGTCAGACAATGTATTGCCACAAATACAAAAGAGCTCAGCGTAGCCAACATTATACTAGTACCAAGCCTTGTAGACAATGTCTATAACCATAATATTGCTCTGTTGTTTTTCCCAAAATAACTATCTACATAATAATAAAATAATTATAACATCAGCCCCTTACATGCAATGAGCTCAAATACATGTTACGAAGAAAGAGAGATGCCAACACAGACAATCAGGGATGGAACTTTGGAGCTCAGCTGCCAGTGGTTCTGGTCAGCTTTCAGTTCAGACGGACAAGCGGCCATGTTGTCTTCAACATGAACCAACACAGCATTACTCTTGACTCTAGTGTCACACAGGCTCGGTCAAAAGCTCTCACTCGGGAAGCAAATTCTCAACATGATGACTATCTGGAAGTGTAACTAACTAACCTAGTTTACATTTCCAAAATAAATATATGGCTTATACTCCCACTACTACGTAACTATAACCCTGCCGTTCTTCTTACACTTCTACCTCATTTTAACATTTTAGCATTTAGCATTTTTGTACATTTTAGTTTTGTATATTGTATGTTTTGTATAGTGTTTGTTCTTTTACTGTATGAAGCACAATCTCAGGAGGGGTCATACAGAACCAAGCATTTCACTATAATGTACATGTACCTTACATGTGACAAATAAAACAAAACATGAAACTTGTAAGATATTTGACAATGTAGCATACAAAGTTCATCCGAGCCAGTCAACTTGGTCAGGAAGTAATCATAGTCAGTGAAATACAATAATTACATATATAACGTTGGTATAGTACTTTTACATTAATACTTAGGTATACGTTTGAGATAACTATACTTTAACCAGATCACTGTACTGTTAGCGTTACCACTTTTACTGAGCATTTCTAATTTATTCCCACTTTATGTCCTTTTGTATCCATTGTATGTTGATATGGACTGAGTGTATGTTCCTTCGTATCCAGTATTTCAGCAACATACACTCAGTCCACATCAACACGTAATGGATAAGATAAGATAATATGATCCTTTATTAATCCTTTTGGGGGGGGGGATACATAGCTTCACAGTCCTATACAGTCCAGTATCTATATACACTATAGATACAATATAAAATATAAATACAAATACAATATAAAAAGTACAAAATACAAGATAATCCAGTGAGTACAATACAAGATAGTCCAGTGAGTATACACAGGAACATACACTCAGTCCACATCAACACGTAATGGATACAAAGGAACATACACTCAGTACACATCAACACGTACAGTAATGGATACAAAGGAACATACACTCAGTACACATCAACACGTAATGGATACAAAGGAACATACACTCAGTACACATCAACACGTACAGTAATGGATACAAAGGAACATACACTAAGTCCACATCAACACATACTGGATACAAAGGAACCTGAGTGTATGTTCCTTGTATTCATGTTGTGTTGATGCCGTGTCTTGATGATATACCGGAAACACATACAGCCACCTGGGTCTGTCACACATCTAGGTCCTGACTGTGGGACACTTAAAGTTATATTCTGTTCAGGAGAAGTCTGATCACTCTACATGCCATCTTGATAACGGCCACTAACAAGATAAGTTACTCATGCGTCATCCAGTGGTTTCTGCCACAGAGTCCTTAATAGTTACCATGGCAACCACTCACTGCAGAGATCATTATTAATAAATCACCTAAAAAATTCAGTAGATAATATTTTTTTACTCATCGGGAAAATAACCACATTTAATTGTATGGCAAGTAGTTTGGTTGATGCCACCATCTTTAGTGTTATGAGACTCTGAGTGCTCCTCATTATACAGATTGTGAGGATATAACTGCGGAGAGAGGAGAAACCATTGTGTGTGTAGCACACATGCATTTTTAAAGAGCACAGGTTATGAATAGATTGTGTGAAATGTTGCTTTTTAAAGTTGGCTAGTCAGATCATGACTGACCTTAAGAGTCCACCACACTATTGTCCCAAATCATTAGTCTGACCCCACAGGTCCAGTACGCCTGAATACTTTCCACAACAAATTCGTGTTTCCGCGTCTCTGATTGGCCAGGTCATGTGACATGTACGCCCAATCGTGGGACCGCAAGTTTTTGGATGGTTAAGCTTAGGCGCTCTTTCGAAGTTGGTTAAGGTTAGAGTTTGTCTTAGAGCAGGGCGATAGAACGCCTGCCCTGATTCCAAACTCTAACCTTAACCAACTGCGAAAGAGTCGCCTAAGCTTAACCAGTGATAAACTAGGCGTTAGGCAGTTTGCAGGCTGTTAGACCCGGAAATAGGCGCAGAACTTGCCGTCCCACGATTGGCGCACATGTCACATGACCTGGCCAATCAGAGCGCAAAACTCGAACGCGGAAACACATATTTGTTGTGCTTCGCGTAGACGCGTCCAGTGCACCATTGTCCCAAACCTTAGTCTGACAGGTCTACTATAATGACACGTTGTCCCAAATGTTAGTGTAACTGAGGGGTACAATTCCCTGACTGTATTGATAAGTATGGTATCATTAAACCACTACCGCTTTATGTACTTTAACTACTGGCCATACAGTACACGATATCTAAATATGATGAACACTTTCCCACAATGAAATCGGTTCCACACAAAGGTAATAATCAAATATTTAATATAGCAAAAGGTACATATGATATTTACTATTACATTTATGATTTGAATGCACTTGTAAGGCAAATGAGTACTCGTAGGCAAATCAACACTGAATGTCCAATCTCTGGTTACGCAGGAAGCAAGTATACAACCTGGCTCTTAGGGAATTAGATCTATGGTACACTTAATGATATAGCAGGATATTCTTGAAGGGGTCCTCCCGGTTGTAGGCCGGTAGGGGGGGTAGGAGAGCCGTCGGTAGTAGACCGTCTGGTCAACGATATCTAGGGAGACTTCAAGTACAGAAGACAGTGCAGTAGACTCTTGATCCGCAGATGAATACACCTTGGTTCTCTTGTAGGCTGTAGCTCCACAGTGAAGAAGAAGCTAGGCGACCTCAGTCTCTCTGAGCGCCGACTCAACTTGACTCCTCTCGGGGGTAAATCCAACACTCACAGGCGTCGGCGATTATCCGCTCCACAAATCACAGTACCAAAGCAAATATATTCCAGCCGCATAGGGCTCAGCAGTCGTCGGGTAGGTAATCCAGTGTACATGTCCCTCGGTCCTCGTCTAGATCTCCTCGGATGAAGGCGCCATGTGGTCGGCCCAGCCTGGTTAAGACTCTAGATAACACGAGGAAGCGTTGGAGATGCTGGTCACTTTAGAACTCTAACCGCACGATGCACCATACACGATAGACTATTATTACTTAATAGAAATACGTCGCACTCGACGGTACAGTGCCAAACTCTGACAATTCAGCTATTAATTCGCACGAGGTCTCGATGCTATTCTAAGGCCAAACAGGCCATACTACACCGCACGTGGTATCGCGGGTGAGGCTTCAAGTTCTGTTACTTAGTTGGGTAGAAGGGTAAAGGACTAAGGGTCTTCTACATTTACTTGCGCCATATTTATATGCACGGTGAACAAATAGTGCCACTCTCATTTCGGTAGCCGTATCCCTGAGCGGAGCCGGGGCTAGTACGGACATGTCTCGTCGGTACCTTTGAACTTGACGTCAGGGGCTGGTCCCCTGGCGCCTGGTCCTTTTGTCCAATAAGAGAATGAACTATTATGGGCTATAGTAGGCTAAAGGGATATTCCGTGTATATGTACAAGGAATATACAAGGGATATCAAACGATATACAAATACTATTCAATATATATCAATAAATAAATATATATATTCGGTTTAATCTGATCCTTCGTAACAGCCGCCCCCTAATTAGTCCCACCTAATTAGCTAAGCAGAGACAGATTAACCGCACTGTCCACTACTCAATGTCCGCTGTGAGGGTCAGTCAGTTCACAAAGTCATGGGGTCATGGTCGTCATCGATAGTATCGGGGAGCCTTGGCAGTTCTATTAGCCTCGCCACGGGTCGGGTGTAGGTCCGCCCTTGGACGAGCACTTCAGCTGCTCGGACCTTTCCATCGGCACCGGTGATCACTTTGCTTACGCGGCCAGCCGGCCACATAGCTTGGGGTAGTGACTGGTCGATAATCATGACGACTGTTCCTTCTGTCAAATTGTCTCTCTCTTTTACCCATTTCTGGCGGGTCTGTAGAGACGGTAGATAGTGGAGTAGGAAGCTGTTCCAAAACTTGTCAGCCAATACTTGACTGTACCTCCACATTCTTCGGCCGTCCGCTTCTTCAGGCCTGTACATTGTCTGGGGTAGCGCGGGGTCCAGCCGCCCAATCAAGAGTGTGTTGGGGGTGACTGGGTCGACATCTGCTACATCACTTGAGACGTAACCGAGGGGCTTTGAGTTCAATACTCCCTCGATCTCCGTGAGGACTGTCATTAAGACTTCTTCCGCCACGGTCTGGGCCCCAAGCACGGCGTACAGGGCTGTCTTTATAGAACGTACTTCTCATTCCCAAGTTCCACCGAAGTGAGGTGCGTTCGGGGGATTAAACTGGAAGTCAATCTGGGATGGAGCGAGGTGGGTCTTAAGTTCTGGGCCCATAGCTTGGAAGCTCTCTCTCAGCTCTCTTTCTCCGCCTTTGAAGTTTGTCCCGTGATCAGACAATAATGTAGACGGTTTTCCTTTCCGTGATGTGAATCTTCGGAAGGCCATAAGGAATGAGTCTGTGCTCATGGTTGGAAGGAGTTCGATATGTATCGCTCTGGTGGTCACGCATTTGAATACAATACCCCACCGCTTCTCGGTTCCTCTTCCTTTCTTTATATACAGCGGGCCGAAACAGTCCATACCGGTGGAGTGAAAAGGCTTGTCGCCGAGTCGGAGGCGACAGGGAGGTAGGTCAGCCATCCGGGGTATACTGGGCTGGGCTCGCCACTTACGACAGTCTAGACAGGTTCGCTGGAAGCGCCGCACTGCTTCTCTCCCTTGCAGTATCCAATAACGACGTCTGATCTCCGCGAAGACTCTCTCTGCCCCTGCGTGGTGCACATCCTCGTCGTATTTCTTTATGATCAGCTCTGTGACCTTGTGTCGGCTGTTCAAGACTATCGGGTACTTGACGTCATCCGGTAAGTCTGGGGCTCTCCGCAGACGACCACCCACTCTGATGAGATTATGGGCGTCGCTCTCGGGGGCTAGGTGGAGCAGTCTGCTGTCTGATGGGACGGGCTTTGCTCCCTGTAGACAGGCTAGCTCATCGGGGAACGAGTCTCTCTGGGCTCGTTGTAGTAGAAGAAGTTCTGCTTCTTCGTAGTCAGCTGCTGAAATGTCGGTCGTGGGCTGAACCTCTGGGTGGTGCCACAGAAATGTCTTTAGCTGCGCACTCTGTAGGGTGAGGCAATCGTCTATGTCGGGGTCTGTGGAGACGAGTGTGTTCAATCCACAGAACATAGGTTTCTTGTTTTCGGCCTCCTCTTTACTCGCCTCCCGTGGGGTGGGTGTAGGCCACTCTTCTTCCGGGAGCTTGAGGAACTCTGGCCCGTCACTGTAGAGGTTGTGACGGGTGAGGTCATCCAGGGACATTCCCCGGGTGATGACGTCAGCTGGGTTGTGTTTGGTGTCCACATACCTCCAGCTCGCTACTTCTGTTAACTCTTGAATCTCGGTGACTCTGACTCCCACGAAGACCTTGTATCTGCACGAATCAGACCGGATCCATGTGAGTACTGTCGTGGAGTCTGACCACAAGATTGTTCTTTGCACCGGGATGGTGAGTTCACGTTGGATTAACGTGGCGAGCTGCGCTCCTGCTAGGGCTGCGCAGAGCTCTAGACGCGGGATAGATTGTTGCTTTCGTGGGGCTATTCTTGAGCGAGCCAGGATGAAAGCAGTATGTATTTCTCCTCCCTCCTCTCGGGCACGCAAGTAGGCCACCGAACCGTAGGCTACTTCGGAGGCGTCGCTGAATACGTGCAGGTCGATCTTGCATGTCTCTGGCCTCACTGTGGGTGGGAAGTAGCTGCGGCGTATATTAACACCTGGGAGTGAGCGGAGTTCCGTCTCCCACTCTCTCCATGTGGATGCAAGGTGTTCGGGTATGGGATCGTCCCAGCCCTGGTCCTTGTCCCATAGCGCTCTTACAATCATCTTTGCCCTGGTGGTGTAAGGTAGAATACATCCCAACGGGTCATATTGTCTGGCGAGTGTTCTGTATACACTCCGTCTGGTGGTCGGTATTGCCGTCGACCTTCCCTGCTCCTTGGTCAGGGGTTTGTGTCTATAATGGAGCGAGTCTGTTTTGAAGCGCCAGACTAGTCCTAGTGTCATTTCTTGGGCTTTTCCTGGGATGGTCGCCATCCAGGTGTCGCTGCTCGCTGCCTTGTCCTCGGGGGAGAGGCTGCGCAGTACTTGCGGGTCGCTGCTGGCCCACTGCCTGAGATCAAAGCCGCCTTTGATCAGGGAGGCGCGGAGCTTGAGTAGAAGAGCCTCGGCTTCTTCTGGCGTCGAGACGCTTTGTAAACAGTTGTCCACGTAGAAACTATTTGTCACACTTTGTCGGACCTCTTCATCTGCTGCTGGGTCCTATGCGACGTGTTTTTGTAGTGCAAACGTAGCACAGCATGGGCTGCATGTGGTTCCGAAAGGGAGGACTTCCCATTGATAGATGGCTGGGTGCTCATCTCCGATCCTCTCTCTCCATAGGAACCGCAGCAGGGGCTTGTCCTCCTCCACTAGTCTCACCTGCAGGAACATCCCTTTGATGTCTCCGCTGATAGCCACCTTGTCCTGGCGGAAGCGTAGTAGCACGCCTAGTAGGGAGGGGCCGAGTGTTGGGCCGGCCAAGAGCTCTTTATTCAGATTTTGTGATCCGATCTGGTAGCTGCAGTTAAACACAATACGATCCTTGCCGTTGTGGTGGACCTTGTGGTGCGGCACGTACCATGATTCGGTCGTCTGATCGGCCTCTTTAATGTCAATTTTCTTTATGTGTCCCGCTGTGATTAGCTTGTTAATCTCAGCGCGGTACACAGCCTCTTGAGCGGGGTCTTTGGCTAGGCGCCGCTCTGTGTTCAATAGATACCGCTCCGTTGCCTCTTTTGTGGCGTGAAAGGTGGGCATTCCCTCTCGCCTCAGGAGTGGAGTTGCGTATCTCATCACTCCGTTGACTGTGACTCTCTTTGTCCCTTGCTCGAGGAGGGTTATAGCGTAAATATCTTCCTTAGAACGAATGTCTTTCTTTTCGTTCTTATAGGGCATTGTCTCTAGTGTCCATAGCCTCTCGACATGCTGCAGGAGTGTGGTGTCTTCTTCTGTCGCTCTGGAGTGGAGGCAGCTAGTGGCTGCTGTTCGGTTAAGAGACTTGGCGAGGGGGCCTTGTAATGTCCATCCTAGGCGGGTCTCGACTGCTGCAGGACAACTTCTGGGTCCTGTATGGACCCGGTCTATCGGGACTATGAGGTCTGCATGGTCGGAGCCTATCAGCAGGGTCGGGGTGGCGCCGTCTATGAGCGGGATAGGGAGTTGACGCAGGTGCACATATTTATCCATCAGCTTGGCGATGGGGTAGGTGTACTGCGATAGTCCTATTTCTTGGCTGGTGAAAGCATTAGTAATCCTGTACCGTCTCTCTGGCTGCCCGCTTGCTGCGATAGTGAAGGAGACATTCTCGCCCTTTATCGTCTTTAGATCTCTTCTTATTGTCCGAATCGTCATCTGGTTCTCGCTCCCCCGCAGCCCCAGCTGGGCCGCAGCGGACGCGAGGAGAAGGGTCTTCTCTGACCCGTCGTCAAGGATGGCGTAAGTGTCCATGACCTTATCTTGGTAACTCAGTGTTACGCGGACCACCTTTAAGAGCACCTGGGCGCCGCTGCTGCTAGCGGGGTCAATGTACATAACACTTGCCTTTGTGCTGCTGGATGGTGCAGGCTTTCTTCTGTTACTGTCGTGTAGGACATCTAGGTGGGCTCCGTCACACCGACTACACCTCTTCTTGAGGCGGCACTCGGCTGCCATGTGACTGCGCGCACATCGGTAACAACGCCTGTTGGACTTTATCCATTGACTCACTTCTTCAGCGGTCATCTTCTTGAACAGGTCACATTGTGACAACCAGTGTTCCTTTTCGCAGTACGGGCACACCATCTTCCACTTCTCTTTCATCGAGGGGGTACTGTGGTTCTTGCTGCTCGGTACTGATTCTGATTGGTGCATGACAGTCACCGATCTTCGGCCATCGTTTGCTCTCCTAGGTCCCTCTCTGGAGCTTGGTGTGCTCCGCACGAACGTATCCAACCGTAGGCTGCTGACTTCTCTCGCCAGGAAGTCGGCTAGGTCGAGGAGGGATGGCTCGGGACCGTTAGGATCACGGTGGTCTCTTTGCCGCCTGAAGCGCTCCTGTCGGGCGGGCGGCAGCTTCTCTAAAATCCTCTCGACGTTCGAGTTTGCGTATAGTTCGTGCATACCCTTTTCTCGTTGCGCCCCCAGCATCCCTACCAGGGATTGTACTTTGATAGACAGGTCGTCTAGTGAGCGATTGTCTGTTGCTGGGGGTAGGCGGTCAATATGCCTTATCTCTTGTATTACGTAATCCCATATACGTCCATATCGTTGGTCTAGTGCTGCTAGAGCCGCTGTGTATGGGGTAGTAGAGGTGGCATAGGCCAGCGCTATGTTGTGCGCTCTGGGCACTTTCAGGTGCTTCAATAGGATAGCATACTTGTGGCGTTCATCAGCTACATCCACCATCATTGTCTCTAAGCACATCCGTAGCTCCGTGTACTGTGCTCGGTTCTCATGGGTGAAGTCTGGAAACGTCGGTGTGCCAATGTATGACGCCGTGGATGGCTGGCACATCGGTGAGCGTTGGAAGAGAGGCCTCCTGGGCGAGTCTCCTCTTACGCCTCTCGGTGGGCTGGTACCGGCAGGGTACCATGGCCCGCTGGTCCAGGTACTATTCCTCGGGACTGGTCGTGCGTCATGCTCACCCGTGAATAGAGTCGGGGGTCTGTAGCGCAGAGCCGCGGGGGTATAGCCTGGGCTGTACTGGACCTCCTGGTCCTGTGGAGTAATGTGCTGCTGTCGGGCTTGACTCTCCTCTTCTCCCTCTTCTTCCTCTGCCAGGTCTTCTAGATCCTGTAGTCGTCTATTTAGCCTCTCCGCGGTGTCCGCCGTTCCTTCCTTGTAGCTGGGTCTCACTGGGACCAGTCGGGGAAGGAGTTCGGAGGGGGGTATAGACTCTCTCTGGTGGTCGGGCTCAGGGTCGCTTAATCGGTTAGGGGAGGGTGCCCTTGACCCGTGTCTTGACGAGGCCCTGGAACCCCTTGTGGAGGGAGGGGTTGTTGCCCTGGTGATCAGCTGCTCCATTAGCTGCGCTTGTAGTCTGTCGCGCTCGGCTTGTAGTCTGTCGCGCTCGGCTTCGCGCTTGGTGAGATCTGCTTCTCTTTGGGCACCGGCAGCGGCACGCTGGGTGTCGGCCCGGTCTCTTGCCATATTCTCTTCCGTCTGAAGGCGTCTCAGCTCCAGACGTATGCGCTCTTCTTCGCTCCGTTGCTGCGCTTGGAGGCGTTCTCTTTCAATGGTAGAATGTTCGCGCTCGCTAAGCGTCTGTGCTTGGAGTCGATCACGCTCCGTAGAGGCTGCTAGGCTGGCGAGGAACGCCTGTGCCAGCATCCTCTCCGCCTCGCTGGGGGAAGACGCTGGTTGAGGTGATCCGCTCCTGGCAGTACCCGTTGGGGATGCGTTCCCCTGCGGGGAGTCCTGGAGCTCTATCTCCTCGGCGCTCTCCTCATCTTGTTCCGTGCAGAGTTCCATCTCTGGAGGGTTGTCTTCCTCCCGGAGCTCTTGGGGGACTACTTCTTCGGTCTTGGCGGGGGGTAAAGTCGTGTCAGTTCCCTCCTGGTCCCCACCGTGAGCTTGGTCAGTTACATTAGAACCCACTAGGGCCTCTGTGGTCGGGGTATCCTGGTTGATAGGGTCGGACATAATTTTACTTTCTACTTTTACCGCGTTTACCGTTTGTAGAAGGCTAGGTAGTATACTGGCAGCGTAATCCTCTAAGTACTGAGGTGGCTGTCGTCTACGCTGCGGGCGTTCTACTTTAGGAGGACCGTTTTGTGGAGTGTTCATCATAGGCCATTTCAATATTAATACCACTATATTAATATTACACTAATTACCATCCGGCTCGAAGGACCAATTGTAACTGAGGGGTACAATTCCCTGACTGTATTGATAAGTATGGTATCATTAAACCACTACCGCTTTATGTACTTTAACTACTGGCCATACAGTACACGATATCTAAATATGATGAACACTTTCCCACAATGAAATCGGTTCCACACAAAGGTAATAATCAAATATTTAATATAGCAAAAGGTACATATGATATTTACTATTACATTTATGATTTGAATGCACTTGTAAGGCAAATGAGTACTCGTAGGCAAATCAACACTGAATGTCCAATCTCTGGTTACGCAGGAAGCAAGTATACAACCTGGCTCTTAGGGAATTAGATCTATGGTACACTTAATGATATAGCAGGATATTCTTGAAGGGGTCCTCCCGGTTGTAGGCCGGTAGGGGGGGTAGGAGAGCCGTCGGTAGTAGACCGTCTGGTCAACGATATCTAGGGAGACTTCAAGTACAGAAGACAGTGCAGTAGACTCTTGATCCGCAGATGAATACACCTTGGTTCTCTTGTAGGCTGTAGCTCCACAGTGAAGAAGAAGCTAGGCGACCTCAGTCTCTCTGAGCGCCGACTCAACTTGACTCCTCTCGGGGGTAAATCCAACACTCACAGGCGTCGGCGATTATCCGCTCCACAAATCACAGTACCAAAGCAAATATATTCCAGCCGCATAGGGCTCAGCAGTCGTCGGGTAGGTAATCCAGTGTACATGTCCCTCGGTCCTCGTCTAGATCTCCTCGGATGAAGGCGCCATGTGGTCGGCCCAGCCTGGTTAAGACTCTAGATAACACGAGGAAGCGTTGGAGATGCTGGTCACTTTAGAACTCTAACCGCACGATGCACCATACACGATAGACTATTATTACTTAATAGAAATACGTCGCACTCGACGGTACAGTGCCAAACTCTGACAATTCAGCTATTAATTCGCACGAGGTCTCGATGCTATTCTAAGGCCAAACAGGCCATACTACACCGCATGTGGTATCGCGGGTGAGGCTTCACGTTCTGTTACTTAGTTGGGTAGAAGGGTAAAGGACTAAGGGTCTTCTACATTTACTTGCGCCATATTTATATGCACGGTGAACAAATAGTGCCACTCTCATTTCGGTAGCCGTATCCCTGAGCGGAGCCGGGGCTAGTACGGACATGTCTCGTCGGTACCTTTGAACTTGACATCAGGGGCTGGTCCCCTGGCGCCTGGTCCTTTTGTCCAATAAGAGAATGAACTATTATGGGCTATAGTAGGCTAAAGGGATATTCCGTGTATATGTACAAGGAATATACAAGGGATATCAAACGATATACAAATACTATTCAATATATATCAATAAATAAATATATATATTCGGTTTAATCTGATCCTTCGTAACAGTTAGTCTGCTTTAACAGGTGGTCCACTACTATGCCATTGTCCCAGAAGTTACCCTTGTCTGATTCCACAGGTCCGCTACACGATTGTCCCAAATGTTAGTCTGATCCCACAGGTCCACTACGCCAGTGGTTCCCAAAGTCGGGGTCGCGACCCAAAGGTGGGCCGCGAGCAGCCACGGGAGGGCCGCGAGATGATTAAAAAAAATTAAATAAAAAAATCCCCATTTTTTTTTTTTTTTTTTTTTTTTTGCCACTGAACTTAGAAGCAGGCCAGGACAGTGTTTCTAGTTGTATTCTAAAATTCTATTCTATTGTATTCTAAAATGTGACTATATGGTTTTATATTAACTTAATAAATAAACAAAAACGAAAAATCTACTTATTTCAACGAACATTTCAAACTAAATAACAGATTATGCACATAAAACGCTGAAAACAACCGAAGCAACAATAGTATTTTAATGAGGCTATTATTATTATCATTATTATTTTGCAATAAGTTAGCCCTCTCATAAATAGCACATATAAATGAATAACTAACTTGAAGTAACTTAATAGGATTGAAGTGATATTTGGCTTAAAAAATAGGTCGCCTGGCAAAAAAAGAAAAAAAAGAAAAAAAAGCCTGACGCCTTATTTTCTGGGTCCCGGCCTGAAAAGTTTGGGAACCCCTGCGCTACACGATTGTCCCAAATGTTAGTCTGATCCCACAGGTCCACTACGGCCATTGACCCAAAGCAGCCCTTTCCATTGTAGGAGCTTGATTACTCTTGTTATTTCACAAACCAAACGGTGGGTAAATTGAGTATAGGTGTGTTTTTACCCTTGACTACATCCTTTGTCATGAGATCGGCCTCATGAGCTGTGTGTAATGAGTGTGTGTGTGTGTGTCCACAGGGACGGTAACGACCCGGCTAGGTACATCTAAACGTTTGGGTCGGGGAGGGAATTCTGTGCAGGAAGCACCAGGGAGTAGGACTAGAAAGGGTCAAGCTGGCACCATGCCAGTCCTACGCTCTGGAGAGACAGAGGAGGGATGGGACGGGAGAGTTGGGGGAGAATTTAGACCACCGGGTGTGGGTGAGGGTGACAGGAGCGGGCAGGAGGGAGAGGTGCTTGGGGCTTGGCAAGAGGAAACTCTACCCGGGCCAAAGGGAAGAGGCCTTACACAGCAGGAAGCCCCCCGACGGGGCTAATCTGTTAATCAGGCTCAACCATAGTGAACACTTAGGTGGCTGATTCAATTATTAATCCAGATAAAAATATGCAAACACCGTGCCATGAAGGTTACACTGGAACACCACGGGCCAAATAAATACTACGCATTGATATGAAACCATAGGTTTTTTTCTTTCATTTGGATTCTGAAATAAGTTGAGGTGATGTTGAGATGTCAAACTCGCAAAGAGAAACACTGAATAATTTACTAGATAAACCTCAAGGCCTTTTTCAGTCTTTCAATGAGCAGTTTGCCCTTGTTTGACAACCTCATATTGGCATCGCTGGAAGGGCTTGCATCGACAGCCGAGTAAAAGATAAATACAGTAGGAGTTAAATATCACCATCTTTGGTGGCAAAGTATCAATACGATATAATGGCGGATAGTATCAGGATATTATACTGAATTCATGTTTTCCCTTCAACTCTGCTAGCGGAACACTTTGCTTCTTAAAGGGGGCATAAGAATGTGGAACATGGGTTTTATCTCAATCAATCAATTTCTTTAATGACCACCCAGCCAGGCTGGTGGAATTTGGTTTCAGTGCAGGTTTCATAGCAGTTCCAACATAAAAACATAAAAACATAGAACATATAACATCACTTACAGCGTACATAAAAGAAAACACAATTACATAGATACAGTTCAGAGTTTGTCCATGTCCATGTCAGCAGAGGTAAGGGGGGTTGCGGGGGGTACTACAGGGGGGGGGGGGGGGGTGCTACAGGGAGTTCAGTGTCCGTATGGCAGTGGGGAAGAAGCTGTTTTTGAACCGGGTTGTTTTGGTGGTCAGGGATCTGTAGCGCCTCCCGGAGGGCAGCAGCTGGAAGATGTGGTGTGCTGGGTGAGTGGGGTCGGAGATGATTTTCCTGGCTCTCCTGATTGTGATTTGGCGGTGGAGTGATTCGAGGGAAGGGAGGGGGGTGCAGATTATTTTTGAGGATTTATTGATGATTCTTTGTAGTTTGTTTTTTGAGTGAGTGTCCAGATTGCTGTACCAAACAGTTATGGAGAAGGTGAGGATGCTTTGTATAATGGCCTGGTAGAAACGGAGCAAGAGATGTTTATTGACTCTGTATTTCTTTGTGTGGATTCAGAACATTAGACAAATATGGGGCTGACCCTGATTAGTAGAATAGTCGACTAATCGATCGAAATGAGCCGCAAGCAATTGCATGCTTTCGCAGAGGACAAGAAGCCCTCAGTTGACTCCTTCAGACAGCACCCCCACAGCCTAAATTCAAAAAAAATAAAAAAAAATAAAAAGTAAATAATTTTGTATTATATATATTCTTTTGCAGTCAACTACCAGTCAACTATCGGCACATTTCGGCCAATCAAAGTCGACAATCCAAATCCTTAGTCGGGGACAGCCCTACTCTGTGGTGTTTGTCCAGGGTTTGAAGCACATCTGCACATCCCTGATGATGAATGAATTAGCTTCGATTAATCAATTAGCTGTGCTTTTTGGAGCCAGGAACACTGCCTGCCTAATGTACTGCCCAGTTTGTAAAAAGTTTGTACTATTTGGGTATGGGTTAGCCAAGCAGGGAAGGACATCATTATATACCCACCGATACAAGGGAAGAAAGAGGTGCTGGAAAATGAATAATTAAAACGAGATTTAGACAATTATTGATGGACATTTCCCCCCCCAGATCAACTGCATGATGTACTCGATGAGTGATTAGCAAATCTTAAAAAGCATGGCAGTAGCAATAACAATGCACAGCAGGACCACGCCTCATTCCGGCGTAGTTTTCTCCGTGGCCCGGGGGGGGGGGCGTAGAAGCCCATCGCTGTGGGCATAATGTAGGGGAGACCCGCCTGGTTACGTAGAACCAAGTGTGTATTTTTCTCGTTCTCTCTATTCTCTAGACATACACACCTCTCTATTATTACAATTATTAAAAATATTTCCAGAACTCCAAACCCAAAAAATACAGTATATGCACATACATGTGTAAAAAAAAATTATTATTATTTTTATAAAAAAAGAAAGAAAGAAATCGAGTCTCCTCATAACCACATACATAATATGTCCCCTTTGATATCCATTCAGCTGACAGCTGAAGTATTCTCAGGCCAAACGTTTGATTTTAGAAGTATTGTATCTCAAATACCTTTGGTTGGAATTTTTTCGATTCGCTGTGCACATTGGTGACCCCTGTCGAATGGACTCTGTTGACCCTATGACCTTTCCGCTAGCGCCATCATCGAGCCAAACTTTCACATTTCGAATTTCAAATACCTTTTGTGAGAATATTTTCAAATGATCTGTGACCATCCATGACCCCTAGAGGAAGCATCCTAATGATTTTGGTGACCCCATGACCTTTCCGGTACCGCCACCATTAGACCAAACGTTCAATATACAAATCACTGTGGTGTATCTCCTGATCCGATTTCCACCAAACTTGACAAATATTTTTGGCAATTCTGGTGAGCGATGCGGGTCAGTGTGTGTGGCTGTAATTTTTTCGTAACAGTATACAAAACTGACATACCGGTATTCATTATAGATATGAATTTACATTAATATAAATGTGACATGAATTTATCTTCACTTACCGGTAAAACATCTTTTTTCGAGCCCTAATGATACACTTTCTGTACTATCTTATTGTTTTTTATCTATTGGGCAGAAATTATCAGAGGTAGGAAACCTTTGTGTTATTATCTGCTATGCTTTTCCACACCATATGTTTCCCTTCTTCACTCATTAGATACGCACAATTCAACGGCCCTGGTTGAATTGGTTCTGCCCTTGGTACACTTCCTATCAATGCATGCTCTTTGTTGTTGTGTGTGTGTGTGTGTGTGTGTGTGTGTGTGTGTGTGTGTGTGTGTGTGTGTGTGTGTGTGTGTGTGTGTGTGTGTGTGTGTGTGTGTGTGTGTGTGTGTGTGTGTGTGTGTGTGTGTGTGTGTGTGTGTGTGTGTGTGTGTGTGTGTGTGTGCGTGTGTGCGTGTGTGCGTGTGTGTGTGTGTGTACTTTCATTTAATATTTTAAATGATCTTGGGATAATTATGTTTTCAACCAATGGAACCTATTTAATGCATGACCAGAAAGTAATGACGTGTTTTCGTTTTTTTGTTTGTCTGTGTTTGAAGTCTGTCTGAGAATTTTAAAAATAAATCAAGGTAAGCAGACGACAGTTACCAGGTGAAATGTGGGAGTGGAGGACATTTGCTGCTTCAAGTTAAATGCATTTTATTGGTTAAAATAAGTGGTCTACATTTTTCGATAAATTCGTATTTCCGATAAATCGTATAAAACATCGGTAAAAATGAAAATATACACTTTGACTACTGTTTTTGATAGGGTTATGGTCTTTACTCTTGGCTACACATTTTTTTATTTAAAAACATTAACCTCTTAACATCCAAGGGCCCAAATGTGGACGATTCTTTGCCGACCTCTAGTGGCTCGGGTGTGCATTTCTTTTAATACATTATATAGATAGAATTAAATCCCTATTTGTTGCCTGTCGATTGCCCTTTCAGGTGACAAAATCCGTTCAGCGGTTCTCGAGTTACATGCCGATATGTGAGGCGTGCCCCAAAGTACGCAAAAGTACACATTACCACCCCCGACTCCCGGGGCTCTAGCTCCGTCAATCATTTGGCGATCTTGCACAGGGTTGTAGCCAATGAGTGTGGCTTTCCAATGATACCCCATGATATGATAATTGGGGATCGATCTCTATTGATCGATTTATGATAAAGAAAAGCAGGGTCCCCCTATAGGGGGACCTTAAGGCTTAACAGGTTAAATAACCGCTCTACATTCATCAGCCATCACTGATACAACAGAAAATACATTATCTGGTATCCCGTTTTCATGCTTATCCAATCAGGAGAAAGAACTCCACACTGCAAAAATGGTCTGACAATAAGAAATAAAAACTAGTTTTAAGCAAATATATGCTTGAAAATTGTATTAACAGATTGCAGAATGGGTACAATACAGTACAGCTCAATGTACAATTGTTAATGGGATGCAGACCAGAGAAAGACTTTCGTCTTGTTTACATCAGGGTCCCCCATTTTCAATTCATCATAATCAGTAAGCATATACAGTATGCATATATATATACGCAAATACTCTTCCTACTCACTTTGAAACTTCTCGATTCCCACCCTGTTATCTCCCACAATTAACCACAGATGGCTATCGAAAACGCCCCTAGCCACCTGCTTTGCATCTGATATCATACGTCATTCACTCTTGATGAGAAAATTAAAACAGTAGTAGGCATATTAGCTGAGAAAACATTCCTTCACCTACAGTGAAGTTGATTAAATAGGTAAAGATACAGTGGAGACCTGTTAAGGTTCGGCGGCACTTTGCCCTTGTCTGTCGGCCTAGCGCTGTATTTTTGCCGATCAACCTACACATCGTTGGAAAGCTAAAATGGCCGCCGTTCGATCATCACCCTACTCGACCTATTACGTGTTTCCAATCTCGGGGTTACAAGGCCGAAAAACCAACGAGCGTCGGTTTCGGACAAGTGGCGTCCAGATTTTCGGCTGGTCCTGAACGGAACAGTCACATCTGACGGTGAAAAAGATTGACAGTTTTTGTAGCCAATGAAATTCTGGAGCTAATGGTGTCTTACATGAAGGCTGATTCATACGGTGAAGGAAGAGAAGAAGATGAAGAAGTTGTTTGTTTGGATACTTTCTCACTCACTGTCCAAATGAATGAGCGGTCCGCCATTTTGAATGAATTATTACCGATACAAGGATTACAAAAACATCTTTAAAACACACATTTTCCATGGGATTGTTATAAACGTTGAACTTGTACTGTAGATAAGACTTCAGGCTATGGAACCGTTATGTTTTCCTACCTCTGAGCTGGAACTCAAAAACAGGCATCTGGCAACAAGTAAACAACATTTTTGTGTTCAAACCACTAACTCTATTACATTAGCACTCACAGTGATTCTTGTCCTGTGTGGAAGAAAGTTCAGAATGTTTCCTTTCAAAAGAGACCAGACTCATGCATGTGCTTTAAGTGGTTCAAGTAATAAATCTAACTACAGATGGGGGACAAATTCAAGGAAAACCCAAAATAACGTGTCATAGTAAGGTGTCGGGCCGCCACAAGTTGCCAGAACAGCTTCAATGCAAACGTGGCATAGATTCTACAAGTCACTGGAACTCTACTGGAGGGATGGAACGCAAAACGATTCCAGAAGATTGGGCACCGCAGTGAATGAAGGGTGTGCTGCTGGAGACAAAATGAGAGCCACACGGCATGTGGCACAAACATTATAATTTTTATCTTGAATACCTTGTTTCCATGATCGTGGGAAGCCAAAATCACCATACTTTTAATTTTAATTTCATTAATAGGCCAGCCCTAGTTGAGATCCCATAATCATAGCATCAGAATAACTTGGTTTGCACTGACCCTTCTCTCTAAGACACCAGTGGTTCAATTAAATTACCAAAACTCTTGTTTGGTTCTTATTCATCATTTATAATAATATAACATTATTTTTTCAATATGTTAAGGGGAAATAATGAGTTTGGGCATGTTCATGTCTGACAGTGGATCGTCGTCCAACTCTCTGTGGAGGATTGGCCTCTTTTAATCTTTGACCAATTTGAAAAACATTCCAAAATGCAGGTTTCAGGCTGACTTGTTAACCTATCCAAGTTTCAGCCAAATCGGATATGTAATGCGCAGGGTATTACCCTCACGACACACACACACACACACACACACACACACACACACACACACACACGCACACGCACACGCACACGCACACGCACACGCACACACACACACACACACACACACACACACACACACACACACACACACACACACACACACACACACACACACACACACACACACACACACACACACACACACACACACACACACACACACACACACACACACACACACACGGCCTTGTAAAGTTTATCTTGCTTCATGAGTCAGGTCATGGATGCTGAAAATAAAGACGTGTCTCACTATGTACATCTCAGTGGTGAACAAGACATCGTGTTTGTGTGTTTATTATTGAGGACGTCCTTTATTGTCCGTCTCGCACGGAACCCTCAAAGGATTTCAATGGAGCCGGGGGGGAAAGCTGGCATTCAATTCAAGCTCTGGAAAACATAGAACACAAGGTCAGAAAGATCCACAATGATATTGTCCTTTAGAGTCGCATGGCACACATTCTGATTATTTAATTCCAGCTGAAGGCACAGTATTTTCACTTCAGTGAATGGTCGTGTAAAAACTTTTAAGGGTCCCTGCTAGTCTTTCATTGTGCTCCTCTGTCTCCTCACTGTAGAGGGCATTGTTTATTGGATAGAATCCCCATTAGATGCTGGGGTCCACACATACAAATCAGAAGAAGAAGTCTTTATTTGTCATGCAGCAACACACACATGTAAGATGGGCGACACACAGGAACACACACACACACACACATGCATTGGGTCGCCAATTAAATGCCTCTCTGCGCTTGACCCATCCCGTCGTCCTTCCCCCCCCCCCCCCCCCCCAAGCCAAGAGCAGCCGGGACCAATCCAAATGCTCATGTCTGTCTTTGTCAGGGACGCGACAGAGTCAGCGATCTGTTATGCATGTTTCTCCATTGGGTTTATAACAATAGAAGAAAAATGTATTGTAATTACAGTAATGACAAAAACACAAAAGAGAACAAGTACAACTGTCATTACAGTATTGACACAATAGGTACAGGTACTATGCTATGCTCATTTATATCTATTTTATTGTACTGCTATTATTCTGTCTATTTTTATTAGAGGTGGGCATAGATAAAACATTTTAATCTAGATTAATCTATCTGCAATCCTGGATTTAATCTAGATTAATCTAGATTAAAATGGCACAAAAAAAATATGTGTGTTCTACCCAAATAATGACCAGAAGTAAGACCTTACTTTTTCTTTCCTCCTTATGTTTCTCAGGCCAGGTGGCCCATTACACCATGAGCCCATCTCCCGTTTCCAAAATGCATTACAGACTGTTTGAAAAAGCTGTTTTGCTATGATAATTGGTAATGAAATATCAAAATAATGTTCAATAAGATGTACTTGTGTTTAATAAGTTGTTTTATTCAGAAGTTAACACAAATAAATAATATTACCAGTACAGTACAGTATCTAGCACACTCTCAGGAGCAAAACAGAAAGAAGCATTTCAAACTTGAACTATGTGACATGGCTTGACTCAATCAGTCCAATCTCTATTTCTCCTTCTTCCACCAGTCACTCAGGCAGACCAGCTTGTTTTATGTAGCGGTGTCTACTTATAGTGCCTATAATATTTTTCCCGTTGGGTGCCAGACAGGGCCAAACCCTGCCAATGCAAATCAACTGCTCCAGTGGAGTTGCTCAGTGGCCAATGGTGTCAACTGTGGTTGTACTGGGCAGCTCCCAGGTGTGAATGGAACTGTGTGAATGTGAAGCAGGGCGTTCCTGAAAAAGAGCATCTGTGCTCAGCGAACCTATCATGGGTAAATAAAGGTAAAAAAAAATGTAAAAAGCAAAAAAAAATAAAAAAAAATAGATTAACTGCGTCAATTATATTATCGCGCGATACTAGTATCGCGTTAGCGCAGCACGTTAACGCCGTTAACGGCCCAGCTCTAATTTGTATACTCTTTCTATGTCTGCACTTTATGCATTGCTTTTATTACTCTATGTTAATTTTATGCCTATGTCTATTGTGTGTCTGCACCACTGCTGTGAAGCACTTTGGGCTGCAATTCTTGTATGAAAGGTTCTATATCGATATATAGAATACTATATTGAAGTTCATTATTATTATTATTACTATCAGATCATTCTTAAGTTAGGTCATTATTTTATTGCATACCCTAGCAGTTGCAGATGGGATAGAGTTTCAGCCTGGCGTCTGGTTGTTGCATGTCTGGTTGTTGCATGTCTGGTTGTTGCATGTCTGGTTGTTGCATGACTGGTTGCATATGTACTATAATATATGTATGCACTATACTATATGTACATTATGTACTTCCATGGGTACTTATTTTGACCCCTTCACTGGTCAGTGTTTGCTCTTACGTCATACTGTAGCTCATTAACTGATCCAAACAAACTCTGAAGTCTCGTATGGGGTCATTAAAGGAACACTCCAAAATGAGTGATCCTTTAAATTAATACCATCTCTATGTACAGTATGTATTGCCATGTCGCGTGTTCCCACTACACACACTTCCTGTGTTTCTCCGCACTCCAGGTCGCAACTGTGAGTTCCTGCCGTGCGAGGCCAGCAACCCCTGTGAGAACGGAGCGGAGTGCGTGCAGGAGTTCCACCAGGAGGAGCGTTTCCCTCTGGGCTTCCGCTGCCGCTGCCCCCCAGGCTTCAGCGGCCCGCGCTGCGAGCTCGACCTGGACGAGTGCAGCTCCAGCCCCTGCAGCAACGGCTTCTGCTACGATGGTGACAGCACCCTTACTAGTACTATACTGTACTTACTAGTACACACAACATATTTATGGTACACACACGCCATCTTTATGGTACACACACACGACATCTTTATGGTACACACACGACATCTTTATGGTACATCTTTATGGTACACACACAACATCTTTATGGTACACACACAACATTTTTATGGTACACACACATGACATCTTTATGGTACACACACAACATCTTTAAGGTACACACACACGACATCTTTATGGTACATCTTTATGGTACACACACACCATCTTTATGGTACACACACAACATCTTTATGGTACACACACAACATTTTTATGGTACACACACGGCATCTTTATGGTACATCTTTATGGTACACACACGACATCTTTATGGTACACAGACGACATATTTATGGTACACACACAACATTTGTATGGTACACACACGACATCTTTATGGTACACACACACAACATCTTTATGGTACACACACACGACATCTTTATGGTACACACACAACATCTTTATGGTACACACACCATCTTTATGGCACACACACGACATATTTATGGTACACACATGACATCTTTATGGTACACACACGACATCTTTATGGTACACACACACAACATCTTTATGGTACACACATGACATCTTTATGGTACACACACATCTTTATAGTACACACACACACAACATATTTATGGTACACACACATCTTTATAGTACACACACACCATCTTTATGGTACACACACATCTTTATAGTACACACACACCATCTTTATGGTACACACACATCTTTATAGTACACACACACACACCATCTTTATGGTAAACACACATCTTTATGGTACACACACGACATCTTTATGGTACACATACAACATCTTTATGGTACACACACAACATCTTTATAGTAGATACACAATATTTTTATAGTACACACACAATATCTTTATAGTAGATACACATCATATTTGTATATCCACACATATGTATAGTACACACACATCTTTATAGTGCACACACAATATCATTATAGTACACACAACATAAGTATAGTACACACACATCTTTATAGTGCACACACAACATCATTATAGTACACACAACATAATTATAGCACACACAACATCTTTATAGTGCACACACAACATCATTATAGTACACACAACATAAGTATAGTACACACACATCTTTATAGTGCACACACAACATCATTATAGTACACACAACATAATTATAGCACACACACCATCTTTATAGTGCACACACAACATCATTATAGTACACACAACATAATTATAGCACACACACCATCTTTATAGTGCACACACAAGATCATTATAGTACACACAACATAAGTATAGTACACACACATCTTTATAGTGCACACACAACATCATTATAGTACACACAACATAATTATAGCACACACAACATCTTTATAGTACACACACAATATCTGTTTAACCTTTATTTACCCAGGGTAGGTTCGCTGAGCACAGATGCTCTTTTTCAA